>NC_139043.1:114416231-114746333 GCF_965140915.1 Aythya marila | reverse complement strand
ATCTGAAACACAAATCAAACACACATATATGTCGAATAAGTACAATTTATACACATTTCTATCAGTACAATCTAGTGAAAGATTTCTTGTGTTAGTGAGGCATTTCAGAAAGTTGAAGAGAATCTCCTGCAGGTCACACCTGGTTTGATGCGATCCTTGTTTTCCTGGCTGCCTCTGCATTGTTTTGAGTTCCCTCAGCTCCCCAGGGCTGTTTGTTTTATCCCCACTCCAGCCAATAGCCCTCTAGTATGAAGGCCAGGCTTCTGGGACAGAGATCATTTCTTTGTTATACTTGCGCAGTTCCTAGTACAGTGAAGCCCTGACCTCCAGGTTATCATACTACAGTTAACTCCTAATAATGGAAATCTGACCTGCTGGTACAGAATATTGTGTAATGAAAAGTGATAAACATCAAGGAGTAAAACCCACAGCCTTCCTAAATAATTTGACAAGGCTATTACCACATCTCTGATTGGTAGAAACGCCACTGCTGCTGTACAATGTTGTCAGCCTGGTTGCTGTCAAGAAGATGAAGCTATCTACTTTCAAGTATTATGGCATTAATATTCTAAACAGGAGTCCCCTAAAAATAATTGGGTAACAGTGCTTGCAGATGTCACATATTGTCAGCACACTCTGCATGTTGGTTTTCTATCCAGCTGACCATCAGAAGTCCTCTTGTAAAAAAGTCTAAGAGTCACAGACATCACTTTCATGTGCTTGTCTCCTTGCTGCCTCCTGAGCAAAACCCTTAGGAGTAATCATGTGAATGGGCTTCAAAGGTATCTGTACAAACTCTGTCAGGTTGGTTTAAATAATCGTCGCACACTGCTTAGCCAAGGTTGCCTTCCACTGAGAAGCATGCACTTGCTCTGTTCCAGAGTCTGCAAGAGATGGGTACTCTGGAGCAAAATGTAGGAATAATCCTCTCCCGCTGTATCTGTGCAAACATGTCCCACTCCATGATGAAGTCCCCTAGTGGCAATTGCCAGTCATAGGAACGCTGGCACTATATAAACCTTTGGCACAGTAAGTGATCTCAACAGTAGCCTACATGAAAAGCAATGGCTTAAAACAAATTTTAAAATGGCTTAAAATGGCTAGAAATGCATACAGGACAGCGTAGACTGTGCCTATACTAGTAGGGAAATTTAATTGTCAAAAGCAAGCATGCTGAAAAATTCTTCTTGTCTGTGTCAATGATGGAGGGAACGACTTGCAGTCTTCTGGGACTGGAGGTCTGGCACCTACGCTTAAGAGTTTTGCTTCTTCCAAGGAGCCTGGCTTCTTTATGGAGCACACTTCAATTGGCTAACTTTAGTTCTGGTAATGAGGACTCTACAGCACATCATTTTGTCATTTGAATAATTTATTTTCACTGTCAGTGGACAGGATACTGACTTACTCTTGCAGCACAGCATTACAGCTTTGTTTCCATACATTAGTTTGACTGAGTAGGTGACGTCCAGCATAAAAAGGAGATCTCATTTCTTAACAGAGATTAGAACAATTTATTGCTGCCTCTGGGACTGTGAGCTCGTCTTTTAGTTGGCCTTACTAATTAGCAGCATAAACTCTTGCCTCCCTTATGAGATTGGCTCACGACTGGATTTTGACAGAAGTTCTGAGGGTCACATAAGGAATGTTCTGAGGGACTAGTCAGGCCAACAAATTGAATCAAAAGGACTGAAATACAGTGTGATTCCTAATGTGAAGCTCTTAATATGAGATACACTGTGCCATGAAATGTCTTTGAAGTGATTGCTTTCATGCTCTTTATCTTACCATCTGTTTTTAAAACAATATTTATCCTTAACACGAACAGTTTTTCCCATAGACAATTTATGCTAGCAGGATCACACTGTACAGAGCCAACCAACACCACTGCTGCAGCATCTCTGGCATTTCATGGTTACACTGTCTGAGACAAGGCCACTTTTTTTTTGAGCCTTTTTGAGCTGTCTAGAGGTGGGGTTTATTGAGCTCCCATGGAGTACTGTGAGAAGGATAACCACCCCTATTTCCAGACAGCATTTAATCCTTGAGTCACTCCCTCAAGAGTACACCTGCTTCATTTGTTACAGGGCACAACATCATTAAAAATCAAGAGCTAGAGCAAGTGTATAATAACAAAACTACTAGTAAAGTCTTCATTATCAGTCTGGGGTTATTCTTTAAGACCTGGAGTCTCAGATTATGAAATTTCCAGCTCTCACGATTGTAACAGATGATCACACAAGGTTTAAAAAATAAAAATAATTTAAAACTCATCTGACTTCAGAAAGAGACTGTTTTGATTCTGAGGCCTAGTGCACAAATGCTAATGTTTTGGATTTGGCACATAAGTTACTGTAAAACTTTCCTAATGTCATTACAAATCTTGTCTCCTTCTCTTGTCTTTACTAAGGAGACACAAGCGTTGCTTGCCTTTTCCTTTCTCTCCCTATTTAATCACAGAATCATAGAATGGTTTGGGTTGGAAGGGAGCTTAAAGATCATTTATTTCCATCCCCCCTGCTATGGGCAACTTGTTCCAGTGCTGCCATAAGGTTTCCTAAGGGCCTTCTCTTCTCCAGGCTGGGAACAACCCCAGCTCCCTTAGTCTGTCTTCACAGAAGAAGTGCTCCAGCCCTCTGAGCATCCTTGTGACCCTCCTCGGGACTCACTCCAACATCTCCATGCCCTTCTAGTGTTGGCGGCCACAAGAGTTGAATGCAGTACTCCAGGTGTGTGTGTGTGGAAGGCAACTACATGTCCTCAAGGTGCTCATTAACTCTGTCTTTCAACCTTAAGCTCAAACTCAAGAGTCTGGGGCAGCTGAGAAATATCAGACCACCCATTGCAATGTCCTCAGTCAGGATAAATAGTAACAGGGAGGAAGAGGAAGGAAGCTTCATGTTATCAGCCATAAAGACACTATACCTGTGGCTGAGCAGGTTTCTACAGCCCTGCTGCTGACATTAAGGAGTGACAGGGGAAGCACAGCCATAATGCATAATTATATTATCAAGATAGTAATTTTGGCATCATCTTTCCTTTAGGTTCGTATGTAGGCCTGCAGAAGAAAAATAGTTGACTTGAGGAAATGACATGCCTATCTTATAGGCATCAAACTCACTAGTAAAGTTTGGTCTGTTAAAAAAAAAATAATTAAAAAATAAACAAAATAAATATCTTTGTCATTATTTTTGTCAATGGATTTTCAGCACCAAAGGTGTCTCAGGCAGACAGAAGGACCCACAAGAAAAAAAATGTCTGTAATAGATTGGTTCTGGTGATGTTCTGAGGGAAAGGGTCTGGTAAGACATATTGCCATTGTGGGAAGTGAAGCCTGACCTGGCTTTGCTTTCAAGAAGGTACAAAGCAGACAAGAAAACCATCAGATTTCAGCAAAAGCAAGCTGTATTACTTTTACTCAGTGCTGGTATTTTACAGTTTGATATTTACACAGAACATTTGTAGCTTCATGTCAAATCAAACCATGTGGAAAATGCTGTCCCTGTAACAACCGTGAGAGTAAAGTCTCCGATTTTCAGATTTATCTGCAGAATAAACACTTCATGTTGGCTGTAGAAATGTTAACACTCATAAGAGAGAAAATAACAATGTTCAGAAAAGAACTATGGGTGTCAGGCTGCCTGCTTTATCTTCCTTGTTAAAGTTTACCATTAAAACATGATGGTACAAAGAGCACTTCAAGACTGCTTAACTATTTATAATATATGCACATATATGATATACATATAGACACATATTTATATAACATATATATGTAATTTTAAATGTTAAAATTATATATGAATATAAAATTGTAATTGTAAAATAGTTTTAAACATTTCCTAGGACTGCATAATTTAGTGTTCGAAAGCTGTTTTAGCTATGGGGTGCTACAGGATTTCCTTCTGGGAGCCGGAAAAGCTATTGTTATTTAGGTTTTTCTACCACATATTTTCTTGGATGTGGAGGGAGGAACTTTGCATCCATGGCTCTATAGAAGCTGTCAGGGGAACAGCCTGGAGCAACACAGGTCATTTCTAGATTTGCCAAGTGCTTGTTCCCTTCTCTGCGTGTCCTCAGCTTGCCTCCTCATTAACTGGCAATGCCAAACCCCATGTCTAATTTTCTGCTGTTGTGTTAAACTCACAGGTGAGTTCAGATATGTGAAGTCCATTTCTCTCTCCATCTTCTGCCCAAGGAGACACTCTGAAGGGGCAGTACTTCTGCTCTTAGGCAAAAGAAACTTCAAATCATTAAGTAGTTGTATCAGCTGAAATGGTTGAGCCCCAAACCGTACAAGGCTTTTTTTTTTTTTTTTTTTTTTTTTTTTTTTTGTACTTGGAAAATCTCTTGGAAGCCATTCCCAGGGCTGAGAGGTATGATTTGGATTTTCCATCCACTGACCGCAGAGCTGAATTCAGTATCTAGATTTTCACTTCATGGTTGAATTTTATATTTTCAGTTCTCACTGAAACTGTGACTATTGACTAAAATTTCTGTTTGCAAAGATACAAAATGGCAGCTTTTCAGGCTTCTTCCAGTACCTAAGACTCCAGTTAATCCACTTACATCTGCCAGAATATGAGCCTTCTTCCTTTACAAAACGTTTACGCATACTTGTCACAAAAGCTACTGACTCCTCAAACACTGAAAATATGAAACAAATGGAATGGAATACAGGAAACACAAACATTACTCAATAACTTCTCTCAGATATGCAGGTTTTAATGTTAAGTTCAAAATAATTAACAAGAAGTTGGAAAAATTGATAAGAGGGTAAGACTTCAGGAAAAATTCAGGTTCATCATGAAATTAAGTTTATGGAGACTTTGTGTGTTTTATTATGGAAAATACCATCTTGAAAGAAAAACACAAATCAAAACAAACAAACAAACAAAAAAAAACAAACAAAAAACCACCACCACCACCACCACCACCAACAACAACAAAAAAAAAAAAAAAACAAGAAAAAGAAGGATCTGAATGAGTAATTTGTATGCTTGGAGCTTCATTGTAAAAAACCTCAGCAGTTGCCATAGGGTCTTCACTGAAGGGACAACTGTCTGTGCAGAAAATATAGAGAAATGGAGACCATGTGATGGAAAGTGCCACCAGATCTTGCAAAGCAAAGATCTCAATCAGCTAGAAAAGTTAAAACACCCTCCAGTGAGGATATTTGAAAAAAAAAAAAAAAAAAAAAAAAAAGTAAATAAATAAATAGGATAACAAAAGGTTTCACTAGATGAGAAAATGAAGTGTTCTACTTAATTTTATAAAATGTTTGAGGATTCAACCTGTAGAAGAAGTAAAATATAGCATAGATATCCTGAAAGGAACATAGTTAGATAAGAGGAAAAAAGACCAAACTCCCACACAAATACAAGCAGACGAATAATTTTTTCTAACTGGGGAGAGAATAAAATAATTTTGATTTGACCTTTTCCTCACCATTCAGACACAATAGCAATAGCTGCTATATATAAACTTTAGATGTTCTTCAGCTGCACTCATCCAAAGGGTATTTATTCTAACTCAGAAAGGCTAGTGGTACAAGGAGTTGGGGGATATTTTATTTACACAGCAATAATTTAACCTAAGGAGTAGTACTCTAAGGATAGCCCCAGGAATGACTAGGATGTTGAGGGATCCAGATGAACTTTTTGACCTCCTCTGTTAAAGCTCCTTCCATGGTATTTGCTGGGCTTTTTCAAAGTGAAGAGGTTGGAGGACACAAAGCTTTTCTCATTTTAGTCTGGAGGCCACAGAAGCTTCTGCTTTTATGCCCCAGCAATGTTTGCCTCCAGTAAATCTGAACTGTGCTGGGCAGCTGTGGAAGGAGGGTAAAAAACAAAAAAGCCTTGTGTCTGAAACATTTGTGTTTGTGTGCATCCTAGCCTGTACAGCTGGTCTGACTCAGCTCTGAGAAGATGCTGTGCAGCTGTTTCTCTGGAGCTATACCTGTGGGCAAGCAGAGTCCAACATCTATGTACGTCTTTCTGATCTCCAGAGTTCATTTTGTCCCTACTCTGTCATGTTTAATCATGAAGCATTCAGTTTTTTCTTACTGGATATTCATGTGCATATGTTCAGAACTTACAGGGCCAATCTACCATTGTTCCAGTTTCCCTATTGATGTTTTTCTTTCAAATCGGAGCCCAGGGACTTGCTACAAGCCCAAATCCAATCTTTCAGAATTGATTATTTCCTTGCTGGGTCCCTGTTTACTGCAATTCTCTAAGACTGGGTTCAGCTGGTGCAAACTAACTTTGTCTTTTCTGTGAAGATAAGGCAAGATTTACCCCGAGTACTGTACAGCTCTGGCAAGTCAAGGCAAATAATAAGCACCCCTTTGAGGCTTCTCTGCTGCCACATGCAGAGAGTGGCCACAAGACCAAGGAGAGGTAGCAGCCCCTTGAAGAAGCTCAGGGGAGGATGCTCAGAAGACTAAGCTCCAGCTCTGATGAGCTCATCCTGCTGGGAAGGCAGGGAATAAAACCAAACCAAATCAACATGCATTCTGATCTGAAGATGTGATCACTAGGCAGCTAGACACTGAGATACCACGCAAATGGAAGTAATTAAATAGCAGAAAAAAAATATTGGAGATATCTGGAATTATCAAAGGAATCTTTGAGAAAAATTAATGTATCTCTAATGCCCTGAGATCTGCTGGTCCAAAGGAAAGCAACAATCCCTACATAAGAAATGAGGCAAACTGTAAGGTAGAATAGGATAATGGTGAAATATTCATAATGCTAGAAGGTTCCAAAATGTGTAAGAAAAACAGTTTTTGAATGTTTCATGTGTAGAAAAAAACAACTTGTGACAGCTGATCCTTGGAAGGAAGAGCAGAAGAACCCAATTCAGTCCATGGCAGTAGGAGACAGCCCTGACCCTTCTTCAGGCTGAAATCCATATGTCTCAGAAATAACTGGAAATAAATGAGTCATTGGGATCTCAGTGGAGCAAGCAGCAATCTCAAATGGCAGCCAACCTCCCACAGATTTACCCACTGATCTTGTCCTTTCCCAGGAGTAAATCCAGTTGCTCATTTTTGTGCAGCTCACTTTCATATACACACTTTCACACTTACAGAGTAGACTAATATAAACTTTTATACATATTGTGAGTTCCAGAGCATTATATGAAGATTCATATCAAAAAAGAAGTGTAAATGAAACATCAGAGGAAGGCCATTGCTGTGGTGAGTGGAGAAGAGTGGCTGGGAACCATGTTTGCCAGGCATGCCCATCGAGCCCTAAAGAAAGCCTCTGCCTCTGCATGCCTTACACCACAAGGTGAGAGACAAATAATATAAGTTCCTTTTGCCTTTCAAAAGAACCTTGCAACTGCTTTTTTAGCTAGATTATTCCACAGTCTTTGTACTTGTAAGGATTGCTTTTCTAATGAGGTAAGAGAGGTCAAAAGAAATTAATAGCTAAGATAAAAGCTATCAGGCTGATATAAATTAAGCAGCTTATAACATTTGCAATGCACCACAATCTGCAACAGATAAGGGACTCTAAAGTGAAAGGAAGGTTCAAAAGGAAGCTGATATTGGGAGTATCTACACTCTCAGTTCTCTTTTTAAGAAGACAGCTGGGCCACAGTTGCAGTTTCCTGCTGTAGCCTGTGTTCCCACTGATGCTCAGAGTGAGGATATCACTCACCTGGTATGATGCAGTACGATGTTCAGTGGCTCTGGTGTGATCCCACAAGCCTACATGCAAGTCCTCGTATGATAGGGACCATTATCCTCTGACACCACAGCGTCAGTGAGAGCTATAAAACAAAGCTCTCCCTTGCCTACACTGCTGTTCTACTGTCCCTCCCAGGACTCTTGTGTCCTAACCCTGGAGGCAGCTACATCATTTCTTGTTAGCTCCTCTTTTGAGATAGTCCCAAAATGTCAAAGTGGCTCCTGCCTGTTTGTGACCACAAAATAATGTCTAGTTCTGCCTAAATTGTCCTGGGAGCCCATTTCAGTAAGGTGTAGTAAGATATATGCCACACACAGCCACATACACACTTCAGCCCCTTGGGAGATATCCCTGAAGCTACCTCTGCAGCAGCTGAAGGCAAGAGCCAAATCTCTGAAAGTGCAAAGTGTCAGGTATGAGTCTGCTCTCAGCTCTTCCTGCTGATTAGGTGTTCCCCCAGGTGATGGGTTTTCATATTAATAATTGTAAAGAACTCTCTGCATTAGTGTCATACATGTTTTAGGAGCTAAACTTTGCATTCCAAGTAAGGGCACAGACAACAAAGAACATTATCCCTACAGGACCTGATGTTGATGCTGCCTCATGTTGAAGCTCCTCATGGGAGCTTGGTCTCAAAACCCATGCAATAGCAAAAGGGCTCTGAAGTGCCTGCATCATTGCTATCACTTGTATAAAACCTTAGCTCTCCATTATTCCACATGAGTTTTAAACCCATCTGGCACAATCGGTGGTGTATGTACACCAGCAAAACTTTTGCTCTAGTTGGTTTACCTTGTTTGCGTAAAGATATTATACCTTTTGCAATCACATCTCTTTACTGACAGATTTTATCTTTTCTACAGTAAATAACTCATTCTCAGCTGCACACACACAATTCCAGGCTCCTCTTAGGCATACTCAATTTTCTGGATTATTTTTTCTTTCTTATGTTTTGGTTGTGATCTTTAGGACCGTTGAATGCTTTCAATGACCAAATGATATTTTACTTTATTTTTTTTTTAAACAGGTAATTTATTTGCAACAGTAGTGTGAGATACAGTAGAGTACAAGTGGGAACCAGAAAATCATATATTATTTCACAGTGTATTTTTCAGTAGATTATTCCAAATGTAACATAAGGAAATTTTAAGTCCTATAACATTAGTTCTGATACCATGGTGACTAACATTACCACAATAAGCAGTCTTGTGGAAAAATCCTTGTGCTTAGTTTGCTCTACCTCATTTGTCTTAAATTACAGAGACTGCATCAGTATGATTTAGATCATGTAAGTAACCATGTAACAAGTAATTCAGTCTGAATTTGCATCACATCTGTTTAGTAAGTCCTTGAGAAACTGAGATACACACATAGGTCGATTTGAGACAAATTTTGTATGGTGTTCTCTTCTCTCACCTTAGACAAAAAGGTTCACAACATAAATTTTCACATATTTTATTTAGATTATAAATACTGGATGGTGCATAATATCCTGCATGTGTTACACAGACTGAAGATAAAATGTTGCAGGGCACAACAGCAACTGCTCTGTTGCCAAGCACTAGAAAGGTGGAAATCCTATTTGAAGGCTGTTTAGCTTTTTGTGCAGGTACCATGGCTAATTAATAATCAGAAATAAAACTCATTTTGAAAAAATCATGTGTAAATATATGTGACAAGCCTAAACACTGCATATGAGACATGTCTTGCTCCTGCTTCCACTGAATGAAAAAAAAAAAGGTAAAATTTACATATACTTTAACAGGAGAAAGCTTATGACAACTCAAAATGCTGAAGGAATCTTGTTTTATTATTATTATTTATTTCTTCTTTCATGAGAATGTTTAGAATTTGGCTGATAAACGCCTTGGAAATGGTGCAACCTGAAAGATATTTGTGTGACTCTGTGTAACCACCTTTAACTTTCATCCCTTTTTTTTCTGATGTCCAGTGATTAAATATTATGAATATATAACAATATTTAAAGAACTGTGCCATCATGAAGGAGTAAGACTCATCCATATTTTTTTAGGAACCCAAACTAATGGTGAAATGCCCATCAAACTTACTGTGATATTTATCAACCAACATAAACCAATAAATACTTTATTTCCAATACATGAAAAGATCATGCTAGTCTATTATTTAACAAAATTTTACTATTTTATGATGATGATACCACTGTGCAATAACTTAGAAAAGCACATATCCCTGCATTTTAAAGCTAAGTCGTAAGGGATGCTGAAGTGTGACATTCCCTTACATAAATGGTGATCATCACATAAAATGGTGATCTCTTGTTGTGGGGTACAGCCAGCTTTGGTGGCACATACACCTAAAAATTTACTTAAGGGTGGGTCATAAACCTAAAGTCAAATGTATCTCCTTCCAGAAATAACTATCTTGACTAAAAGCTCTTATTTTGGAAAAACTACAGCGAAGTCCATGACAGAAGCCATCATAAATAGCTCAGGATCATTTCCATTGTAGTTAACAACAAACCTAACCACGAGTCTCATTCCATGGGAGCAGGAGCAGGCCTACCATATTTCGCTTGTCCAATGCATGGCAACATCCTTTATGGTCTAATGGTCTCTTTACTTCAGCTTCCTTTTTTCTCCTGATCTTTTCAGGAGTCTCAGCATCTTATGTCCAATACTCCTGTTGAGCGAGGTGCTCTCCCAGGACTGGCTCTGAGTGGTATCCACACTTTGTTAAAAAAAGTGTGTTCCAAGGAAAAAAAATCCTCCCAATTGAATTGGCTAGCACCATGCTCCTGTTATGCTATCCTCAGCAGTCGAATCAGGCTGGGTGGAGAAAAGTATCATGCCATTTGTGTAAAGGACTCTCAAGCATAAAACAAATCACAGTTTCTTATTTAAATAATACAGTACCATGCAAAATTCACTTCATAAATGAGCTTCTAAGGAGTGTTTTTAAATATGAAAATGTAAAAAATTTCCTAACAATCCACCAGTGCTATGTGTGTTACTCTCTTCATTTTATCTGCTTAATCCATGCAAAAGGTTTAATCAAAGTGTCCCTTTAACAAACACAGCATTTGAACAAAACAAAACAAAATGAAACAAAATGAAATAAAACAAAACAAACCAATAAAGTCAGAACAAATGCCTACACACACATACAAAAAAGCACACGAGTTTTAATCTTTCTGATTGAATCTATTTAGCATGATGTTTACCTATCTGAGGAGAAGCACACAGGAATCCAAACACCTGCCCTTCCCCAGGAGACTCAGTCCTTGCTGTGGCTTAGCTCCTTACCAGTGCTACTCAGCTCCTGCTTGGCTCTTATCTGTGATCTGACATTGTATCTGCCAAGCAATTCCCTAACTATACTCAAGCCCTTGAAGTGTGATGCAGTTGCTGTGTCAGAGGCACAGCTAGGGACAAATATCATCTGTTTTACCAGACTCCACACAGGTACATGATAGAGAATGAGAGGACTCGTGAGCACAAAGCAGAGCTGTTCCAGGGTCACCCAAGGAAGCCCTGACCTGCACACATGAGCTACATGCTGTGTCCCAGGGGAGCAGAGGAAGTCTGTAGCCCAACTGCAGTGCATGGAGGAGTCACAAATCTCATGCTCAATGCAGGGAGCTTGTGCCACTCTCTACCATATTTTTTAAGGCAAGAAAAGTGTGAAACTAGGAGAACAGTACAGCAGGATATGCTGGGGCTACACAGTGCTGGTGAGCTGGGATAGTAGAATTGCCCTTGGATCAAAGTACACAGACTTGAGTTTAGCAGTGGTTTATTATCTCGCTAGAATCATCTCATTCCCTGTAATAAAAATTGCATGTAGAGTATGTCAAAGAGCCAAAGAGTCTATTACAGCCCATTGTCAGGACTAATGCATTTTTTTTTCCCTCTTATTGCTAAGTAGGCAGGAGTAGCTTTTCAATTTCAAAATAAAACTATACAATTACAGTAATAATGTAATGCTCCTGACTGCTTGGCTGCTGCATATTGTAAAACTCAAAACCACTGATCAGTAGCAAAAGCAGTAAGTCAGTACAATCTTTATAAAATGTCTTGTTGGGGTGATTATATCTATCAAAATACTTCTATGAGGGAAAGACTGATTACTGAAAATATTTCATGACCCTTTCCCCCTAAAAAAACAACCCTGCAAGTGCTTGCATCTTTTCCTAACAACAAATAAAGAAGCTGGTGAAGGTGCTGGAGGTTTAATTAAGACTGCACGAGCAGTGGAACAAGCAAGGATCTTGTTCAACTAGTTAGGCATCAGCTACAACAGAAAAACAAAAGCAGTCATATTTTTATCATCTGTTATAAAAAAATACTTCCCAATCAGTGTTTCAATACAGTTAAAAGTTAAAAACCCTCTACATTACTAATAAATTATAAACCCCAGATTTCCAACCATCTTGTAAGAAAGTAGGTAAGTAATTTAAACCTTTAGTTTACATAAATTAGCACGGAAATCTGTATTTGAACAAGTGCACTGAAAACAGATATGCCTTCTTTTCTTCTGATATCTCTTATTTGAGTTATTAAGTAACAGGAAAGCCTTTATATTCTTTGCATGACCTTGAAAGTCTGCTGCCACTAAATGGTCAATAGTCAAACCCCAGGAGAATGTTTCACCAGACAGACAATGACATGGGCGAGCATGAAGTACAGTCAAATGCTTTGCAGCCGTATTATGGTAGACTTCAACATTCAATTTCAGCACATTTACTCCTGGGAAGAGATGAAGGTAATATATTTATACAGGAAATCATATGAGTGAAATTTGATGGGTTGATAGAATTTTTTTCAAAACCTATTAAAATACCATTTTTTTTCAGAGGTAGTTTGCAAGGCAATAGCAATCTATGTGAGTGGAAACAATATTCCTTTGCTTGACTTTGGATAGAACTCTTAAATACTATTGATGCTCTCCCTGAACCTTGCAGAGAAAGCTTAATGGATAAGACATTCTAATGAGAGCTGACAACAGCCAATTAAGTGTCAGAAGAACAATCTGATAAGTAGGTCTTCGTGTCTATAGGCATTTCCTGATATGTCTTAACTGTCAATCTGAATGTTAAACATCTCTATCTTCATCTCATTATTGACTGATTTATTAAAGGAGAATGCTTTCAACTCCTTTTTTTTTTTTTTTTTGGACTTTGGGGTTGTTCCAGAAAGAAGGGAATGAAAACAGTCGGGACAACTCTTAATTTGGAATAATTCATGGGGAATTGTAATTGTAGTGAAGGCTTAATATTCCAACCAAGCAGATGTATGGTTTGGTGATGCCACTACCATGCAGCTGCCCACACCATATCTTTTAAGAAATGTTAGATGCTCAGTTTAGAGGAGATCTGTTTCTTTAATAGGTGGAAGGATATCTGTGGACATGCTAGCAGGCTGCTCTCTGCTTTCAGTGCTCCTTGCTAGTCATACAGAAGACAGCACCTCGCTGGACGGATCTCTTCCCTTCTTGTCGTCACCCCGGTCAATATCAATCACGTGAACTATGCCAGGCTTCAGGATCAGGTCATCGGTCTCTACGTGGCTCCTGCTATCATCCACCTCTGTGTATTTCCCTTTGGATGGCTGGGTAGCCTTACTGAAGACATCTTTAAAACGGCGTTTGAGTTCAACATCTGGGCAATAGACATACTCATAAAGAGCACCAGCAAGGACTGCTCCGATTATTGGTCCCACCCAGTAAACCTACAAAGAGAGGTGGGAAAAACATAGGCATTAAGCTCTACAGCAAAGAAAGAAGCCAGGATCTCAGAGGAAATCATGTCACTACAGACTTCACTCAGAAAACTTTATGTGACGTGCTCTAGCCCAATCATTTAAAACAACTCTGTTTTCCAGAAGTGTAAGGTCATATCATTCACTGGATTTCATGACCTGTAAAAAGAGTCTTCTTTTTTTCTTCTTCTGTCTGCCCACATACCAGATTATGAGGCAGAGAAGTGCTAGGTTCTAGTTAAGAACACTAAGTTTCGCAGGTGGTGACCTGGAGCTCAACAGTGAGATGACTTCTCTAAATTGATATATGAAATAGGTCAAGAGTCAGCCTCTTAGGCAGTTAACAGCATTAGTTCCATGTAGCCTTTTTCTTTTTTTTTGCCCCCTTCTCTCAGTCTCTCTTCTCTCACAGGTATTTTGTCCACTTCAGCAATACTCCCTAGTATTTCTGCTTTTCTTTTAAACTAGCAAGAGTAAGGTGATTGAGAACCAAGCCCATATCCTCAGAGAGAAATGTTTTTGTCAACTTTTATCGATCCACCTCTTTCCAAGAAGCTTTCTCTAAATTTTCATTGGTTATTTTCCACCTGTAGATAACATATCTATGCTGTTTGCCAGGTGACATACAAAATAAATATCAATGTAGAAAACATCTTCTTTCTACATTTTCACCAAAGATGATGATCAACTTATAAGGAAACAAAACCTATCCTAATGCATATATGCAAGCAGTTCTGTTACAATATTTCAGACTCACATTTCCAAGAGTCCAAATTTGACTTCTTATCCTGCAGAACCCAACAGGCAGCCATCTATCTGATCATCTAATTTGTATAACTGAATGCAAATGACACACACCATTTTGTAGGGTAGCTATTTCAGTACAACAGGGAGCAGTTCTGTAACATTAGTAGGTGCAGAGGCCCACTGACTTCTCTTAATGACACGCTAATGTCACCGCTCTGAAGGAGGAGAAAACAGCTATCTTTCCAAACGACCAGGACAACAGATAAGCTTCTCCTACAAGTTTCTACATAGTACATTTGTTTATTATTTACAGCTTTAGTTGTAAATTACAGGCTCCCTCAGAGTATGAATAATTAATCTTGTGAAAAACTATAGCAGTTTTTTCATATGAACAAGCCATTCACTGATAAGTGGGTAGATCTGCCTCAATAGGATAACTCTTGGGAGCAAAGTTACACATGGTATTATGTTTGCAGAACTGGAGCCTCAGGGCCTGAAGACCATGCTATCTCTGTTGTTAGTTGCAGTGGGAGCAGTGTGGGCTCCATACTTTAAAAAACAAGAAAATCCTTGTATACACTGTAATATGCAACTCTTACAGTTAGTACTGAAAGTGTCCCTGGAAGTGCTTTCCCTATCTTTAATTAGGGGAGGCTGAGCTGCAATCCATCTCTCCCTATAAAACATTAACTGTTTTTTGATAAGTTTAGTAGTGGGACGCTATAAAAAATAACTGTGTCACTCACAATCTGTTTATCAAGTTGTTTCCTGCACAAGTACTTCCAGTTAAGGGGATGCTTTCTAATAAAAGCAGGTAACATCTGGTCTAGTTTGTAAAGACCAGGCTGCAACCCCTTCGTCTCTCAGCGTGGGCATGTGCAAAGACAGGTTCTCCCCCTGGAAACAGATCACAGAGGGTCCCTGCTCTCAATGGGTATCTCTGCCCCCGACTTTGCTGTATAGCCAGGTGAGACATGAAGCCAACAGAATTACTTCCATAACTTCTCATCGACACGACTGGGGGGGTTGCAATCTGCCTTGGAGGATTTTTTTTCTTTCTAACAGTTTGATTCTTTCCATCTTGCTGGATTGCTTTTTATTGTTTTGAACTTTTTGTATGATTTCCTTTCTACCAAAGCTACTACCTCCCCAAAATGCCCCCTGAATAGCAAGATGCTATTCTAGTGTGCTGTGTACCACATTACAATTCCAGGAGAAGAGAATGATTATACCAAAGCACGTGGCAGGTCAGCACCTGTCAGCAATGGCCTATATGTGATGTGCAAGGATAGACAGCTAAAGGCAAATGATGTATGAAAAAATGCTGATAGCTATTTGTTGCTAGGGTGAAGGAAGCATGAAAGAAGAGTTACCCATTGGTTTTCCCATTTCCCCATGATGACAGCAGGCCCAAATGATCGAGCAGGGTTCATACTGGCACCGGTGTAATTGATCTAAAGTAGAGAAAAAATATTGCCTGTTATTAGAGTCTTAAAGATAGTCATTTAATTTCTTTTATTCCTTGCACTATGGGACATCCTGGATTTGCAAGACATCTAATCCTGACAGTACATAGTGTCAGTCTCCAGAGTCTCATCACAAAATTAACAAAGCCATCATGCGAACAGGCAGGAAATCTCTGATGCAGCAGCCCAAGAGGACCCTCCTGCTACTTTCAAATTTTTTTTGGCATGGACCTGTAAAGACTACAGCAGCTATGTAGCTATAGCAGCTATAAAGTCTACAGAAGTTTCCATTTACTTCTGAAGTAGACATAATGGGACAAAGACTCTATTTTTTTATTTTTTTTTTTGAGAGAAGCCATTAACTTACAGCAAATAAATGTCCAATTGCAACAGAAAATCCAATTGCTAAAGCTACCGAACCAGTGACATCGTTTCGTTTTGAATCACAGCTGGCAAAAATAGTAAAAACCAGCTGGAATGTAATTATCAACTCCACCAGGAGTCCATGGCCAGCGGAAAGATCTCCATGTACCTGGAAGAAGAGAAAGAAACACCGGAGATGAAGCAAAAGTGATTTTGTAAATCAGAAAGCAACCACATACATTGATTATATTTCAGTGAACTGTATTTTCAGTGATTTCCTAAATACTACACAGTGAAATTAACTTTTAGAGGTACAAATTCCCACCCTTCTTCTCCCCCTTGTGCCATTATTTTTTTTTTAAATTGAGAGCCATGGAAAATTACAGCTGGACTGACAACAGACAGCTTGCCAGTAACATCGAACAAGAACTTCAAAGTTAGACTGCAGAAGTGTAGTTTATTTTTATACAGGGATTTGCAAATGCTGCACTTCCCCTTCACCATTTTTTTTTCTTGGGAGCGCTGTAATTTACTATTCAATTATAAATTCATTAATTAGCCCTGACTTAATTAATTTAAATTTCAATTAAAAATTAAGCAGTGTGCGGCTCAAGTGCATTTTTAATAAGTCCTGCAACAGGGCTAACTGATGGCATTTCTTATTAGTTTAGAACAAAGCTGAAATCTAAGCCACAATCTATTTCAAAAGTATGTCATTTTAAATTGATGTTTTTTCAATCCCCATCATAATGGCATAGAATTAATTTCCCCTCCCCAGTCCATATGAAAATGGCATTTCATGCATATATTATTTAAATTTTGTATGTAAATTAACGTTACCTGCTGTCATCAGATTTGGGGAAGTTATAGAAAAGAGAACTTCTATAAAAAGAATAGCTATAGATATTGCGCTGCATAAAGCCATCCCGGGGAGAGCTTTAAACCCTGTCTAGATGTTATAAATAAACCAACCAGCTCCTAAAATCTCTACTTGAGCTCTCTTTATTCTGTGTGACACTGATTATATTTTCTTAGGCTCTAAGTTAGTCTACTCCAGGAGCTGGAGCAGAAGTGATTACCATAGTGACTCCCAGGCCTCCCACTACACTTGGTGGTGTGATGAGATAAAGGATGCCTGCCCCCACGATGGCTCCCAGGCACTGGGCGAGAATGTAGAAGACCGACTTGGCGAGGCTGATTTTCCTTGTGCAGACCATTGCCACTGTCACAGCGGGGTTAATGTGGCCACCGCTGATGTGCCCAAAGCACTGCACCATGGTTGCGATGCTGAGTCCAAAGCAAAGAGAGATAAGAACCATGTCTACAGGCAGGGGCTTCTCCGATCCACCCCAGTTGATTGTGGAACCAAGGCTGAGGAGGACAAAAATTAACATGGCCAAAAATTCTGCTGAAACAGCTTTCCAGAAGGGCTGAGTCCAGACGCCTTTAAATGCTACCATGATGCTCTCACACTTGCACAGACGTCCACACTTACTGAAAAGGAAAACAAGTCTTCATCAGAAGTCAAGCAATAAGCCCTATGTTCTCCTGTTAGAGGGTTGCTATCTGGCAGGCTTTGGAGGGAAGATTTCAAGGCTGAGTATCCTTGGACTGGGATAACCATGGATGCGTGCACTGGCAAAGCAGACTGCCCTTAAAATGCTGCCAGTGTTTGAGCATCTGCAGGTGTAATACACAGAGTAATTAGTCATCCCCTGTGATAAGTCTGTCCCTATAGCTTATTAGTTCATGCAAAGAACCTCCTTATATTTTTTGAAATAAATGAGAATGAAAACAAGTGTAATCTTCTACACTAGCTGACTTCTGCCTGCCTAAGAGTCTGCAAAACCCTACCACTTCCAGTGGCCAGTTAAACATCATGCTCATTAGATCAGTGGGCATTCTCTTTTTCTAAGCAAATCTGTAGTTTCCACAAAGTAGGTACAATAGTTCAGTAAAGAGCAGTGTCTTAGCCAAACCCTGTTTTTTTACAACAGTGTAGTGTTGGGAGGTTGCTTAGGGAGCTATAAAAGAGAAAGTCTATTTGTCTGAACACTCACACAAACCAATACTTCAATTTATATTTATGCAAAAAGCTCTTTCTTCTCTGTGGACATAGGGTAAAATTTGAATTCAGCCAGGAGAATAGATGAAATCCTAAATTCTGATTTTTAAATCAATCCTGCAGTCAATTAAGTCCTTTTTAGGGGCCAAGGGTGCAGAGTTAAGTAGTGGAATAGAAACATGTTTTCTGTACATTTGATGTGTGCTACTGTGTGTGATAAAGAAAGAAATGTCTTGATTTTCCTGTCTGGAAATGCTATGTGTTAGTCTGCGCAGCCTTCCTGATGAGTTACAGTTTTGCTAGATGCTCAGATACCTATGAAAGTGGGTCACCAAAGAAAAGTTATTTGTGGTATTAATAAATTAGGAGAATAAGCCAAAAGGGAAGCATTTTAATGAGTTTCTAAGGAATGCTAACAAAATTCTTCTTTTAAAAACAAAAGCAAAAAACCCAACCCCTCCAAAAACAAAACAAAACAGAAAACAAAAGAAAGAATATTCAGCTGTTACATCTGGGAACAGAATTTCAAGTGGAAGACGGATGAATTTATGCTCAGTTATCTAAGGTAACTGAGCTACAATGCATATTTAATACCACTTACATCAGAAAGAAGCATAAAATGCATGCCTTGCTTTTTCAAGTTATTGCAAGAAGAATGGCCCATGAATTTCTTAACAGTTGCTGAGAGTTAGGGAAAGGCAATTTAATCCTGTGACTGGAGCAAATAATTTGTTTCCTTGTCTCATTTCTTATGCTAATTTACTGTGTATTTTGGGTAGGTCATTTGTACTCTATCTCAGTTCTCTAGACTCTCAGATGAGAACAAGAATTACATTATTTCCTGAAAATGGCTGTAAAGTGCTTGTGAAGCAATCTGACAGACTCTGAATTTTGAGTGGGACTTGTAAGAGTGGGACTTGTAACTCATATTAACAACCAGTTAATGACCAGCTACCTAGATCAGGCTTTTTGTTCAAAATGGCTCCAAATTCACTACCTCCCCCAGTGCTAAAGCACACAGCTTTTTGGGGATCCTTGTCTTTGAACACTATGCCCAGACTCTCACTGCAACCTAAAGACTGTCAATAGCTTACCTTCGACAACCTTGCTACTCCCTCACTAACTTAATTTAGTGGCCTCAGGAGGACATGGGAGCTGTATCTACGCTGAAAAGATGTTGGTGTCCCAGGAAATGTCCCAGATGAACATTTCACATAGGGGTGAGGCACATCCTGCTGTCCATGGAAAAGAAACGTGGATGCACAGACAAGGAAAGTGGCACTCATCTACCCTCTCACACCCATCTCAGTTGGGATGCAACATGGGTTTCCTTGAGCTTTAGCTTGCACCTGCTTTTGCAAAGCAAAGCACAAGCCATGGTATTTTATCCCAGACTTTTGAAAAATTTCCTACCACCGAAGAGAGTTGGGGGAACATAGGTTTCTGGAGAATGTGAGGTAAGGATATAGTGACTCCTGACTTCATTGTCCAAGAGTACCCAACCTGTCTCTTTCTGTATGCAGAGAATAGCAAGATGTGCAAATCAGCAACATCCCCTCATCTTGTAGAAAAGAGAGATTGTATTTGGTATTAAAACCATGTATTTAGCTTCATTCCAGTTGGGGGGAGTCCCAGGAGTCAGTGGTGCACGCACGTGTGTAACAGAGGGAGGATCCAGTAGATCACAACTTCTGCTGTCCAGGCTACCAAATAAGGAGGTCAGATTTCAGACCTCTAGTACTGCTAGACCCTATGAGAACATGTGAGAACACGTGCAATCAATTTGGTCATTTTTTAGAGCCCTGAAAATGCAAAAATGCTGCATACAAGTCAAAAGCATAACTCAAGTACAAATCTTGTTCATCAACATAAAGAAAGTTTCTATTTTTCTCCAATAACGCACTGCATGGAAAATATGAAAATGGTAGAACTATACTGCCAGCCACACTTTGATAGTTAATGATCTAAACACCTATTTTCAATGCAGAAATGTTTTTCTGAAGCAGCCTGTTTTTCCCTGATTTCAACACCCAGCAAAACACCCAGCTGTCACAGCATTTTTTTTTCTTTCAAGCTGCACACCTGTTAATAAAAGCTTAATACTGTGTTTTAGCCCTGAGCCCAGGTTTTTACTTAAATCCAAAAGCAACGTGGAAATCAACACCGCCTCCAACGTCCACTACTCTTTCTGCATGCAGCTAATTTAAAGCCTTGAGATGAGATGGTGATGGCTGCCAGGTCTAAAACTGAAACGTGACTTTCCAGCCACTAAGATTTACCATCGAAGTTGCAAAACAATTTTTGGAGGAGTTGTTGTTCATGGTTGCCTTACACAAATAAAAAATGGAAAAGCAGAATGACGCTTTCGTGTTCTGGTCACACATTAAATTCCTACGGACACGCTTGAAATCCTCTAGTCTAGACCACACAGTTACATGGTAGACTGTGTCTGATAGGGTGCAGGGTGGGTTTCACAGCTCATGTTGTCATCAAGGCCAAAAGAGCGTGGGCTATGGACAGGACACACTGGTGTCCAGGACATCATCGGTGTGATTACAGCTTGAAGCCATAGCAGTGTAAGCAGTAATGCTGTCTTCCATACAAATGTCAAACGGCATTTACCAAATTCTTCCTCCCCTTACTACTATGCTTTTGGGGAGCAGGGCCAGCAGCTGGGGGGGCTTGCAGCGACCCTGCCTGGGGCACAAGCTCTGTGTGAGCAGTGGCTTTTGGGGCAGCATCCGAGGCTTTTTGGGGGGCACCAACGAGCCCCCCCCGACGTGTGCCGGCCGTGTCCCGCCGGGACACCGGGCACCCGCTTGTGGGGAGGGAGCGGCAGGGGATGGGGGCAAGCGCACGAATAAAAGCAGCGAATAAAAGTTGTAGGGCGCGGAACAGCGCCGGCTTGCAGCCCTCCGGCACCTCCAGTCTCAAACCCCAAGGGCGACTGAAAGATATCACCTTCGGGGAAGGGGCCGGCTCCCTGCAAGCCCCCCATGATGCAAAACCCCCCTCCTCCCTCCTTCCCCCCCACCTTGGCACTGCAGGACGGGGTTGGGGGGTGCGCGGAGAATCCCCACCGGGGCTCCCCTTTTCCCCCTCGAAGCTTTCCCCAGCGCCCCTGTTGAGCTTTATTGCCTCCCCCCCTCCTCCAACCCTGCCCCTCCTCCATTTTTCCCCCTCCGCACCCCGCGGAGGGCCGCGCACTCACCCGCGGCGCTCAGCGGCCGCCCGGTCGCTCATGCCTCCGCGCGGAGCTGCGGCACCGGCCGGGGGGGGCGCGGGGCTCGGGGCGGGGGCCGGGGCCGGGGCCGGGGCCGGGACCTGGACCGGGGCCGGAGCCGGAGCCGGGGGAGGACCTGGGGGGGACCGGGAGGGGACCGGGAGGGGACCGGGGGGGGGGCGCGGCTCCCAATCTCTGCCCTCCCTACCTGCTGCTGCTCCCCGACGGCCCGGGGGGGGCTCGAGGCGCTGCCGCCGGAGAGGGGGCGCTTGCGGTCGTGGGAATAGGATTAATTAATTAGCGCGGGGTGGGGCGGGGGGGGGGGGGCTGCGCAGTTTGGAAGATCGCTCGGAGTCGGAGATTTTGCGGTTTCTTCTCCCGCTGCGCGCTGGATTCACGGGAATCGAGTGCAAGGCGCCCTGAGGTGGGGAGGTCTGAGTGCCTGAAACACCCCCGTACCTCACCGGGACCATGCTGGCTCCCAGAGGGGCAGAGGGGTTAGTTTTTAAGTTTTTCCTCGTGTGGAAAGCTAACGGGAGGCACTGAAAAGAGCTCTTGACACTAGTCTGTGATGCTGGTGAGGCAATTCAGGTGGTTCTCACCTTGAGAGGAGCCTATTCCATCCGCAGCATGAGAACAATCTGATGAAAAAAACAGCCCTTTAGGCTATAAGAAAACAGACAAACAACAAAGTTACCTAAGTTTCCTGGCAGGATTATTTTGTTAGACACTGCACAGAACTTGACACTTGAAGAAGGCAGGCGTGAAAATGGAACAAAGTATCAATAAAATCCCTTTTTCTTTTTTTTTTTTTTTTTTCCTTTTCCTTTTCCTTTTCCTTTTTCTTTTTCTTTTTCTTTTTCTTTTTCTTTTTCTTTTTCTTTTTCTTTTTCTTTTTCTTTTTCTTTTTCTTTTTCTTTTTCTTTTTCTTTCAGGTGGCTTTGACCTTTGAGTGCAGTAAAATAATCAGTGCATAAGTTACACAAAAAATGGTTTAAAGAACATGCTGTTCGGGGGTTAAGCCAGGTTAAAACAGCATGCACCAAGAAACTATTGCCTTGCACCCGTATGGCAACAGAGAAAGAATCAAAATCTGATGTGATAATAAACTGGCCTGTGCTATACCTGCTGTGCCAGGCAATCTTTCTGCACATTAGAAAAGAGTGCAAGAGCTGAAGAACTACTTTGGATGTGGAAACCATGGAAAAACATGGAAATCCTTTCTTAGCTTCTGCTAGGAGATTGTAGGCAACAAGTTACAGTGGTGAAAAATGAGTCTAATGTGTGACACTATCAGTTCAGGATGCCCTAAACAAATTTGAACACCGTGCAATAAAGAACTAATGCCCGTGTGTTAAATACTTACCGATCAGAGTTAATGGTACATACCAAGTGATCATAAAGTACAAATGTAGGTGTTTCTCTCACGTTTGCCTGCAATTCCCTTCTCTAGAGCAGAGTCATAAAGGGAACCAAGAGACATTCACAATTTGATGACAAAGGAAAACAGCTGGCTGGATGTTAGACTTCCTTGTTTTCAAGCTTTGCTTCATTTTCTTCCATCTTGCACTCAGCGAAGTGCAAGATGGAAGAAGGGGTGCAGGCATCACTGCACAGCTCTGCTCCTTCCTCTGGTGCATTTGGGTTTCTCAGTCTTTCTCAGGCAGTTTCACAGCCTGTTACAATGATTCCAGAAACTTCAAGTCCTAATAGTGTCATATGGGCACATAAGCCTGTCATATACTTCATATACTCACAGACAAGCTTTCACATCAAGGCTGCAGGAGTTGCCGCCCACAGTGAAAGCGCTTTATTTAGGATGTTCGTCTGCATAAATATTTTTTTTCACCCCTATTGCCTTTTGAACAGGAATTACTGTACAAAAAAGAAACTTATTTTTAGTGCTGTGTTTCAAACACCTGTGGATTCCCTTGCTTGAACACATCATAACTTTTCCCACCTATATTTGATGAACTCATTATTTGATTATTTCAGCCTCTAGTACCACAGCTACTTCTAACAAATACTTTTCTCTGTTGTTCCAAAGGCCACAAAAGGTGCACACAGAAATCTCAGATTTCTTTCCAGTTTTGGAGCTGCCTGTTTCCAACTAGGGCTGAGGTTGCTTTCACAGCTTTGCCCTGACAACACACTTGTTCTTTGGCACCTTGTAGATTGGGCTCTCGTGGCCCATTAGTTTATTCACAAACAAAATTCACTTAACAAAACAAATAATTACGTTTCTTTTTCTTGCAGACAGCACGTATCTGCTCTTTGTGATCCTCAGAGCAGATCCCTACCACATAGAGAAGCCAGAACATTAATAACTTCTGTCACTGCTACCATTCTTGCTGCAATAGATCTTCTGGAGAATTAGACAAAGGTAGTGACCACATAAACAGAGAAAGGCAATGCTTCGGGCACAAACCTGGAGCAAACTGCACTGTGCCAGCCCTGATCAAACAAAAAGGCTATGTTGTGTTGAAAACACAGGGGCAATGAAGCCATCCCTTGAGGTGTCACTGAAAAACAGAGAAAAGCAGTCCCATTTCATTCAGGGATAAATTTGTTATAAATTTGCCATTCTTGGGATTTGGGGGACCATGTAGATTTCTCTCTCTTTTTTTTTTTTTTTTTTTTTTTTTTTTTTTTTTTTTCTTCTTCTTCTTCTTTCCCTCCCCTATGTATTTTCATCGCCTTAAAACCTGGCTCAACTTGGTTTGGACCTCTGCCCAAGGATGAAACATTCCAACATTCCTCCTGCTGCTGTGCTTAACACAATTAAGGAAATAACTTGCAAATGAACATGACAATTTTTAAATTTGTGCTAACTTTCAATCCCTGTCTAAGGGGGAGAAATACGTGGCAGAAACTCTCAATGCCTCTGCTTCTCCTTCACTGAACATTACAGCCGACTTCCCATAGTCATTTTTAGGGCATCATGAATAAAAGATCTCCCTAGGAAAGTAAGCCATGGCGAGAAGATGCTGCAACACGTAAGGCACATCCACCTTCTGAACAAGGACTTCCCAGACAGTTGAAGCATGCTGGATCTGGGATTTCAGATTGGTCTGTTGTGGAGGAGAGGGCACTCTGCCAA
Source organism: Aythya marila (assembly GCF_965140915.1). Taxonomy (NCBI): domain Eukaryota; kingdom Metazoa; phylum Chordata; class Aves; order Anseriformes; family Anatidae; genus Aythya; species Aythya marila. The sequence continues at coordinate 114,721,934 of NC_139043.1, read as the reverse complement.
AGTTGGAGAGGAATGTGCACACAGATAATTCCAGCTAAAATAATACGAGGGAGGGAGACAGAAACTCTCCCTGGAGTAGACTCTGGCACCTTGCTGAATTGCAGTGTCCCTTCACTATTATGGCGAGTCCCACAGGTATCCATCCTGGGCATCTCCATCACATCTGCCTCAAGGCTTTTGTCAGCTGAAGCAGAGAAAAGAAAATCCAGAACAACAGTAAAACAGCATAATTTAGAAGCACTATGTGTTTTCTCAGTGACCATGGTTCTTTTACTACTTGTACCCAGAGGACCTGGACTGCTCTCCTTATGCTGCTGTCGTTAAGCTCCTCAGCTCGCTCAGCTCCTCTCTCAGCTCCACTTCAGGCTTTCAGTTTCCAAAGGGAATGAAGCTTACCCAAACATGCTACCACTCTCTGTCTTTGGGTGTCTTTGCCCTTTCCAATGTGTTTTGAGCCCCCAAGCCAATTTCAGCTGCAGCTGAAGGAAGGTCAGAGATCTCCAGGCTGCTCAGGTTCCTGCCAGCCCTGTGTGCACGAGCAGGCAGCAGGTAGCCAGAGCGAAAGGGACACTTGCTGCCACTCACAGGAGAGCCTTGAGAAGGATTTTCAGAAGCGCCTGAAGTGATGGAGAGACTTAGCTGCCATTTTCACAGTGGCACAGGCTCCTAGGAGACTAAATTCCTGTGACCCTTTCCTGGCTCCTGTTGACAAGAGCGCTTGAAAGCAGGCTGCAAGCCTTTCAGAAATGATTGACGCTTGCAGAAACGCCGACTTTCTTTACTGCTGGACCGAACATTTTGTTCTGTCGCCACTAATGAACCCTCCTCTCCTCACCACTTTATGTTTTATAAGTTTGGGCTAAGCTTTGTCTACTAAAAGGATCTTACATAAAGCACCGCTTACTGAAATGTGATCTTTGCACATTTCTGAAGTTCTAATTTTCCTGTGGTGTAATCTTGTTACTTAGGTCATTCATTTTGTCACGCCTTGGTATCAGTCTGGTCCAGATTTGGCTGCAGGGCTATGTTCTCCTGACATTTAGAGCAAGAATTCACTGGGAAATCAGTCAAGAGATTTGACATTGCTGCTGGCCAAGCTCCAGAGGGTTTAGTTTTACTCTCCTTCTCTGTTTATTGTGGAATCTGTCTGTCCACAAGCTGCACATTGAGTCCCATGCTGGAGAAGAAGAACTGAAAGGGACAAAATGGCCATTCACTTGAGGGATTCATTCAGGCTTTTCATAAAGGTTTTACAAGAAGCTGTGCACTTGGATGACTGCTGTGCTTCCTTCGTCCTGCTCCATTACCTTCCTGACGAGACAATTTGGATTGACTGCTTTTTCTTTGCTCTCCCCCCCACCCCAGCTCAATAAGCAGCAGTTACAGTTGGAAAAGCAAAACTGTGATCTAGGTAGCATAGGAATCACCTGGAGGCTTTTGGTTTTTAGAAACAGTTTAATTACAATGTGGCATGGATAGGCCCTTCGCTAGCAATATGTAGGAGTAGTCACACAGTAAGGGGTTGATGAGCTGGAGGGGAAGAGCAGCCCTGGGCACTCATGGGGGTGCAGCAGTGGGTGTGAAAGGGTCACAGAAGGACGACTGAAAACGTGAGAGAAGGAGGGAGGTAATGACCTGTGCTGGGAGAGAAAAAGAGCCCAAAGTGTTGATGGGCTATGTGCTGAGGGCAAGTAGTTGCACCCAGTGGGGCCAAAGAGATTTGTCTAACTTCTCTAGGTGGGACACTGAAATTCGGTTAAGCTCTCACAGGTTTTATCAGCCACAGAAAAAACAGTATTACAGTTTGTATACCCCACTGTTGCGCGTTCTTTAATATCCAGACATGCTTTCCTGGCTGATCTGAGCTGCTCATTCTTCACAGTCTTGCTGTTTATCAGCTCCTCATCTCCAAACACTCAGCCTCTTCCCTCAGCACCACCCCAGGCTCTTAGTTTCCTTCAGAAATGAAGGTCATGACAGCTCTGCCTCTCTTTCTCTGTGCAGCTGTTATCCTCAATGATTTTTGATCCTATCAGCTGTTGAGCCATGGTAGAAGTGATGTTGTTTGTGTATTTCATATTTTATTTTTTTTTTTATACCTAATGTTAAAAACAAAGAGTACTACTTAAAAATAAATAAATAAATAAAAACCCCACACCCACAAAGTTATAACTGACCAGAAGACCTTTATCACAAAGACCTATATCATAAATCTTTATCATAAAGACCTATATCATAAAGACATTTTATGACACCTAATTCCATTATCTGTGCAACAAGAAACACACTCAAGCAAGAATCTGGTTTCCAGGAGAGAACTTTGCTTGCTAACAGCAGAAGGTGGTTTATTTGAAGGTGCATTTTGTCTTAGTTGTTATATTACTTCCATCTCTACTTAATGTGGCCACAACTGAAAGGCTCTGTTCACAAGAGTCAAAGAATCATGCAGTTTAAGACTAGACAGCAATACATTTTCTAGCTAATGTTATATATCACAGACCATCACTTTTCACCTCGTAATACAGCTCAATAACTTACATTCGTTTAAACCTATTTTACAAAAAGCGTCTTTACTTGATTTGAAAACTCACTGGATAGAAAATCTACCCATTCCCTTGGCAGTTCATTCCCCAGACTAATCATTTACATCACCAAAAATGGCCTTTCTCGCTAAAATGAGTTTGTATGAATTCATTTGCCATACAGTGGTTCTTCTTACGCTGATCTCTCCCAGATTAAAAAGCCTCTTGTACTTCTACTTTTTTTCCCATGAGGATACTTATATAATGTGAGCAAGTCATCCCTTCATCATCCTTTTGAAAAGCTAAGCAGGCTGAGCTCTCACTCTAAAGAAATTTCTCTAACAGTTTTTTTTCAGCTCTTGAGTTTGCCTTTGCTACTTTTCCAACATGTTATTTAAATTTTTTATTTTTTATTTTTTAAATATTGGGCTCCCAGCAGGCTTATTCTGAAGTAAAAACACATCTTGTAGCACACCTAGGAATTGTATGAGCCATTCTCACTGCAGCATCACACTGAGGAAGCGTTCTTCCTCACACCTCCACATAGCCCCCTCAGTGCTTCTCAGGACACAGACATCATTCTGCAGATAAGGCTTGTTTTACTCTGAGACATGAAATTTTGCATTTCCTTGTATTGGAAGACTTGTTGTCTGGCACGGATCAAACTAGAAAAATAATCCACTCTGCTCTGTCCATCCTTTTCTAAACATACTAATCCATGTTCAAACTAAATTGGCAGTGATTCTATATTTACCTTCAGATTTACTTACTGAGGAACCCCCTGAAGCACATGAGGCCCTACAGCAATCCCTTCAGATCCCTGCCAACAGCTACCATTACAGGTCCATTAAGTACTTTCAGAGATCTGTCAACCAGGTCTGAATCCATTTAATGCTCCATGGCTAATGTACAGTGGTAACGTTTTAAACAAATGTCACTCAGTATTGTGGTAAAGCCTCAAGAAATGCACAAACACACTGCTCAGTGCAGCTACCTCTGTCAACCACTCTGTAATTTTAAAAATGATTTGTTAACTTTTTTTTTTTTTCTTATTTTTGGGGATGGTGGTAGTGAAGGAAAATGCCAAGACTTGGTGGCATTGGATGGTTGATATGTGCCTCAATGCTGGGAATTTCTTCTTTGTCCAAGCCATCTGCTATAACAATATAATGATAATACATATAATACATATATAGCTTCATATTCACAGTTTAATACACTTAGTGGAAATATATGCCATGAATGGGTTTATGCAGCATGTTTTGAACAAGACAATTTTGTTTTAGATCATTCAGGCTGTCTTTGCAGATTACAATAGTAACAGGCTTCTTAATATTATGTATTTTATGGATTTTTTTCTTATTTATTTATTTATTTTCTTCTTCCCCCTCAATAGTAATACCTTCTAAAAGCTACACCTCAGGACAAGTGAAGATGTTGATCTTTCCTCAATGCGAAGGTTCTTCTTTCATTGAACTAACTGAGGAGCAGGGTCTGACTATGCATATTTACAAGTTCAAGCTCTTTTGTCCATAAGCTTCTAAAGAAAATCTGACAGCATGGTGTTTTTTTTTTGTTTGTTTTTTGTTTTGTTTTTTTTTTTTTAAATCCTTTGTAGAACATTAGTTTCATTTCTGTCAGTTTCTCATGCTTACAGTTTAAAAACAAATACAAAAAAATATTAGGGAAAGACTAATAACTTTTGATGCAGTTGCATTTTTAGTGGACTAATAAAAAGGTTTTTACACTGAGAAATTGGATTTATTCAATTTCTTTTATGACAGAAACTGTACTGCTCTGAAGAGTCTTGCATTTGTCTGAATTGCCAGCAAAGTAAAATACAAAGAAATAAATACTTCTTGCCACCACTTTCATCTTTATTGGTACCAGCTTATAGCCTCTGAATGGGTGTGCATGGTTGGTTGGCCAACATATGAAAACTGGTCACTCAACAATATTCTGTCTTCAGCTGCTGAATTGCTGTGAATGTGCCCTGGAAGCACATGCAGCCATAGCAAACAGTCTTTTGAGACCTAAAGCTCTAGTCCAGTGTTTGCATGTTTCCTGGCACCCCAGGGGGGTGGAGGGAGAGTGGTGGATGCAATTTGCAAAGACTGGATGAAATCAAGCAGTGGGCCACAGGGCTTTCCTTGTATTTCTTTGCAAGAAACTCATGTTCCTTTCTAAGCAATATTTTTCCAGTATAACCTCCACTACTGCCTTCTGTGGGCTCCTAGAGAAGGATAAGCTGCTCTTTTTCAAGCCAACTGAGGAAAAAAGCAGTGAGCTGTGTAAATAATTAAAAACAGCACCAAAACACTTTTTTTTTTTTTTTTTTTTTCCCAGAAGATAATAAATATTGTGTTGATTTGTTTGCAGACATTAATACATAACAATTAGCCTGACACCATTCTGCAAGGCTTACTTCTCCATAATCATCAGTCATCTCTTTTCCTGCACCCGTGCTTTGGCTAGCCTTTATAGCCCTGATATAAACTGTTTGCAGTGTCCTGTGTAAGTTTTGTGGAGAGAATTATTTTTGTGAAGGCTGGTATTGTATTAAATTAGTGTTTAAAAAGGAAGTAGAAATGGCTAATCCTACTCTTCAAGGATATATGACAAAAATATTTGTTAAAAGTCTATCTATTTTTGTAAGAATGCGTACAGAGAAGATATATATTTTAAGAATGCATCAGAGAAATGGGAAATTCTGAGGGGTTTTTGGTATCATATATCCCCTTTTGAATAAGTTTGACATCCCCCAAACCCATTAGATTTTCAGTTTCACAGTGTGTACTTGACTGACACAAGCAGATTGTTCTTCCCAGCAGCGCGGCAGAACCAACACGCCAGTGAAAGGGATTCTTTTCAGCTACACGCCTCATCAGCACCGTCATCAGTGAGACTCCAGCGTGCTCGTTCCTCGGGGTGTAAAAAGGGGCAGAAAACCACACCGGCTGTTCCTCAGTCCTGCAGGGTGGAGTTTGCAGAACTGGCTCTTAGAAAACGGTTTTAGACTTGTGAACTGAACATATGTGCGTGAATGGCACAGCAAGGCATTTCCATGCAGTTTCACAATGTAGTTTTTGCTGTCCAGTTTCAGAAATTCTTAATTCATCCTTAAAAGGTTTAGCTCATCCTGATCCCAAATGCATTGTCTCAAAGTGCTGATAGCATAGCTGTGGAATTGTAGATGACTCAGTTTCCAACATCATGAAGAGGCAGAATATGTGTATGAAGTCCTAGCAGCCTGTAGACAAGAAAGCTCTTTATTTTTTACTTGAGTGAGGATGTTGAAATGGAACAAATATCAAGTCTTGGAGAGGAGAATAATTACTTGAATCACACATGAGTGTCAAGAATTTAAACCACATGCAGAAAACAAAGCGAATATAAAAGCGATAGGGATCATGGTGCAGCCCAAATATCAAACAATTAGAAAACGTGTCAGAGATTTCTTCAGTGATGCAGAGCAAGGAATTTGTAGACAGGCTACTGTCCTGTTCAGATAATAAATAAAACAGAGCTATTTCCCCACTATTTCTTTGTGCATTAGGTATACTGAAAGACCTAGACCACATCAGAAAGTTTGGGCACACCATTGATTTGCCTGGGTTTTGTGATGAGGCCAGAAAGAAAATAAAAGAAAAAGAAAAAGAAAAAAAAAGAAAGAAAAAAAAAAAAAAAAAAAAAAAAAAAAGAGCCTGGGAAACCCTATAATTGTCCAGTCTCAGTGGTTTTGTTACTGCTCCAAACTAAGGGGTCAGGGCATAATAGCACTAGAAAAGCTTGGTTACTGTAGATTTTACATAACGAGTTCCCAGCTTCTCTCACTTCTCTCATTCAGTGTGTGCCCAGTTTTGCAACCAAGACAGCACAGAGAACAGATTTGAGCTATAAAGATGTCAGTGGGAGAGCTTGTTTTCCTTTGGTAAATTGCAATAAATTATAGAAATGCCTTAGTGCTTGCAGGAGGGGAAGAAAAAAATAGCAAAACTGAAAATGCTAAAAAGAATCTCTCAAGTGTCCTGAATTATTCCCTCTCCTTCTCTATGGCTTGCTCAGAAAGTTATGGGTTTGACAAAGTAGCCTCTGCTGCTTCCAGTTAAAGTCCGTTTAGGGTTGTTTTTTCATACTAAACCTTGCTACCCTACCCACAGCTGTTAGGCATGGTTACCTAAGAAGTGGGTTCTCCAGCCACACTTTGGGGGATCCCTTAGGGGCACCTGCCTCTCTGAGGAGGCACCTGCAGCTGCTCATGATCTGCCTGGCAGCAGCACTTGCTCAGACCTGAAGAGATTTGCCTGCAGCCTCCAACCGCTGGCTTGCGGATGAAGTAGCCTAACGTTCAATGGCTTAACCTGAAAAATTCAGTCTTAGCAGCACTTTTAAGCATGGCAGAAAGCCAGTTGTGAGTCAGATTTTTGCCTGGTAGCGACATTTCCATTTGAAGCTTCTGCACACACAGGCAATGCAGGATCCTGGGCCCACCTGGTCCCTACCTGGTAGCCCCTTGTCTGAAGGCAGTTGGGAAGGTTCAAGAAGAACTGGGAGAAGAGCATCTGTTGGCAGCATGGCTGAGACACTGAACAATTTTGTCTAAACTTGGTTCTGTATTTGTGTTTTTCCTGCTATTCAGGAGGACCTTCAGGGATCATGATGATTTCTGGAAACATCATCCTCCCTCAGAGCTGAGCGTTTGCTGTGCTGCACTCTTAGGGTACTTTCATCAGAGATACAAAAGCAAGGCAGCAAAATTTCTTATTGTGCACTGTCACCTCCAGCCACAATTAACATTTCCCCTTCTCATTAGAGGTTTTCCCTCTGTCCCTTTTCTTTTTTTTTCTCTCTCTTTTTAAACAATAGCAGAAGTCACAGAAAAGGTGACAGCTGGTGTCTATGTCTCAGAGTACGTTATAGGTGACACCACCAGGACATTCCTGAAAGCAGAGAGAGGCTGATACTCCTGCCAACTTCCCCTCCTCCCAAGCTCCCCACCAAAGGACCTCTCCCCCCAAAACCTGTAGCCTTACCCATGATAAGAACCAGGTAGAGCTGCATAAACTGCAGTCCCTCAGACCTGGCAGCATTCTGTTCTGGGCAAGCTAAAGAAGCAAGAAGAAAACCTGTGCAAAAGGTAAACTTGCAGTCCCTATGAATAGCTCAGGTTCATTTGGAATAAGCTGGTGGCTCCACAACACACTATTAAGACATCTTCATGCCTATACATCATGCAATACCTTTGCACTTAGAATGCCACCACATTCATTCTCTGCTATAGTCAGAGATGGGAATAAAGTTAATCCGAGTTCTGCCAGTACATCCCAAGCCAATAGATGGGAGCTCTTTTTCTTTAGAGTGTATCTCTTAATACAGATTTAAGATCTCTAAGGTCAAATGCAGAACTTAAGCTAAGTATCTCCCAATACAATCATTGAAAAACATTTGGCTAAATGTTATGCCTCTCAAATAAATAAATACATTGTGTGTTCAAGTGCATTTATAATATATATGTATGCATTTATACATGCATGTGCGTAAGTTAGTAGGAAGGAAACTTTTAGATAGAGAACTCAGCTCTCTGTACACACACACACACAGTTTTCTGATGAATTATAACTAATTCCTAAAACTGATCTGTAGATCTGTAGATCTGTCTACATGAGTGCCTGCTTTTATTAAGAAAGAGATAATTCAATAGGCAGATGCTAGTCTGCCTACATCCAGTTTTTACACCCAAGTAACTAGCTTGGGAAAATTAAACCTTTAGCATTTAATATCCTACTGACATGTATTTACAGTCCACGGAGTGCTGATTTACAGCTCTATGTGATGCCTGGATAAAATTGCTCTGCTCCTACCTGTCACGTCCCAGAATGTTGTTGAATGCTAATTTTATGGGACACTTCATTTGCAAATCATGAAAAATGAGCAGAACTGGGAGGTTCAGTGGAAACTCTTTTCTGGAACGAATTTGAGGAGAAAATCTGACATACATGGGAGGAATTTCTACGTGAATAGGACAAGACAGATACGTGCGCACAGATGGTGACTGACAGTACCATACTCTCAGGCAGGCTTATTAGTGCAGCCTCAGTGCTACGATAACATAGATGTGCTGGGCTGGAGCTGGCTTGTGCTTGACAGCTGAGAGTGAACCAGCAATCGCTGCACCCGTTTGTGCTGACATACTTAAGAAGGCAGGAAACTGTGAGAAGGCAGAGGAAAGGCAGGAATAATTACATATTTAAACATATATATACACATATATAGGTGATGATAGTTATGCTTTTTCTATTTCATTTTGTAAGGAAAGGGGGTTCTTTATTCTCTATCAGGTTTGTGAATCACATCACTTTCTAAAGACAAAGCAATGTATTCTGTGTCAATACAGTCTCCACGTTATTAGTAGCCTCCACTGAGCCATAGGAAAAGTGGCTGTTCTAGTGGGAGTTAATCCTGAGAGTCTCTAGAAGCCAGGCAAACTGGAGGCTGTCTCAAGGGTTGCCAGAACCTTGCCAGAACTGGTGGAATATGATCCTGGGTGCAAGGTGATGCAGCAGTAGCGTTTTCAAGAAGGAAGGATTTTGCTTACATGTGTGGGATCCATGAAGAAAGGCTGAGAGAGCTGGGGATATGCAGCCTGGAGAAGATAAGGCTCTGGGGAGACCTCATTGTGAGCTTTCAATACTTAAAGGGAGCTTACAAAAAAGATGGAGAAGGACTCTTTACTCAGATAGATAATGATAGGACAAAGAAGAATGGTCTTAAACTAAAAGAGGGGTGATTTAGACTAGGCATTAGGAGGACATTCTTCACTGTAAGGGTGGTGAGGCAGTGGCACAGGCTGTCCAGAGAAGCTGTGGATGCCCCATCCCTGGAGGTGTTCAAGCCAGGTTGGATGGGGATTTGGGCAAACTGATCTGGTGGGAGGTGTCCATGCCCATGGCAGGGGGTTGGAGTTAGATGACCTTTAAGGTCCCTTCCAACCCAAGCCATTCTATGATTCTATGATTAATGTTGCTTACTGTGCTCACATCTCTCTTCTACTTCTGCAGAACCTCTAAGTTGAGCATCATGCTGTTTAGGGCTATTGCACCAGAACAAAATAGCTTCTCTTAAAATGGGCTCAGAATAAAATGAGAAAGCAAGATTCTCAGCCTGTCTGTCTGCTCTCATCTGTACAAAAGGAACCGGAGGGGCACTTTCCTCTGGTCAGACAACCTGGCACTGGTTTTATGCTGAGGCAGTGCCTGGGCAGGCTTGACAGATGCACAGTGTTTTGAAACAGAGCTTGCATTCTTAAGGCTGCCAACTGCGAAGAACAAAGCTGAATGATGCACTTCTTGGCTGGAACAAAACTGGGAAGTCCCTGGCTTCTTCCAATCCACTGGAAAGAAAATGTAAAGAAAGGGCATGAACATCCTATGAGTTAAATTCCATGCTAATACCCTACTTCAAAACACATCTGTTAAAGCACAGAGTTCGATACTTTTAGCAGAAGACACATGGTATAATTACCACCCATTTACAGGACCATTTTACCAGTGGGGAAATTGAGGCAGAGAGCAGGTCAGGTTGCTCAACAAGTCCATGGTGCTACAGAAGTTGGAGGAGAATCCAGGTGTCTGAAGTCCAAGTCTGATACTGCAACCACAAGCAGAGCTACACCTCAGGACTCTGAAGAACTCCCTGCAATTAGCTACAGAACCAAGAGCTTAGCAGTTCTCCCCCCAGATAAATATTTTTATGAACACCCAATTTCACTGAAAACATTCTCATTAAACTAAATAATATGACTGTTTCCTCCACTCACCCATATATAGACTTTCCAGAAGGCAAATCAGTCCTAAGTATCTGGGGCTATGGGCAGATTCCCTTTACCGAATCAGTTCCATCCCCCAGTACTCTGTGTCCCTGCCCTGTCCTCTGAACTGTAAATGAATTTCTTGATACAGGACAAGCACATCTATTTTTTTTATGAAGTGTAACAATTTATGGCCTGATTTCAGACATTAGGTTCCAAGGCCAGATTCATTTAGTTCTGAAAGCATCACAGCAGGTTACATGGCTGATAAACTGGTATTAACAGTACAGTTAAAAATACTTATCTGATGCATGGTTAGCCTGAAGGCACATACAACAAAGACTTTTATATATAACCTACATACACAATACAGAGCTCTATTAAAATATTTTCCTCTCAGACTTCTGAAAAGTGTCATATTGTAATTTTCATTTAAATTTAAACTACATTTAAAATTAAAGTGGTGATCTCCAATGACCCATCACTGAGATAGAATAGCCCGAGGCAGGAGTAGCTCCAATAAATTTGGCCTTTTGGGGGAGGTACACCAGAGGACATTTCAGGAGGCTGTGTCATATTTGATTGCACTGTGGCTGCACACCTCCGACTGCCAGCGAGCAACAGCTTAGCTTTAGACGAGATGGCGGTGATGGTTGTCTCAGCTTTGCGGGCCAAATCCTATGTGGAGAGAGGCAGCTGCCTCATGTGGGCAAAAACACCAAGAATTTGAGAATGCACATCTGTGAAGTTTACTTTGTTTTCAAATTAAGATGGATTTGTTTAAGAAGAAAGGCAAATACGAAAATACTACTTTCCCAGAATTAAGTTTTTGTTTCAGAAGGGAAGTACAACTGTGATGTTTGGAGCAGAGCAAACAGCCAAGGGAGCATTCTCCTCCCACTCCAGCTCTACCACAGACTTGCTGTAACGCCTTTACGGAACATCTGACCTACCCTGGCAACTGACCTGCATTACAGAAGTGCTTAGAGATCTGCAAATGAAGAAATGTTCATAACTAAAAAGCATTTACTGTAATGGAGCCCCGTAAAACAGGCTCTGCATGTTGCAGCTGATCTTTAGTATATATGCAATTGCACTGAATGAATGCTGTAGAGTGTGTTTTCATTCCTCTTCTGCATATGCTCTATATCTTTTTCTGAGCAAAACAAACATCTGTTCATCATTGTGTAGATGGGATTTTATGCAAGTTACAGTGGATGACCTTCAGCTTTTGTTTTTGCCTAGCAGTCATACAAAATATAAGCTAAACTACAACTCAACTTCACACTTTGACCTTTTAAAATTTACTTTTAAAAATAGAGGTTATCTTTTATGCTGCAAATTATGCCTTCATCTCTTATAATCCCACAAGTCAGATATCACAGTCCCACTTCAATTATGCTAAACTCTTATGTTAATTTTAAATCATGTAACTTAATTCCTGGCAAAGCAGGCTGGTGATTTTCAAAATGTGGTTAATGAGGCAAAGTACAATCTAGATTCTGCTACTGAGATCATCTGAATCCCCTAGGTCACTGAAGATGACTGTGGAGAGGCTCTTCTTCACACAAGTCTGGGTTAGATTTTCAAAAAATGAATTTTTAAGTGCAGTTAGGGGCTATGAAATTTGAAGTTGAGCATACAAAGAAGTTGAATTACTTTCACTAGAGCCATAGAACAACAGTGTGGCTCAAACAATTACGCTTCTGTGCACATACACACTTTAAAGGCCTTAAGTAGTGTCCTCCCTTTTTAAATCACAAATACAAACCATACCAGATTTTCAAGATGACAACCCAGAGACCTGATGTCTATGTCCACGGATGCATGCAAATCAATGTCATTTTCTCTCTCATTTGCAGAAACCAAACATTTGCTAATATCTTTTTTTCACCCCCCCTTGACTCAAACAATGGCTTTATGTAAGACCAGTTAGTATAGGAAATCTTATGAGACTGTACAATTTTTTCAGTACAATTACATTCCCCTCCTCATAATCTATTTCATTCTCTGATCAGATAAGCTGAAGTTTGTCACTAAAGCAAGCTCAAGGTTAAACTCAAGTTCTTCAGAGACTTTGTAATTTATTACTATTTATTTCTCCAAATTAAAGAATTCATTCAAAACATAGATGAATTCATCTCCATTCTTTATTAGGATGCTAAACTGTTTTATTTGCATGTAGTTTGGGGAATATATTGGTGCATAAGCCTTTTTTTTTTGTCTGTAAATTAACAATTAATTAACAAACATCTGCAACAGACAAGACAAAGCAAATATAAGGGTATCAAAAGATTGGTGTACATTTATTTTTTATTTAACATCCCTGATGACCTGGAAGAAATCCCTACAAGGCAAGAGAGATTCATTTAGGATTTGAGGTGGGAATCAATACTTACAAAGAGCAGAGGATCTAGAGAGCATTGCTGTTTAAGTGGAAAAGATGCTTTATACACCAAGGTCAAATCCAAGTGAAATCTAAAGGCAGTTTTCACATGAGTTAGAAGGTTGGATGATACAAAATAAAAATTCTGTCAGGAACTGCTCTTAAATGTCTTGATGCATGGTCCTGCTCAAAACAGTCATGAAAGTGCACAGTCAAAATATTAAACCAAAAAACAATTGTGCTCAGTAAAGATACATGGGAACTCAGTGTTACTCAATAAGGGCTTTTCTTTAAAGAGCGGCTGGTGTGATGCAAGGGCACCTGGGCAGTAGCATAATGATGCCCAGCATATCAGCCTGGCAAGGAACTGCCTTTCCAGCATGGGGCCCTTGGGCCGAGCCCTCAGCCATACAGAAAAACCAGAGGGATTTCTATGGGGGAAGGTGGAATAAGACACCATCTTGAGTGTAAAGGGGGAGATTTAGGGACACATTACTCACCTGAGGAAAGACATGCATTAGGGCAGTCCTTTGGTCAGATATCCTGTCCAAAACACTTCTGGTGTTAACATCTGTGGGTCCATCTGAGCACAACAGCTCTCACAAGTAACACCGTGCACGTTTACCTACCATGGAGCTCCTCACTGGTGCTGAACACCTGTACTTCTCCAAGCCTCACGGTTTGCTCCACAGCCCCAGGGAATGGGATGGCTTTGCTGCAGGTGCTGGTAGCCCCATACAGCACCACCTCTGCCTCTGGCTGCCCAGCCTGCTTCTACCTTCCCTCCTCAGAGCATGCTCATCCTGCCACAGGGAGAGATGGGAAGAGCCTGGGGCTATGCACCAGCACTGTGTAAGCTGTAAGTGGCTTTCCTGCTCTTCGGAGAAGGAAATTGAGGCAGAAACAAGCAGTGGGAGTTATGTAGGAAATGGTCTCTCTCCCTGTGTGTCAGCAGGGACCCACTGTTACTTCTGCAGAAGGACTGAAGCCATACGTTTGCACAAGATGAGGGAAAAGACAACAACAGTTCTGACCATGAACAGTTTTTGGGAACAGAGGAAAAGGACATTTCACCTTCTTGTTTCCTGCCAAACTGCTTCCTTTTCTTCTACAGTTTGCTATATGAAGATGATGGGGCAAAATGTTCCAAATCACTCCAGGAAACAAACAATAGGTGTCTATTCTATTATTTATTTATTTATTTATTTATTTATTTATTTATTCTCCATTTGGAAGGAGACTTCTCCTCCTCCTCCTGGGACATCTTGGCCGTATTGAATGCAGCTGTGGACTGCAGGAATGACCACATGTGTTGGTCACACAGCACTTAAGGGAGGAGAGAGGAGGAAGAGAGAAGATTACATTTTATAACCAAGACTGTGGGATGCTGGACACAACTGCCTCTAGAGCTAACCACCAGTACACATCCACCATTTAACACTGCAGCATCCATCCTGCCCCTGGGGTTTGCTAGGTGTTGACAAGGCACGAAGAACAGCAAAATGGTGACTTCAGGAAGCTTGGGTCAAAAAGCAGCCCATGGGACTAGTAGGTGATAGGCATATGCACTTTCCGTGCAACAAATTGCTGGGACTTGGACAGATGATCGGATGCTGGCAGACCAAGAGCAGCCACAGCAGCAGCAATGAAGTTGCTTCTTGGTACAGATATTATAATGTCCCACAGCCACCACCCTAAGACTTTGCCTCACCACTAAAAATGAATACTATCTTGAACACTGGGACCAGGGTATGCATCATGAAGTTGACTCCAGAGTAAAATTAAAATGTTAATTTTAATGTACATTTCATTTCTCTGAAAGGAGGCTCATGTGTGTTTTTTACAGTACATCAGTCAAAAAGGCGTAGTGGACTATGTCTTTAGATGGAGGGCTCACCCAAACTTACTGTACTGAAAAGTTGAGCTGCTGTGTTATCTGTAGCGTTATGCATTTGTATTCAAAACCATCCTTCAGTAAAACAAACAGTCAGGTCTAAAAACAGCTACAGTCTAATGGTAATCCAAAAAACAACTCTTACAATTGAGAACACTGCAAACGTTTTAGAAAATTAGCCAATGCTTCTTTATTAATAAGCAACAGAAAGTAAAAAATACTTTCAAAAAATAGTTTCAAAAACAATTTCTAAAGCAGACACACCAAAAATATCATGCTATTCTGAATGCTTTTTTCTTAAACCATTAAAAGAACATTAGGTAGGATAATGCAACAGCTGGCTGCATTACCGCTTCCACAATATAATCTGTAATGGTAAAAGCAGCTTTTTCAGGCATTTTAGTGCAATTTATGCTGTTTACAGGTCTTTTTTTGTGCATTTTCCTATAACTTTATGTCAATTGATGTCACTCTAGTTTACAAAACCTCCAGTAAGTCAAGACAACTCCACTTAGCAGTTACTTTGTTTCCTTTTAGAGGTAATATCAAAGTAGTTGTTCTGAATCCCAAAATGATAAATATCTAATAGAAGCCTGAAGCTATTCTGGTGCTATACAATCGGTGATGTATAATTGAACATTAAGTAATCCAAGTAATAGAAGTCATAGGTCAGCTGTCTTTCCTCCTTAGACAACTCCTTTAAGTACTGCCTCACTACCTCTGCACTTGTTCTTTCATCAGAGGAATGTCTATCTTTGAATTTTGGAAATTTTAGCTCAGCTGGAGCACCTACCAGCTGCAAAAAGTAATTGGCATCTTCTTCCAGGGTTTCAAACTTTCCTATGAAATCATAGTTGATGAGGCAGGGATAGCAGAGCTTACTGACCTGCTCCCAGTGAATGTCCATTCCTACTGGACGATGGGAATCTAACAGGTACTGGATAAACTCCTTGAACTTAACTCCTGATCCAGTTTTCAATGCCTCTTCATCTGCATTATGTCTATACTTCTTAATTATTGCCTTCCCAAATACGGGATGGTAATAGCTGTTTGGATGTTCAAACTTATCCCTGAAGGCAGATACAAGTCTTTCCAAAGGATCACGTACAAATATAGTCTTGGTGTACGTGTTCAAACGTGTGTATATCCCTTTTAAGTCATAACTGTCCAGTTTCCTTAAATGCTTTCCGTAGTGCACATCATCATGGGAAATGTTGCGCGTGGAAGTGGCGAGTCCATTGAGCACCATGAGGACCCTTTTCCAATTGGAGCAGCCTGCTTTAGGCACTTCGCAGTACAGGACCTTGTGCCTGTCTTCCACATAAATTCGTGACACCATGTGCACGAGGTGTGTCCGCAGCTTCTTCCTGCTGTTGTATTTCTGGCAGAATTCATACAGGAAGGACCTGCGCTTTTCCTGGGTGCTACCCACATCCTTCCACTCATCGCCCTTGACCAAAGTCTTGTTCAGAGGGCGCAGTGTGAGGGGTAAATACAGTTCTCTGAACTGGCTGAGAGGTGGCTCACTGATCTTCTGCTGATCGGACAGTCTGCTCACCAAGGAGACAGCTACTGCACCAAAAGGGTCGGCCTTCCCCTGCCAGTGCCTGCTGCCCGAGATGGCCATCTCCTGCCTACTGCGGCCAGGAGGAACGTGCCCGCTTTGCACCACTTTCCTCTGTGTCCCCGGAGGTGGGAGTGTGAAATCCTGCAAACATTGAAAGAAACAGAGTTTACAATGCAGCAACAGTACAGCCAAGCCCATTCACATCGCAATCAGTACCACAAATCCTTTCAAACCAGTTGATCAATACAGCTAGTTTAGCAACTAGCTGGGCTAATTACTGAAATACATGCTTCTGAGGCTTTCCTGACAGTGCACAGTACGTCTTCCTACAAAAATAAATAGCTTATACCAAAACTTTTACGAAAGCAGAAGACATTCACGCAGGGAGACTGATAGTCCAGGTAGGGGTGGCCAGGTGCTTTTCTCTGCCTATTACATTTTCCCTTCATGACAGCACTGGTCGAATTTAACATTGCCAACAGCTTTCCAAAGTGCATGGCACACCTGAGCTCGCTGCTGGCACATATCCTGGGTGCTGGAGCAGTCTTCTTGTGCCCCAGTGGCTCCAGGACCACTTGCTCCCCAGGACCAAACTAGGGCTCCTAAATAGTTGGAGGAGGATAGGTTTGAGTGCGGTGTAGGGACAGACAAAATCCCTCTTCCAAAAACATCCTCTTCCTTTCCCTGTATGGGTAGATCATGGAAGTGGCATGCACTGGGTTGCATGAACATAAGATAATTTGCCATACAAATTTGTCTACACCTGAGCTAGCTGCTTTCACAGCCAATAAGGCAAAATAGGTGCTTTTAGTGCTTATTGCATCTGACTTATTTAAACATCAACATTAATGACATCAACTAACTAGACACACTGCAAAGAATGTGAAAAGATGAGACTTTCCTCTCAAACATCTCTTCTAATATCCAGTTTCTGTGCAGGCCATGAGCTGTAGAAATGGCAAAGCTCAGACCTGTGTTTTGTGGGCAAATTCTCCAAATTATCATGCAAGCTGACTGAACATCTTCTTGCAGTTTAATTATTTCTGCTCTCGCGTTCTTGAGTGGATTCTGCTGTGTCTACTAAGGCTTGTATAGCTTTTGTTCTTTCAGCAGGCAAGTCTGCAGCCTTGGGACATTTATATACCTACTATTTTTACTACAGTTCTGCAGAGAGGGGATACTGCTCAATAGTTTTTTAAACATTTTTTAAACATCTTGTGGTAGCCAAACACGTGGCTGTACACATGTGTATGGACACCCATACATGAACTGTGTACATCTTACATCTAACTTTTTTGGAAACCTGTACAAAAAGATTCTTTTGCAATAAACTGATTAAACATTTACTGGAAAGTTGATCTGTGGACTGGCAGACCCTAAGTGTGTATTTGGGATGATGGGAAAGTTCATAGGCTGACTCAAATAAATAAGGCTGTTAAAAATTTAGAGGAATAATGCAAAAAATGGTAACGCAGAGAACACAACTTCAATTCCAGTTTGAAATAAAGCCTACAGAAAAACAAGCAGTTCCAAGAAAAGTTAGCCTATCTTGCTGTGTAGTAATTTCCAGTGACAAAAACAAACCCAGGTGATCAGGCCATTCAGTACTGCCAAAAACCACTGACTATCAGGTCTTTGCTTTTATTGAACTGAGTAAAATCATTTTAGCACTGGTGAAAGCAAATAAAAAAGGACTTTTAAGTCCTTTTTATAAGTCCATGCAGGACTTATATATCTAAGAGAGAGTGTATGTTGCTGTTTTGAGAACTACAAAAGGATAATTGAATTTTTCAATTTGGCCTGGTCTGTTTTTCTAATATCATCTATTTTTTAGTTTTGTTTTCTAATATTTAATTATTTTAAACAGAAGAAACACATGTGCCTAGAGATTTATCCCTTCTGCTTTAGGATGGAAAGACTTCAGAAGAATGGTAAGTGTATAATAACAGAAGGTAGTGCTAGTAGTAAAACAGGAGATGCCTATGAGTCTAATGGGAATTTTAGCAGCACAGTAATGGCAACTTACAAATGCTACTGCAGAACCACAGACTTACAAATTAATTGAACGTTTGAACCTTAAAATGAAGCCCTTTAAAATCTGAAAACGAAAAATACGGGATACAGAGAAATCGAGCACACAATACAAGTTTCCTAACAGAGGTAGGAACCAAGTAACCAACATCTTAAATTCACCCATGTGGATCTAGGGAATTTTACAATATAGAACACAGTTCCTAGAGATATGTGGCTGGAATGGTGTACCCAATCCAGATAAAATTCAGGAGAGGGCAGTAGTACCTCATAACTTCATCTGGTATGTAATTTAAATTTAATAATGTATTTCAGGAGATATTTCAGGGAAAAGATGCTTAACTATCTGAATTTGTAATTAAAGCTTCAAAAATGAGCCAGGCACTTCAGAGCCATACACTTCCTGAATTCAGTCTGCCATCCTGAACCAGTGGAAGATGCCTTGGTTCCACCAGGAGAGCATGAAAGAGGAAAGACTGAAATGTGTGTGGTCTTGATTTTATTCCATTTCAAACAGTTCACCTGGGATACAGGACCAACCTCAGAGGATAACTGGAGGAGATACCAGAAGAGGACTGCATTTCAGTCTCAGAAACCATGACTGCAGCTGTAGGAACCACTACTGAAGGATTTTTCATGGGATTAAAAGACTTCAGAAAAGGATGGGCAGAACTATTCAGAGAAATCTCAGGTAACACCCTAAAGGAACAACATATGCACAGTGGGAGTTACTTGAAAGGGGTTCCCTCCAAGCAAGACGAGGCAAAAGAAGAAAGAATCTATCAGGGAGAAAAAAAAAAAAAAAAAAAAAAAAAAAAAGCCCCAAACAGAAAGGGGGAAAAAAAAAGACCTAGGGGAAAAACAATGACACGGGAAGTTCTGAGGACAAAAAAAAATTATCTAAATATGTAAAATACTATTAGTTGCTTCCCCTCTCCACTTCCCCTTCTCATTGAGATACATATCCCGTAGTGAATACAACAGTAATGGCTAATAAATGTTATTATAAGCTCCACAAGGGATAGTGTGCTTGCAGTAAATGCTGGCTGTAACTTGCTCCTTCTAAGAATGGGAACAGATAGAGATAATTTTCAAAGACATAAATGGCTGTCATATTGCCACAGTAGTATTCCAACTAAAATAAATGGATAAATAAAAATTACCAAACCTGCCTATACACCTGCCTACGTAATGACACTAGTAGCTAATGAAGGTAAGAATAATGAAGGGATGAATCAGGCTTTGTATTTGATGAGAGACATTTAACTAGAAAGTTTTCTTGAGAAACTAACTGTTTAACTAATTGTCGAATAAGTAGTGACATATTTCTCAAACAAAATTGCCTAGCAGTCTGGCATATTTAATTGCTACTGCTCTTACGTGGGTGAGAGAGCTGAAAGCCACATGCTGTGAAAGGACTTTAATATTTTATGATTCTAGCCTTACTCAAAACTAGGTGTCTTTGGCTTCCTCTTGGTGCCAATGATTTTTTCAGTGCCTGTTTTATGACATGTTAAAGATCTGAACATCTCCACGACATGGTGACTGTTTTATTTTTATATTTATTTATTTATTTATTTATTTTGAATCAGGAATGGGAAGACTAGAGACTTGCAAAACCAATAACAATTAAAAACCAAATAAAAAACAACAACAGCAAAAACAAAAAAAAAAAAAAAAAAACACAACAGCAACAAAAACACAACATGTGGCCATTATACCTCCATTCCTAACAGTTCAGTCCACGAGCTGCTGCTGAGCACCATCATTTTGGAACATGCCTGAACATACACCAACAACAGGCAGCAAGCAGATAATCCTGTAGCAGTTACTGGATCTAGACCTTTCCATGCAAATGGTCTTACCAAACTCTTTCAGACAAGTGTCCAAACACAGGGATGGCCATCTATGTTTTTCTAAGGAGCAGCTATTTTGTGAACCACCTGCCTGGCATAGGAGAAAAACTCGATGGTCACCTTGGACAGAAGCAAGTCTGTCCTTGAGACATGCTGACAACCTGTGTAGCAGGCTGTGCACATTTCATCCAAGAATTAGAAGCCAGTGAAGTGTTGCACCCTTGCCAGTAATTATGCAGAGTGCCTTGTTCTTCATTTGCATGCACACATTTGAAAGAAAATTAAGAAATGGCCAAGAGTCTAATTTAGAAGAGTATGCATATAACCTCTGTCTCCCTTTAGCTAGACAAGATCAGAAGAGAGATTTAAAAATTAGTTTAAATATAAAGAAAAAAGGAATTTAACACAGTGTTAGTTTAGCATTTGAATACTGGCAGACAATCCAGCTGAAACAAAAGGCATTTCTGAGGTCATTAATGAGTTCATGGATTTTTTCTGCCACTTTTATTGCTGGAGATTCCCTGCTCCTCCCCCATCCACACAAGAATTCCTTCTTCCTGTAAAAATCACTAGCCAATACCAATGCCTTCTTTTACGCATGTTGAAGCTGTCCTTTCCTTTAATACCTTCACAAATCATGGGGTTAGAAGAGAATGACTACTGTTAAGAATGGTTAAGACTCACCCAATTACGCTTTGTGGTAGTTTTACAATGCACTGGTGGGATCTCATCTAGACAGTTTGCAATTACAGCATCCTGCCATCGAAAAAAAAAAAAAAAAGAAAAAACAACAAAAAAAAACATGTATTGTAAAGGATGATATTCCAGAGCAGATTTACCAAGATCTAATGGCCTACAGTGCAGACAGTGCTGTTTCCTAAACGTTTTACTGCTGGATCTTCATTTTTACTAACAGGAATTATAAAATTAAGTGAGACCAACAAAAAACTTAGGACAGAGAATAAAGGAGGAATGAAATAGTCTATTCTATTGTGCTTTTCTGTGCTACTAAATACCTATGTTGTGGGCATTCTTAATGTATAGGTTCTCAACATCTAGTAAATATCTCTTCTGTCCTAACACATGCTTGCTAAAATAGTCCTTTAAGATGCTTCTCAGGAGCAATGGCACAAATCACCTGGGAGCACACTGTACTTTGCTTTCCACTGTGGTTTACACTTGGCTGCTGCAGATTTGAGTGCCCTCAGGACTCTCTTGGCAGTATTATACTGCACAGCTAATATGGGTGCTCTGCAAACACATAAATATTCCAAGATGATAAAATCTCCATTCCTTAAGACAAAAGCAGGTTACAAGTTGCTTTTTTTTTTTGTTTTTTTTTGTTTTTTTTTGTTTTTTTTTTTGTTTTTCTGATGAAATTTATGAAAAGCAATTGTTTAGGAGGACAGAGCATTTGTGTTTTCTGATCCACCCCAGGCAGGGGTTCTACAGTACATACTCACAGAAATTTACCCATGAGAAACAAAGCCTGCCTCCTCCCCCCTAAAGATGAGGTGAGAGGAGTATTAAGTACATGCTTGGAGTACATACCATATCTCTGCTTACATCACAGTCCTTTGTTACTAGATATGCTCGGGCACTGTCAAAGTTCAGCATGGACTAAGAGCATTAAATATTTTATTTCACTGTACATTTCTTTATGGTGCCTCTTATGTGGGGATTATACATGTATTATAATGACCATCTAATTTCAGACCCTTAGTTGTTTCTCTACGATCCCTCCATAGAAAATAAACCCAGAAAGAGAGACACGGCTCATTTTTTGATTCATTTTCTGACTCACACAGGGAGATCAGTCTCTTAATTTAGGTCTTTAGATGCAGGCAGCTTCAATACTAAAGGACTTTAAAAGAAACGTCCTCTTACTCGCATTGTAGGTGGGTGTGAGTCTTTGAAAAGGTAATATATATATATTTTTATTGCTTAAAATACCAAGTTTTCCACATAATTGGGTACAGTTAAGAGGATTTCTTCAGTAGAGGTCCATGATTGTGGTAGATGATTCAGAATTGTTATGTAGTTGAAATATGATGAAAATTTTGCATGACTCCATCTCCAGCATGCCAGTGAAGCCTGCAGCTGTTAATAACTCACTTTAAGTGTAAAAACTTGTAGAACTATACTTATACATGAATGTGCAAGTTTTCTTAAGCCTGCTAAAAGAATGGAATATCCTTAACTTATGTTAAAAGAGCATTTACAAAGCATAATTCATAATGGCCAGACTCCTCTACTGCAGTGCTACCCCACCTAACCAGTAAATATGCCCACAACTTTCTCATAGCATAGAAACTACATAGTTTAACATTGCTGAGTGAAGAAAAACCCTACAGGAGCTCCCACTGGAGAAACTACCCAGGCTGGCCACAAGTGACGTGAGATGCTGATGACATGCTTTGCCTTCTGTGCACTACAGATAAACCTCTTGATTCATCACTTGTGCTTAGAACAGCTACTCCAGAGACAGGCACCAGTAACTCCTCTCCCAGCAAAGTAATGAATTTATGGCTTATCTAATTTATTCCAGGCAAATCATCACTGCTGCATTCCTCATGAGCCACAGGTGATATATGTATTCGTTGTGAACACTGCAAGTTCAGTGGAAGTCCTTCTGTCAGACATGTATAATGTCACTTTGTGGTTTATACACAATTCCATTAGGAAAGAGGAAGAATGAAACGATTGTGCTTTGGACTTTCATAGTTCTTTCTGTCCCTGCAGTTCTCAAAAGGTCACAAAATAGCAGCAATCTTAATGCTTCATCTGGATTAAGTTCTAGGATTATTTCTTACATGGAGTCATCAGTCACAAGCCTGACAGGCAAAAATTTAATAGACAGAACATTTTCCTATGTTATGTGTATCCCTAAAACATACGTACTTGTACCAATCACCTTTAAGATTACTAAATGAGTTTTGGGGAAAGGAGAAAACAGAAATGAGTACGTGAGGTGATCAGAGCTTCCTGAAGAGACTAACGAAGAAGCAAACTTTGTATTTTGTAGTTGAAATGCAATTAGGTTTAAGGGAGGTACTTGTGAACACAAAGTCAGATACAAACAAGAACAACTTATCACAGTAAGAAAGAAATACTGAAAATAAGTTTGTTAACAGATACCAGCCATTTTGGGTGCTGCTTTTCAAAACAGTTTTGTGAATTGGTGACTATTGCCCCTTGAATCTATTAGCAGAAAGTTAGGCATCTCACTGCAGGCTGACTCAGAGTTGTGGCAAGGGCACAGACAAAATGAGTGAGGAAGAAAAGGGAAGAGGGAAAGACTTTTTTTTCCTCTTCTCTCTCTCTCTTTTTTTTTTTTTTTTTTTTTTTTGATGTGGCATGGCCCAGTGTCAAGGAATGAGGTGATGTGGAAAAATCTTAAAGAACAGCACCAGTACAGAGCTGGTTTTGGAGAACAACTCATACCCATGGGTCATTGGGAAAGCGAAGAGGCCCAACAGGGTAAGATGAACAGCAACATTATCAAGACCATAGTAGTAGCCCTGTCCCCATTTAGTAAGGGAACAGGAGGAACACATTTGTCTGTGCTCAGAACCCTCACAGATACAATACTGAAGGCTTTGCATTGGGCTCCCCTCCTCTCTGTGTCTCATGTCTCCAAGTACAGAAAGTACTAAGTCACCCATGGTAATGAGGCAAGACAGTCTGCACCAGCCACTCCAGCAAGCTGATTCATATGGTCAGCAGCTTGGATGAAGGAAATTAATCTCTAATTTTACTTGCCAATTCTTGTTCAAATCTGGAATTAATTCCCTCCTGTTTCCACCCTCACAGTCAAAACATGTGGGTTCTCTAAAACATGCTCAAAATGGGATGGATAATAAAGATCAAGGCACAGTTAATAAAAACAAAAAAGTCCCAATTAAAATGCCATGGTTATCAGAAACTAACAAAGCCATGTAAGTTTGTGTGACAGATTAAAGATTCACCAAGACAGCTGCAATCAAGTGTTGAAGACAAAAATAAGCACCCACCCTTGTTACTAATAAAGAAACCACTGTCAAGGTTGATCAATAGTGGTGATAAATTGGCTTCTGTATCGTGCTATGTCGATGCTACTACTCTGACTTTCTGGCAACAATTTCATGGGGCTGGTTCTTCCCAGTGTAACTTTACAGACTTGTAAGCAAGCACAGAGACATTACAGCCCGGACAGCTTGTGGTTGGAAAGAGACTGCATCCAGTTTGCACACCGTGTTTGTCTCTAGATGTTTCACTAAAATGGTCTGCTAGTTAAAGGCAAATTTCAGATCACAGACCATTTAAGCTTGGTCATCTTTAGCCCTGCCTCATTCCTGTACAGTCACACTCATTTCGGGAATAGGTAGCCCAGTGTGTTCCATCAGTACTTATTTCTGAGCTCAGTCCTCCTCCTGTGCAGACTCGTAATAGAGCCTATGTCAGCCACTTCAATCAGTAATCAGAAATCTTCACTCAGCACTCACTGATATCTGTACAGAGCAATGTCATAGTAAAGCAGCTTAAACAACCTGAAATTCACAACAGACTCAAACTAAGATTATACTTGTTTTATGAAGGAGAACATTAGACAAAAGACTCTTGTGTTCCACTGACTGGTAGGTTTACTATTTGCATGTAGGAAGTTTAAACCTGAAAATGACAGGTAATCTCAAAATATTACATATTGTTTCTTATTTGAGTTCATTAAACAATGTCAGTGTGCCTACTTTCTCATAACTTAAAGCACAGAAGTTTCAAATCAAATAATCTAAACAGTTTATTTTGTTGACATGCAATTCTCAAAATCGTTATTTCCAAGTACATGGAAATTCATATACACAGTCATTTTATGAAGAGGAAAATAAATAATTATTTTAAGCCAGACAGGCATTCTTAAGTACACTTCATATTTGAAGCAACATCTATTTTCTTCCCTAATTTTCCTCCCTAAAGAAGAGGGCTGACACCAGAGGCTAGACACCAACATCTTCTTATCCAGAGGAATTAGGGACCATATCTTGGTTCTTGTTGACCAGTATCCACCATGCACCAGGGAAACCTGGTTTCCCTTGGCACCATCTCCATGAGGAGATTCACTATCTATTCCCCCCAGTGAGTGATCTAACTCCTGGGCATTACCTCTGGAGATCAGTCAAATATACAAGCTTGGACTGAAACCCTGTCTCCAGGGAGTGCTGTAATGATGAGGTGGGTGAGCCTCTCTCCCTAGTTTAATTCTGCAGGATACAACACAGATCTTAGAGGCAGCAGAAGTTGTAGTCTTGAATCTCCTGTGGCAGAAGAAGAAAATAAACCATGGACTTTATCTCAGGGAATCACTGACTCAGTTTTCCCAGATATCCCAATGCCATTTTAAGATCTCTCAGCATACCTGTGCCTTATGCAGCCCAACCTGACAGGCATGAGCCTTCCCAGAAAAATGGCCATTTGTGGGTTCCCACCACACCAAGATAAGAAGTGACAAGGTTGGTTTAGCCTTGCCAACACTGTGACACATCTGCACCCACAGAGGAACAAGACTACAGGGCTCAGCTGCCTCCACTGGGAGATGACAAATGAGCAGAGGCTATCACGGACCTGGACTTGGGTTGAATTTCAGTACTTCAGTTTCCTTCCTAACCTGCCCTCACGAACTACAGTGAAGATAATAGCTATTAAATGGTTGCTTAGATGTTTGTTCTGAGTAGCCAAATGTGGAGTCTGGATGCCCATTAGGATACCTGGGATAAAAATGTGGCAAAGAGAATGGCTTATATTGTGAAACAACGTGATTGTAAACCCAAAGGAATTTGAGTAGGGTACCAAATCCTCTCAGCCAATTACTTAAAGGAATTACTTCATCTACAGAAATTAAGATACAAGCAAGCTGTTCAACAAGCCATTCTTCCAGGCAGCAAGACAAGTGATGGCCTAGTTCTGTAGGGTTTTCAGTGGTATTTCCCTATCCTCTCCCAGGACAGCACTTCCAGTTCCTGCCTGTATCCAACCAATGGCAGTGGTCAACGTGAATGTGGTGGCTCACCACCTGCATTCTTTGCTGGCCAACCCTTTGCCCTCTCCTGAAATGGACACAGAACTGGGATGTGACCTTCTGCATTTCCCCCAGCAAGGTCAAAATTTCCCTTCTGACTAGCTAGCCCACCTTCACACCGCTGATTTCCTTTTGTGACCATGTTGAAGTTGTCTAAAATTGGCCTTGGTCTCAAACATTATCACAGGAGGACTGACAAGGAGATGACCTGGCAGTATGACTAGACAGGTCTTGCCTGGGAATCAACAGCATTTACATCCACAGACACATAAAAATTAAGACAAATAAATAAATGTACTCCCCGCCCACCTCTAAAAATAAAAATAATAAAAAAAAATCCCTTTGGAAAAGAGAGGCCTGTAATGTAATGTTGAGCCTCTGCATCCACGGCAATATTTCTTACATTAGTGGCTGTGGTAAGATCCATAGGGATTTTTTGCTGGTAAACTGAATCCATTTCCATCTTGTCTGCAGATAAACACACTTATCTTCCAGAATAAACAAGACATCTTGCTCTTTTAGAAACTCTTTTAGAAATAGTAAGAAAAGTTTCAAATGAAACTAGGTTCAGAAGAATATTAATGTATATTCAGGCATGAAGAATTCAATTTCCCCCAAATTGCTTTGGAAAAGACAGTAAGATCTCTAGAGGTCTCAAAGCATTTTCCCCTCAATCACAATTAGCATTTCATTCAAATTAGATGACTTTATTGGTAAATAAAAAATAAATATGAATGTACATTGCATTCTAGGTCGGCAAATATCTCAAATCTGTGTTTGCCTACATTCATATACTTTTAAACAAATTTATGTGTTCAATTTTACAAAAAAATATTATACTTGAGAATTGATTACATTCATGAATTACCACGGAATAAATAGGGTGTGAATTTACAAATGGAATTATCTGCTGCAGGCTCCTTCATACTAAGTGGAATGTAACATCTTATTTTCACAGGAGGAGAATAGCTCTTGTTTATCACAGGTAAGAGAAAATACTGTTTATTCTGTGGAAGTTTTTTGGTCTAGCAGTCCTCTTGGTATGCATGCCATTATTGTTACAAATGATAAGTGCACCATCCAAACACTAACTAGTTAACCACAGTCCCTCTCTGAAGCAGAGGAATGAATAGAAAGGACAGTCCTGTGGTTAAGGGCAGGTGCATGGGCCAGAACCACAGTGTTTGATTTTGTAGCTTTGAGGAAGTCCTTTGACCTTCATGCTTCATTTTTTCAATGTCTGCAAAACAAGGAAAGATAATAATTGCCTACCCCATGTGAATATTGTAATTCCTAATTTCTGGTTAACATTAAAAAACCTTGCCATTTTACAGAGTGAGAAGGGACAGACAAAAAGCTCAGAGTCAGTCAGGATTGCAACTGAACTTCCCAGCCCTTTCTAAGTTTCACTGCTCAAACCTCATGTCACTTCTTCCATTACTTGTGCTCAGTGTCCAACCTTATTCTTAGCCTTTTGCATTCTCTAATCCTTGCTAAGAATGCACTAAGAATGGTATCAGGAGCAACCGTGATCAACGTGGAAGAAACAAAACATTATGTGCAGGGCAAACCTGAACAACTCTTCCTGTCTGATTTTTCTATCAGATATCACCAGAGGGTTGTGCTGCTCTTCAGAGCGACCTCGACAGACTTGAGAAGGGGGTAATCTAGAACCTCATGGAATTCAACAGTGGGAAATAAAAAGTGTACCTCTTGGGGAAAGAAGCATGATGCCATGCACCAGTTCAAGCTGGGAGCTGGCCAGCTGGGAAGCAGCTTCAGAAAAGACCCTGGGGGTCCTGGTGATGGATATGCCTTCATGGCAAAGAAGATCAACAGCATCCTGGGTAGCATTAGGCAGAGCATTACTAGTGGACTGGGAGAGGTGATTCTTTTGCTTTGTTTGGCCCTGGTGAGACATCTGGAGTGCTGTGTCCAGCTCTGTGCTCCCCAGCTTAAAAGAGACATACTGGAAAGAGTCCAGTAAAGGGCAACAAAGTTATTTAAGGAATTGAAACATCTGACCTATAAGGAGTGGCTGAGAGAGCTAGAGTACGCAGTCTGAAGAAGGGAAGGTTTAGGGGCATCTTATCACTGTGTGATAAGTTATCACTTATTACCTGCTAGGAGAAGTAAAGAAGACGTATTCAGGCTCCTCTATGTTGTGTGTAGTTACAGGACACAAGGCAGCAGGCAGTGACCAAAACACAGGAAAATGCATTTAAATATAAGAAAACACTTTTCCTCTGAGGCTACTGAACACTTAAAGAAGTTCCCTGAGAGGCTATGGAGTCTGCGTTCTTAGAGGCACTCAAAACCCAACTGGACATGGTCCTGGGCAACCTGCTGTTGCTGATCCTGCTTTGAATTATGGGAGTTGGACTAGATGATCTCCAGAGGTGCCTTCCAATCTCAACTATTATGTGATTTTGTGAAGCATATTAAAGCGTTACATTTGTTTGGTGGGCTAAAGGCATCAGTTTTCTTGAAGATTTTCAAACTTTTTATTTTTGGGAATGATATGAGGAATATGACCCCAAACTGGGAAAATGGGGGTAAGGGACATACCTATTAGATAACCTCAAAATACCAGCGCTTGGAAGCTGGCATACACAGACTGAACTTTTGATAGCTAGGTTGTATAAGAAGATGAAAGGGGTAGGGGAGCATATTGACGTAGATCACAGCACTGCACAAGGAAAATAAAGGAATTTGAACTGAACTGTGGAGTTTTTTGCTCATCTTGGCTTAAGTTTATTACACCACATGGATACTTGAAGGAAGCAAAGGTCATTACACTGTCATTTAACAGAGGCTTGTTTGACTTTCCTTTCACTGTTTTACTTCAGCAAATGTACAGTTACTTGTGGTTCAAGCCTAGCTCTAGCAGGGCTTCATTAAAGCCCTTTCTGTGTTACTGTGTCTCCCCATCCCCATGTGCAGAAAGGGAAATCCTCCCTGAGAGAGACGCTCAAAGACTAAGAGAAGGAGATGCCACTGCAAGAGAGCTTGCTTTGAGAGAGCTCCTCAGGGACGAAAGCAATGGGACATATTGCAGAGCATTCCCACCAGAGTCCTGACCCAGTCAGCAACTTCACTGAAAAAGAGACAAACAGGTGGGATTTTAACTCATGACCATGTAAAGACATTCAGATTCAAAATGCAAGTATGCATATTCTTGATAGTCCTTCAAAGCTTCTGGGAAGCACTGGACAAAACCGCATGTAGGAGTAAGCATTAAGACCACAACACAGATCCATCTGAGTGGCAAGGATGAAACATAAAGGATTGCCTTCAGACACATTTTGACTGGCAGTCTGTAATGTTTTGTTAGCCAAGACAGTTACACAGAAGCACAAGGTCTGTTCTTGTTTCCTTGCATTTCCCTTAGCAGTAGTTATGCTACAGCTAATCAGGCTGTAGATCAGTGCCAGGATTTACCCTGAAGTTGCAAAGGTAGCTAAAAACAGGTATTGAAAAGCCTGGATGACCCTGTTCAGGCAGAGTGGTAGCTGACCGCTGCTGTTAAACAAACATGCATACTCATATACACAAACCACAAAAGGGTGCTCAAGGAAAACCAGCAAATGCTTCATGATCAAAGCAAAAAAGAGAAGGTAAAAGTGGTAATTGTAGACTAGGGATTTTGGAAGCATATACTACTGTGGTAATATATCTATGTTATATTTCACAAAACTTTGTTTAGATTTTAGAAGGAGCTAAGAACCGCAAAGAAGCAGCAGTCTTTATGATGCCAGAGGTCCCACATCCCCACCAACCAACAGTAGGGGGTTTACCTAGCAGAAGATCAGTAGGACAAGAAGCATCCCTTCCCTGTTTCAGTCACCTCTCAACAAGATGTTTCCTGCTATTTGCCCCTTCACACTCCTGCTCCTGTCAAGTTGTAACATCATCCATCTTCTGCAGAACCACTTTTCCCTCACTGAAATTCTGGCAGACAGTTTAACTTAGAGCTGTTGCACTGACTTAAAGAAGACTACCAGGTTTTACAGGGGTAATTTCTGGTTCAGTATTGGGAATAAACAGAATCCTTCCAGGGGAGGTTCTCCATTAGGATCAACTTCAGTTTAAATCTTTTTATTGAAACAGTGTTACTTTAGATCATACATGCAGTGCCTCTGCAATGGCATCCTAAGTTGTGAACTTGAAAATGAAATTCATTTCTAATTTAAAACAGTCTTCCATTTTCTGGAGGTTCAAAGGAAGCTAGTTCAGAATTGGGCATCATCAGCTTCACTAGTATCCATTTTAAAATGAGTGTCTACCATTCATCCTCAAATCAGCTTTTCACAGCTTTATTTGGGTATGCCCTCCACATATGAAAGCAATGAAATTTTACTGAAAAACATGTTCTTAAGCTAACAGCAGAGAGACAGAGCTTGTCAGCAGTTCGAGGAGAAGGCAATGGCATGCAGGAAAAGAGCCAGACCAGATACACCGAGCATGGTACCAAATCCACCTTTTGCAACTATGACAAATGTCGTTTTTATCACAGTACACCATTCCTTAGTGAAGGGCAATACCCTCCACTGAGCTGTCTCTGTCACAGAGAAAACGTGCAGAATTATATCTCCAGTCAGCCATCCCTGTCAATGTAGCCTCAAGCTGTTTTAAAAATACAACTGCCCCCCCTTCTGGCCAACAAGGAATCCCGAAAGTGTTTTTGCAAGACATTTCAGGCTAATTTTCAAATGTAATTTAGTCTATAGAAGTTAATTAGGCTTGTTTTAGGATACAAACTTTCAGCCAAAGCTCAAAACTTCCAATAAGTTTCAGAATATTTTTACATTTATTTATAAAGAAAAAAGAAAAAAATATTTTTCTTTGCTCAATGAAATGCTAAATTCTGGGCTAAACATGTTTACTCATCAATTACTTGAGGTAACGGGAACAGCTCTGATGGAACGAAGCAATGGTTATTATTTGGTATCTCAGGACCAGGCTTCCTGTGACCTTCCAGACCTTCAGAGCCTGACTTGGTCAGGAGTGGTGCCAGCTCAAGGCACTGAAAATCACTGACAGTGACATCCATGCAGTGCTGTGCCATCACAGGGGAATGCTGTTGGACTCAGACTGTGCACAGTTGCCTTAGGTAGCCAGTCCCCATTTAGGTGGTCAGTTCACAGATAATGGCGAGGTATGACACCACGCATCAACTTAAGGCTTGGAAGGAAGACTAGTTAATGGAGGGAAATTTTTGAAATATAAACATTCTAATGATGACTGCTTTTTAAGTGACTTAGAAATAAATCTCACAAACCATACAAACACCCATTTATGTGCCATCCAGATAACAGCATTCAGTGTGAGGACCCTGTGAGGAGTAACACACCACTGCTGTACAAGCCCAGTCTTTCCATTCAGGGAGAGCTTTCTTTAGGAATTCTTTAGGGACGGATTCTTTAGGAAAGCAAACTATGCCTTTCCTCCTCTCTATCTTGTCAAGGGAAATTTTATTTTAGCATATTCCCTATTTACTTTTCCAGATGCTGAGATACTGCATAGGAATGTATAAAGGCTATTTTCTAAATAATTACTTCAAAGTGACGCAGTAATAGACAGGATAGAAAACTCCTCCATGAGCACTTTCCCAGTTTAGTGAAGCCTCATGAAAATTCAAAGCAGAAATGAAAACCTAAACAACACTGAAAGACACCATTTACATGTTACATATTTCATACCAGTTTTTTTTTTTTTTTTTTTTTTTTTTTTTTAAGGAATACTAGCTAACAAGAGAAGTATCACTCATTTGGGAAAAAAAAAAATCATAACATAATTCTGTACTACAAAGTTTGATACCAGTGGACAAAGTATTGAAGTATTGACAGACTCTGTCCTCACAGTCAACACATTGCTAAGCAGATGCACTGAATTGCTTAAAAATGGCAAATCTGAGGTTTAACCCGAAAGGATGGATATTCATGTGAATTAGACATATCTGCAGTGCCATGAAATTGTCTGATCTGTTGTCCTTCATACCAGTATAGTTAATATTAGCCTGTCCTGTGAATTTCTCCTCTTTGTAATTTCTACAGTTCCTCTACATGAAAAATTAAGTTACAAAAAACTGAAGTGTCAAAATACCTGATTAGTTATCTGTTGTTGCAATTTTTCTCCAGATGCTGAAAGAGAAAGAAAATAATTAGTTTGCACATATTTTAATGAATATGATAATGTACACACACAACAAACACTGTAAAGTCAAGAACAAAAAAAAATCAAACATTGTAATTAAGAAATAGTGTTTAACATGAACAAATGATTTTAAACTTATAAACAGAACTCTAAAGTTAAAGAAAAAAAAAAAAAACAAGCTCCTCTTAAGGAAACTGCCATAAAAGTAAGATTGAGATAGGTATCCAATCTTGTTAATCTGGTACCCCACATGGAATTGCAACATACAAAACAAAGGCGACAAATTTCAAATACATTCTATGAAGCTCTTAATTAATGTTGTGAGATGTACTACTGCACGTATTATGTGCCTGAAAGACTGGTAGCATCCAGCTCAGGATTTGAGCATCAGAGAAGAAAAGCAGCTTCTGCTGTTAACCTGAGATAAAATTACGTGCCGGTGTCATGACTGAGGTTAGGCGCCAGCTGGCTCAAGGGAGAAATTCTATCCTGATAATATCCCCAAAGTGGTGAGTTGAGTTACGGTCTCGCTCCCTCATCCTGGCCTTCTTCTGTAGCGTCCTTCAGCGTACTCCTGAAGACATGATCAAAGCCTAGAAAGAACATCGCTTTCCTAGAGCCATCTGGGACGCTAGTAGTAATGACATCTCAAAGCTTCTCTTTCCTTTTAGATCAAACAGGACAGTAATTTTGCCTCATTTACCATTCCCATGCACTATCTGTCAAAAGGGCAGCTGGTATCAATTACCCTTCCTTTGCTACTGGAGACTATCCACACATATCTGGGAAAATCAGGAATTTCGCACTGACCTATCCAGCTAGGCTACATGTACTCACAGTGTTTTTTTAAGTAATAATGATAGGACACCGTTTATAACCTGTCAGTATCACTATTAACTGTCAGGGGAGCCTGTTTCTGCTTCGCATGGATGGTTGCCTCTTTCAGCACTGGAAATGATACACCATTTCAATGGAGTTTCTTTGCATTGATGTCTGTGGCACAAGATAGGAGTTTTAAAAGGAAAAGAAAATATTTCAAATGTTAGAACACACTAATAATTAAAGGAAAATGTTCTTCCCTACTGGTTGCTGAGAATTCTTCAATTTTCAAGGAAAGCATTATAGACAATTTAGATAAAGAAAATTACTTCAGGCTATATTATAAGATTGTCTCTTATGATAATTATTTCCTGCCTGCTTCTGTTGTGTTTTTGTTTGCTAATAAATAAATAAAAACTTTTTTTTTCCTCAAAAAGAAAAAAAAAGATCACAAAAAGCCCACATAATTTATAATGTAGGGGAGAATTTCCAAAATGTATTCCCTTGTTCACTGAGATCATCTTTGGAATTAATGGAATTTTATCATGTAACTAATTTTTAACCAAATAGATTGTTGGTAATAGAAGATTAAAGGAATATGTGTTTTTAGCATTCTGTAATGATATACAAGTTGCTAGGAAAGCACAGCATTTGAAATCTCTGGTTAGATCAACACTATTTTGCTCAAAGGTTTGTGGACTTTGAATACTGATGCTTTCCTGTTTCCCAGTACATTTGTTTTTAGGCTATTTTGATTCACTTTAAAGGAATTTTAATAACTTTCTGTTGACAGCATGGACAGCTGGTCTTGAGAATTAGTGAAAATTCACTTGCTGACTGAGGAAGGAAGTGACATCAATGAGTTTCTAAAGTCAGCCCAGAGGGAAAAGTGTGCTCCGTGAGAGTAGCCTTTCATGCCATTGTATTGCCAGTGATGCCTCAAGATGCAAATTGCATTATCAATCAAACTTGTGGTTTCTACCTCAAGCAAATATAAAAATGGACACAAAGACTGGGAAAGACCTGCCTGGCCACTTTTGACATAGTTAAGGAAAAAGTGAAGATGAATTTGTGTATTTTTTTTTTTCCAATTTAAATACAACAGTATCAAGGAGAAGGCAGTTGCTTAAGTGTCTGCACGATATACCAGCAATGATGACATGGGTTAAATAGGACAGAGATTGACTAGGCTGTTAAGGACAGGAGGGAGATCAAATTCAAGGTCAACAGCAAATTGAATACTGTGTTCTCCATTTATTCACTAGATGATCCTTGTCCTCATCATGAAACAACTACATGAATTTGGCATAGTCAGCAGTTACGCTCAGAAGAGGCCAAGATCCATAAAAACAGAGATGCTGCAAATTAGGGTGGAAATAAATTGGCACCATTATTTCAGGAAGTCTGCAAAGTCCTGATGTGTCCTGTACTTTTGTTTTAAGGTGAAGAGCTACAAAAAAAGTGGAAAAAAACATCATGAACACATGAAACAACGTCTTCATTTTCCTTAGCATGAATAGTCTTTTATTTCCCCCTTCCTCACTGTAATAGATCATAATTAAGTTTAAAATGGACATTCTTTCAAAAACAGCAACTACTAAATAAAAATGTCCCTCCAGAATTCAGCTTAAAAATATTTTTACATATGTATTTTTAAATTTAATTTTATTTTTTAAAGGCACAACCTAGTAACACCTACAACACTGAAAGGTGTTCAAGCTTTCAGCTGTCAAAGTAGGGCAGTAGAAGGCTTTGTCATTGAAATAACCAACATTTTGTCTGTCCTGCTTTTTATTTTATTTTTATTTTAAAATGACTTTTAGAATGACTAGTCACTAATCTGTGTTTTACCTAACTTACCCTTAACTTTGAGAGGGATGTTTCTGTTTAGGTGCTTTGTTATCACTTGTGGTTACTGTCATCATTCTCTGGCTCCGTTAGAGAGAAAGGTCCAAATCCAAAGGACACGAGGCAATGGGACACCAATTAAACCAGAACTGGCAGAACAGGCCAGGCAGTCCCAGAGGTAACACCTGCATTAGGCTCATGACATTCATATAATTCTTGAGATCTGCCAGATGTTTCATTACCCATAGACCTTCAACACTAAATTCAAAATTTACAACAGCTTTTCCTGAGCCACTGCAGTGAGACAGCAGCTCGTACAAGATGAATGGATGCATGAACATCAAATTAATTGGGGAATTTACTGCCATCTGGAAATTTATAAGGAAGTTGCTCAGCTGGTAGTCAGTGTAGTCCAAGAGACATGTCTTCTGCAATGTGAATGGGTTGTTCTTATCCTGTGCTTCTCCTGAAATTTTTTTTTTTCTTCCTACATGTCATCAGACAAACTGTTCCTAACTCAGCTCAGGAGTGCTATTTGACCAGCTATCTTGACAACACAAGCATATCAAACAGTCTCCATCATAGACAACTACACTCCACTGATATTTTGAGTCAGAAGACATGTATTTACCAGTACAAACTGGAATTCTGAGGACTTGCTGAGGCTCTGCTCTCCTGCCACTCTAACTGAAGCTGAACTGGTACAAATGAGACAAATCATTTGTTGAAACCCAGAACTGGAGAAATAAACCTCCCCAAAATAATTTTTAGTGATACTTTTTTCTTTTTCTTTTTTGGTCTCTCCAATCACAAAAAGTGTGAAGCACTACCCTTTTGTAGATGATTTACATAAATGGCTTTCTTGTGTTGTCCTCAAGCTGTGTCATTTTACAAAAAAAAAAAACAAACAAACAAACAAAAAAAAAAACAACAACAAAAAAAAACAACCTTACAGCAAACATTCTTTAAAAGATTTATCTGTATTTCCATCCACTAATTAGTACACTGATTCCTGCTTCCAGAGCAAGGTGGATTTTTCAATGTTTTGCTTATTTGTTCTTGCAATATGGAAGATTACCTTACTGAAAGGAACAGAGTACATTTTCCAATGTAACTGACCACTGTAAGACACAAGAGCATGTCATAATTGATGCTGTCACAAGGAAATGCAACACCAACTCCTCAGCCTTACGCTCCCAACCTACTCAGAGAACAGTGCGTAATTATGCACACTGTGCCCTGCTTACCTCCATACAAAGGAATGTGATATTTGTGCAGGTTTACAGATTAATCTGCTGTAATTCCTTTTAATGTTAAACTACTTCCAGCTCAAATATAATTAACATCACCGGGTACAAAAGATTGATTAGAAATATGAGCACACTCCAACAGAACAAATAACAGCTTGATGCTGTTTCTTATGTTCAAATAGTTGGATACATGAGGAATTATGACAGCATGTTTGTTCCCTAAGTATATAGCAAAAGAAAAAAAAGTTTCATTTAAAAAGGGAAAAGACTACTACTGCATTTAATTAGAGCGTAAAATTCCTTAAATACACAGATCTGACAATTTATGTGACGTGACTGCTACAAGTCCTAGCAACAAAGGATTTATTTTTTTTTTTTTCTTCCCCAAAATCAAATCCTAATTTATTCTTTAAACAAGAGGGGGACCCTCAGCCTTGCCTTGAAACAATCATATTCATAATCTGAAACAGCCATATTCACATAGCTATGTGGGGAACAGCACTACAAGGAAATCAGTTTTGAAGAGAGAATTTGATATTCTAATATCAATTTAATTTTGTTTTTCCAGTTCGTGACAGAAACACTAACAGCTTTGGATTTTACTTTATTTTTATAGACCTAAATAAACACATATGCAACCTATTTTGTTATGATCCATGCCCCTTTCATTACTGGTTTCCTATCCTACTGGAACAGTGAAAGGAAACCAAGCCACTTATTTCTGACAAATTTTTGCAGCAATTTCTAATGGCGCCAGAGCCTGAAGAAGAAACACTCAGATTTAGTTTTCTGACTTTTAACTGAGGAGGTGTGGCACTAACAGATTATCTTCTGACAGAGCCTTCAATTTGGCAGGATGATTTAAATATTTAGGACAAAAACATACATTTCCTATAAATTAGCTGCAGAATCTCCAGGACTTGTAAGCCACACAGCTCCTTCAGATACACATAATATTTTCCTCCTAATATGGAATTTGGAAAACTAAAACTTACAGCATTGCCTTCAAAACCTAGTTTTGATTATTTTTGCACCTCTGTGATAATTATGCAACTGAATATGATTACGGTGGCCTAAAATGTATTAATCACATCTTCATGGTATTGCATAATCCTCAGCTGTCACAATGCCAACTCATAAGTTGCCCTGGCAGTAGGAAACATAAAAAGAAACTCAAGTTGATACTGATTGAAGCAAATGAAGGAAAGTTGGCCATCTCAAAACACTGAAATTCTCACAGCATTCCAAGGTCTCCCCAGTTAATTTTTCATGATTACTTTTGATACGAAAACAGACCTTTAATTGTCAGTCTCTAATAAGGATGCAGAACTGTTCTCTTGGAGGTTCAAAGGACCCTGGGAAACTAAACATTTACGCAAGTTCCAGTAGTCAAAAGTCTTGTGTTGATTAAAATACACCGTTCAGTTTCCACCTAACAAATTCAAAACAAAGAGAAACCCCCCCCCCCAAAAAAAAAAAAAGTTCCTGGTATGATAAAGAAACATTAATTTTAATAGGATTGAGGACCTTCATTCATTAATTCTGTGCATAAGAAAAGATGGAAGTGTGCAATATAAATATATTCTTGGGCCTGATTCTGCACTGACAAACACTGTATATCTGTACTTATGGCAAGGAAACATCAGAAAATAAGTTAAAAATCTGGCGTTTTACCTCATCAGCACTGACAAATATTTTCAAATAATAACGAATTGCCAGTACTTCCACTAAAATAATTAGTAGGCAGGCCTGTCTAGCAGTTTTCTCCTAATTTGTTGCTTTGTATTTCTGGGAAAATGGAAAGTAAAGGTTTGTCACCTTGTTCCTTTAAGGATGGAAGATTTGAGATAATGGAAACATGCCAGACGATGTATTTGGTTTTAAGATCAACATGATATTGATATCATGCTTTGGACGGTTTCCAGCTCAACGTAGTATATTTATTTTGAATGCCTATTTGGCATTCATCCTGTATCCAGCAACAAGAATAGTTTGTTTCAATTTTGTTTTACAGCTCATTATGCAACTGCTTTGAAATGCTTTCTTTTTTATCTAACTACTTCACAAGGTTTTCCGATTCCTGTTCTCCTAAGGAACCAAATGGAGCAAACTACGGAATCTTACTCATCTGCAATTAGGCAGACAAAATCAGTTATTTATGGCTTAGCAGATGCATTTCCTCAAACTCCATCACAGAGTGTTCCAAACAACAGGTAGAAACTGCCTCAGTTCTCACACTGCACGGGCCATCGCTTTTTCATTTTCATTGCTTTTTCAATCAGATGGACCACCAGCCTCCACTTTCATATTGCTAGGTATGTATAGTGCTTTATATAGTGATCATTTAGAGCATAGATCACCATCTGTTAAAATG
This sequence comes from Aythya marila, assembly GCF_965140915.1. Taxonomy (NCBI): domain Eukaryota; kingdom Metazoa; phylum Chordata; class Aves; order Anseriformes; family Anatidae; genus Aythya; species Aythya marila. The sequence continues at coordinate 114,683,372 of NC_139043.1, read as the reverse complement.
TCTCTCTAACTACACTCCACTGTTGAGCTCAATTGCTTATGCGATCATCTTCCACTAAGTGGGTTTCTGGGCTTTGACACAAAACAATCTGTTTCCACCTGTCAGCTGGTCCACTGCAGCTTCCTATGTTAAGGCTCTTTTTTTTTTGTGTGTGCTAAATGAGAGATAGTTGCCCTTGACTTCTTTCCACTGAAGGGAAACTATCTGGCATTTACTATGCCAGAACCAATCTAAGAGCTGTCATGAAGGAAAAGACCATGACCATGAAGAGTAACTAGTGCATGCGTGTACATACTCATGGACCCCATGCAGAAATAGAGCCATGGACATACTGCTGCATCTTTAACATATCCTGGTATAGCCTTAGGCAGTTGAAGCTTTGCATTGCACTGACAGTAGGGCTAAAACATTGCAGGAGTTTGGATTTGGTTTTGGTTCCTGCTTGGTTTCTGTTCACATTAAGAACATATGGTTGTCCCCACCCAGACAAGGAATGTGACCACAGTTGAAAATTTTAGTCAAATTAACTATTTTGAGGCAAAGCCATATGGACTCATGACGTTCAGTGTGGCATACATTAGAGAAGGTCAGCTGCTGGTCTTTCACTTGTAGTGAAAATGAGTGAAAGTCCAGCTGTGAAGCATACCATGCCCATCCAATCTTAATTAGAATGGTCTGGAAATCGTAAATGAAGATGAAGGCACCAGTACCAAAGGCAAGCAGCACACAAAGTTCGACATAGTTATGCACACAGAGCCTCTTTTTTTTCTTCTTTTCTTTTCTTTTTTTTTTTTTTTTTTTTTTTTTTTTGACTCACCTGCTAGGATCATTGCACCACAAACATCAGAGCTACAAAGCTTCTCTCGTCTGAATCAGAAGCAGTGGCATGAAAGACAAGCATGCAGCAAGCCCAAACAGGGGTGGAAAAATCCAGCTTCTTGGCACTAATTACAAAGTAGAGTCCCACAGCAAAGTCTCCATGGGAAGCTTTAGTCTACAGTTTCTGTATTTCAGAAATAAAAAAGATGAATTGTCTATACAACATAAGGCCAGGAAGTGACCAGTGGTGATGAGAGCAAATATTCTTTCAATTTACTACTCATTCTGAGTTATGCCTACATAAACAAACTGTACTTTGAATCTGCCATGTTTCTTTGTTTAAGGTCTAAATATGCCACTCTAAGGCACGCTCTTAGCACATTGGCCTCAAATAACTTCACTGAAATTATTCAATTTCAAAGCAAAATATTCCCCAATGAGAATGCAACACTTACAGAGAGACAGTGCTCACATTTGTAAGGAAGGTTACATGCATGAGAATTTGCAATTAATCCATGACTGAAGAAAGAGGGGGGTGGGGATGGAGGAAAAGGTGAAATAGCCCTTCGAAATAGAACCTTAACAACTGGAAAACTAAAAAATTATCTACAGGATAATTGTATAGTGAGAGAAAATTAGGAGGAGAAAAGAGAAAAGAAACAAAGCTCAAATATAACCTTTCCTTATACACAGCTCTGCATTTAGATTGGTCAGATTCAAAACAAAAACCTGCAGCAATCAGTGAGCTGCAATGAGTACAAATTTATCTACGTTTTGTATAACTATAATATGACCTTTCACGACCAACTCTAGAGCTTGAATTCAGCTATAGTTATAGGAAGCCATTTGTTAAAGGTCACCTATGACTGAGAATATAATACGAATCCAAGAGGCACACAGGTTCAGGTTTGTGCTAGTCATAAGAAGTTGGGGAGAGAGGAGGGTGGGAAGCTCAACCACTGCTGCAGATTTGGTTCTCAAATGGATTTGGATAGTTTGACAACACTGCTTAATCAAAGTAGTTGATTTCTGATATGTGAACTATTATGAGAATACACAGTTCTAACGCTTGCCATTTGTGACTACATTACTGAAATGTTACCAAATAAAGTTATATTACCAAGTAAGACTACTTATTTTCTTATTGTAATTTGAGTCAACTCTTGGTGACTAGAGCACTGTAAAACCTCCTCTTCCCACAGTTTCTCCATCCTTTGAAAAGATCATGCAAGCTCAGTTATTATTGCTAGAAAGAAGATTCTCAGGTTCACATTAGAGTTCAGAGCTAAATTAAACAGCTATACCTGTCTTTCTTCATAGATAGCTTTAGGGTTTTTATTATTATTATTATTATTATTATTATTATTATTATTATTATTTTATTTTTATTTTTAAAGATAGTGAACGGGTAATATTTTAAGGAGTTCCTTGAAAGAAGAGCCCATATTGATGTACAAGCAAACCTTAACAGGAAAATCTCCTCAGACATATAAAAAACATTTCAGCCATGTTCTTTGAATATGTTCTTCAAACATGACAATTCAAACTGTATCCTCCATATTGGAATGAGAGTGGACTAGGAAAAAAAGTTATATAATAATCTATGCATAGAAGTCAAAGAAAATTCACATGAGAGAGCTATTTAATCAGAATCTTATGAGATGAATAATCCAAAATCAACTCTGATGCCCAGTCTGCAAAGAATATAATACTGCTACATTAAGCCATAATTCGGCTTTTGAAAAACAAACAAACCAAAACCTTGTATGCTTAATATCTTTAAAGACAAACCTGCAGCTCGAGCTTGTAATATGCCCAACCACTAACTTTCTCCAGCCAAGTAGCAACTGAGCGTATATTGCATGTACACTAATTGCAACCACCTCCTTTCCTGCAGGTGAAACACCCTGATGCTCCAAGCCTTACAAACAGCACCATACTCTGCTTTGGCAGGAGGCTTTTGCTTACTTTAGAAATCTCCACTGTTACTCCCTCTAGGTACCATCCTTGCTGTGCCAACTCTGGTATTGGCAGTGCTCAAAAGTGGGAAGAGGCAGGGGTGATGAATCGAGTTCAGGTGGAGAAATAATTATGAAAACTGATCTCACATATGCCACCGAAAACATGGTTAGATGTTTTCTTTTAATTAAACAGAGACTAAAAATAACAGCAGTAAGGTAGCATCCAGTGCCCAGAAACTGTGAGGTACCCCAACGGCGACAGCCTAAATGATGCAGTGTATCAATTTGATCACTCAGGCAGAGGCTAAGGAGTTGTTCTTAGGTAGAGTGCACCTTTTTCACACACAGAAGGTAAACTCTCAGGTGGGCTTTAAAACCACATCTGCAGCTTTTGCACACACATGTATTCTCTGTCCCCCCAAAATATTTCTCTGTCCTCTGCTGCTTGCAAAGGACCATATGTACGCACACAAAAGCTAATACCGTGGTACAATTTGCAACTATAAAATGTGCAGGTGCAGTTTTATGGAGACCTACAAGAAGAACATGACCATACAGCATACTATTTACATAGCAGCTCTCAGAAAACAAATTAAGTAATCTTCCCATTTGTCACTGTAGGATGTAACGTGCATAATAAGGGGAAGTAGAATTTTACAACTAAAATCACAATGGCTGACGGACTAATTTAAGAGACAAGTCTACGCAGTTCTGGTTTGCAGACCATGGGTATGCATTATTACTGACAGCAGTGACAGTACCCCAAACTGAGGGCAAGATTAATGCATCTTCTGCAAGGGCAAGAAAGTGTAAAGAACTCTTTCAGAATTCCTAAGTAATTAAATTAAAATATATTTTTATGAATGAAAAAGCTCACCACTTTTACATATTTCACATCTCCCCAGTGAACTGTATTCTTTTCCAGGCATTAAAAAAAAAAATTCCTGTGTGCCTGACATGAATCAGCAATGTGAATTACTGACCAAAGAAGCTTCAGCAAGTGCTAAGTGACATATTCATAATATGGTACCATTATTCACATGTAAATTACTACTTTCTACTGAACTGAGCACTCAGGATGAGACATTTCTCTTTCCTTCTGGCAGGGGAACTCAGTCAATATTGTGTCTGATTATCAACAAAACTTAACATACTATTGGCTTACTGCTAACTGCAGGGGAAAGGTCTTCCTGTATTTCCACAGATTAAGGAAAAAAGGCATATTTCTATTTAGCCTATTATTACTTTTTTTTTTTTTTTTTAATAACTGATTTTTTTTTTAATATAAAATCTAATTAAATAATGTGAATAGAAATACAATGGCAACATGGAAAAATTCTCTTCAGATCAGAAAGTATATTGGACTAAAGCCACTCCAATTGATATTACTTAAATAGTTTGTGAATAGTAAAATATCCAATTTTATAGGACTATATTTCATGCCTTGTAAGGGATTTAAAAAAGAAAATGTGATAACTGAGCATTCCACACACACCCCAATAACTTTTGGGCGTCACAAACATATTGACCTTCTGCTATAATTAAAGTGATTTGTATACTTTGGATTGTTTACAGTATAAAGGCTAGGTGCAAGTATTGTAGGTATAATGAGGAACAAATCTTCAGAAAAATTAATTTTGTGTCCTTATGTTGCTGGTAGGGAGTGAAAGGAGTGAGCAGCATTTTTAAATAGATAGTTAATTAGGTATATAGGTGGAGACTCTGAAACAGCAGAGCTGCAAACAACTCAGAGTTTCAGATTTCTTCTGTTCATACAAACATATCAGTAATGTCTGTACTTTCAACAGTCCACATTTTTTGCCCCCTTGGTTACAGACAATCATCTCCCAGAATCACAGAAAAAAATACAGACACCTATGGTTCCTACTACATAGCCTGAAAGTCAAGTCCAATACAGTAAAAATTACAACAGTCTGTCACTGCAATAATGGAAACTGGGATAAATTCCATTAATGCCAAGTTCTTTGCTGGAAAAGGAAAACCAAACAGCATCACACAACCATCTCCTAATATTCAATATACAAATTATCTTAGTAAAATTACCCCTTGAGACAAACTACAGACCCACAACTTTTCTTAGTGTTTGGTTTCATGACTGGTCTAAACTGCTTCAAGCCTGGCAAAAATGGAGAGCACTTTTGCCACAGTGACGTGCTTTTCCTCCTCCGTTACGACAGTACTAGTGGGCTTGCATTGTGTGGTGAAGACATATCACAGACCCAAATCAGCTAAAAATCCTCATCTTACTTAATAGGCTGATTTTTGATCACATCAGTTCAGAAAAGCCACATGGGCTGTATGGATGGAGACGCATGGCTGGGGATGACAGAGGGGGCAAGGAGAAGTCCCCTTCTGAGGAAGCTCACATGTGGATCCGCATAAACCTGCTGTAAATCCAAATCCTCAGAGCCCTCATCTGTTCAGCTGCTACTGAACCATCAGCACCAGAATACCAATATTTGTCACAAATGACTGAACAGTTCAGATGAGCAACAATAACAAGTCTCTTGTCTGCCTGTTATTTTCCTTCAGGGCTTGCATTGTATGGGACTCTTTTTTTTTTTTTTTTTTTTTTTCCTCCTCTACTCAGACACACTGTCTATTTGGATTTCCAAAAGGTATTTGATAATCTCTCACACAAGACTTTTTAAGGTAACCTAACAGGCACAGAATTAGAGAGAATATCTTTGCATGAATTTGGAAAATATTTAAAAGATAGCAAACAAAGCATAGGAATTAATGGTCATTTCTCACTGTGGAAGAAAGTCAGAAGCAGAATCCGGCAGGAGGCTGAGAAAGGACCAGAGATGTTCAGTATGTTCTTAAAAATCACACAAGAAAGGGACTGCACAGGGAGATGACCACAGCTGTTGCTGATACTATTTTTACACCTGAGCAAGGTGTAGAAATGACAGAGGCTAAAGAACTTTGGACAAGAGTAAGTAACTAATCCAGTGACATGTGAAGTGCAATTTCTGCAAATTGATGCAAAGCAGAGAAAAACATTTTTACTTTAAAGAGTGATGGATGATGAACTGAGTTCAGGACTCTTTGCTACTTAGGATAGAGATACTGGGGTGGCTAAACTACACAAATGCCAGCTATGTGCTCACAAGCTAGAGAAAGCAAATTGAAGACTACTGGAAAAACAAAGGAACTGTTGTGTTACTGTATACACATACCCACGTCTTAAATATTACATGCAATTCTGATCCTTCAACTCATGTGAATGATGAGACAGGAATGGCATAGAATGAAAGGGGGTAAGATGGTGGACTGAAAGCATAGAGTGGCTTACAAGGAGCAACACTATGAAACCTGGAAAAGCAATGATCCAGAGGAGATATGATAGAGATCTACAAAATCATAAGTGACATGGAAGGGGTGAATCAGAACTGACTGTTCGCTGCCTCTTCTAACACAAGGCCAGGGGCATCGGATGAAGCAGGCAGATGGCAGGTTCAAAACAAACATGAGGAAGCAGCTCTCCACGCAACTGGGAAAGGAAACTTGGGAACTCTTCGCCAGGGGATGTTACGGCTGCTAAAACTTTACATGGATTCAGGGGACAACTGAACAAGCTGAGAGACGGGAAATCCTTTGGGGGCTGATAAGCAAACAGAAACCACCTCTGGCACAGGAAGTCCCTGAAACACAAACTGCTGGAGTTTGGGAAAGTAATGTGAGGAGGTTTCACTGCTGTCAGGATATTGAGCAAGACAGAGACCAGGTCTGACCTAGTATTGCTGTTTTTATGTGCAACAACACAAGACAAAAAATCAAATAATACAAAAAAAAAAAAAAAAAAAAAAAAAAGGCACCAGTTTCAACTACTTCAGCATTTGGAGACCTTCAGCTGGCAAGTCCAACACATCTTAGTGACATGCCCAGGTGGTGGCAGGCAGGCAAGACACAAGTGAAGTCAGGTTCGTATCTCATACAGCTCTCAATAGTGGGGTGCACCAGACAACAAGTGAAATCACTCTCAGTTCTTGATCCCTGGGCAGGTAAAGCCCATTGACTATGCCTAAACTCTGGCAGTGCTGAGCAGTAAAGCAGCCTGGAAATACCAAAGTTCCTCTAGGTGCCACAAACAAAATATTCCTTCTCTACTTGTTCTGCTTTCAGGTACCAAGATCTCAGCACAAGGCCCTTTTTTTATCCTACAGTTTTGTTATTAAAGCACACATGGGAGACCTTAAACATGGAAGAGCATGAAAATCCTTCCTTTTTGGAAGGGGCACAGTGATGGCCTCCTGCTATGGGGGAATGCCCTACCACCAGGCTCTCCTCACATAGGGTGGTGTTGACCTCTCTCACTGAGCTGAGTGTTTAAATGAATTTCCAAGGAAAAGGAAAGAAAGACTAACTGAATATTAAAAGTATTATGCTCTGTGTGCAAAGCTTAGCAATAAACAGACTTCCAGAGTTACACAGAAAGTGTATTGAGAGCAGGGGGTTGAACTGCAGCACCCTTAGCCACTTGCTAACACCAGACCATTCTCCTAGGTCACACACTGGCAACATCATGTGTTTAGGAGGCATTACAAGAATGTGTATATGAATGAATATATATATATATATATATGAATATATATATATATATTTACCACCTTATATATATATTTACCACCTGTCAATTTGTTGGCTTTTGGGGTTCTGCTCCCCTGGAACTCAACAAAAATCACTAGGGAAAAACATGAGACTTTTTTTAAAAAAAAAAAACACAAACTGAGCTGTTCAGATTTTTGTTCATAAAACAGACATCCATTTAAAGAATACAAATAGCCCCACAGTCATCATAACAACTCTTAAACACTGCCTCTAATTATACTGCATTGATTAAATACTATATATTTTTAATTTATTAATTTAATTAATATTTTAATTAAGCTTTGTTCATACAGTACAGCTCCTATGGCTTTCCTCCTTCTACAGGATGAATTCTCTCTTCCTCTAGAGTTTCATTTTCATGGCAAATAATGCCTCTCTCTTCATTTATTTTCAAAATGAAAAACGAAATCCACACAAAACAATACATGTCTCAGCTGTCAAAGCCAGGTGTCAGTTCTAAACTTCACCTGCACGGACAACCCCTGAATCAATGTCTGTAGTATTCTCACACTGCCTCTAAGTCCTAGCAGGAGGCCTACTTTTAGTAGTTTAAGATGTTACAACTCCAACTGCTGAGTTGTTTTAATAGATTGTGTGAGTGCTCCCAGGTTACTCCAATGTAAAAATCTGGCTACCTACAATCACAGCTGAAGACCAGCAAAGTGATTTGCCCACAACCAGTACAATGGAACAGATAGCCCGAATGTTAGCACCTAGTGCCCTCTACCTGCTTTGCTTAAAATGCATGAGAAGTAAAAAAGCACACAGAACTTCACTTTCTAATTTTTTGAAATTCTCTCAGCCTCACAATTAAGCTGGTCATAATCTATTTTGTAAATTACTGGAACCAGAAGTGCTATTCCCTTCTAGGCTGCAAGCTACACAAGGGAATGCCATTACAAGTGGTGCAGATATTTTATGAAACCTAATTTTCAGCTTCCCTTAATAACATTCAATCATTGGAACTGTGAATTCAGGTGTCCACCTTATCTTTCCAGGAAATGCAGCAGGAGGTATGCTGCAGTGAAGTTCATCATGACACACAGAGAAAAAGGAATTTCAGCCCATAAATCCTGGTCCTGTAATACAATCCCAGCACGGAAACACTTAGGTGGGCCATCCAAGCACCCGGCACATACTACAGATGGGCAGATCCTGATGCCTGCACAGATAAGACTGAACCATAAAAGACAAAGTTTTAATGAGTAGATAGCCAGCACCATGAATGGAGTTCCAGGAAAAGTTTGCCTCAGTAGCCTTGACTTATCACCCAGCCTAAGCAATATTACAATAATCCACAGTTATCATGTCTGATTTGCATTTTTAATTCCAAATTGTGCTAAAGATAAATTGTTTGAATTTCCTTAGCTATAAAGAATCCACAGCATATTTATTTTCTCACTTTTTATTATTATATGCACTAACCTCTGGATTCTCATGCTGCTTCCCTCTGAACTACAGAATAGAAAGTTGAGCATGTCTAATTGTGGAGGGACAAAACCCCTGCTGAAAGACCCGATCACAAGTCCACAGATGCAAAGGCAATGCAGTAGCTTTGGGTATGCATGTCCCTTAATCATAAGCAATGGTTCTAAAATACATTGTCATGATTCCCTGCATCTTTCCTATCTGATGGAACATTAATATCCCACCTGCAGGTCTTCCACAATGTAATACAGTAGCATTCCCTCAAAGAATACAGGACATACAGGAAATATAATTGCCCACATAGACATTTAGCTACCTATTTCTGAAACCATCTGAATTTCAAAGCTTTGTTGTAAAGATGTTTCTAAAGACTTCATTTGAGGCAATGCAGCTTAAAATACATAAATAAATCATGCTGCCAGCATGGTAGGTCCTTGTCACTGCTTCTCCCCCTTCCCAGAGCTCTGTCACCAGTGGTCTGGCATTACTGTCCCCTCCTGCTCCTGGTCTCATTCAGGTTCACATATATGGCATATTCATTCACCCCTGACACCTCTCTCACTACAGCAGACACATTTGACAACTTAACTTGTCAGACTGCCAACAGCACCTAAAATAAAAACAGGTAACACCAGACCAAGGCCTTCTATAGCAAGCTTTGGCGAGGAGCTGAGCACAACACTGACAAACAAGCCCTACAACACAGAAGCACAGCAACACGACTGCATGCCGTGCCCGTTGAAAGCATGTGTAAGCTAATACTTGCATTCTGCACGCCTTAGCATTACATTGGCCTGGCAGATAGGGTCCCTGAGTGCCTTCTTCATTCTCTGTGATTGGCAGTAACAGCCAGGAGAGACTACAGCAAAGCCACAGGCTTGGGACACCCCTTGGAGCACTTTTCCAGCCCTCTGTGATTGTTTATCCATCAGAGGGGTACAGAGAAAAGAAGTCCTGTGGCAAATTCTCACAGGCATGGCATGCAGCTGGTAGGCAAAACATAGTATTTATTGGCACAAAGCCAACTTACTTGTATACAGGGAGCTGCCAATGTGCCTCCAGTGCATATTAACCATCCCATCAGAAGCCGACTGGGGTAGAGTGGGGTCCAACAACACAAACCACCGACACACAGTGAATCTAGATGTGACATACCACGAAGCACCAAGTATTTTAAGCCCTCATGCACTCCAGTGGGCGTCCTAGGTGTTTCCTGATGGGTATGTGTGAGTAGAGGCTCTGTGTATTTTTTTGTTTGTTTTCAACAAAAGGAGGTTTTGCCTTTTTAAAACTATAGCAGAGAGATTTTAGTACTCAAAAGAAATGTAACTGTGTTTGTGATTATTTTCTCTCCTGCTGCTAAATACGATCATTTGCTCCACTTCGTTTTTTATTAATTAAATTAATACTAATTGAGCAGCCTTTTAGTATATTTTTAGCCTGAGTGTATTACGTGCTAAATCCTGCACACTGTAGCCTCTCCTTTGCCTTACCCTTTATCCCCAATCCCAGAGGAAACGTTTAACTGCAGATCACTGTCCTGAAACTCTTCTGTTAGCAGATATTTATATGTTCGTACTCTTCAATCGGTACAAAAATCAACAGATTTTTTTAAAAGATATTTTGAAGAAACTTTTACAAAACAAAAGCAAAACCAAACACCTACAGCTAATTTTGTGTGACTAACTGCCCCCTAGTGACAATGTCCAATTACGAATAACTTCACAGACACTTCCAAGCCTTGCATAGTTCCGATAATCAGTATCTCAAACATTGCTTTTTAAAGAAAACGAAGCAAAACAGTCAAGCATACACTATCTCATAAATAAATAAACAAACAAAATTGTTAGCTTAAAAGCAGACTTATTCATTCAAAACATAATTCCAAATGCTTCAATTAGTCTTTTCTTGCACAGGTAGCATCAAAGCCAATGTAATTCCTGTAACTCAATGTATTCCTATTACTCAAAAAAGTGGTGAGTTAAATTACAATAGCCAATGAACTGATACACTTCTAAGAGCTGTCTGTCACTGCGTGGTGATTCTGCATAAGTAGAAAGAAGAATTAACTCTGAGCTAGCCCTGCAATGTGTTCCTCTCAAAAAATATCACACCAAATGGTCAAGCCCACCTCAGACCAGTCATAGAATCACAGAATCATAGAATGCCTTGGGTTGGAAGGGACCTTAAAGATCACACAGGTCCTACCCCCTGCCATGGGCAGGGATGCCACCCACTAGACAAGGTTGCTCAAAGTCCCAAGCAAAAAAATTGTTCTGCATCTTTTTTATAAGCTCCCTTTCAGTATTGAAAAGCTGCAATGAGGTCTTCCTGGAGCCTTCTCTTCTCCAGACTGAACATCCCAGGCTCTCTCAGCCTTTCTTCACAGGAGAGGTGCTCCAGTCCTCCGATCAGCTTTGCAGCCCTCCTCTGGACCTGCTCTAACAGCCCCACGTCCTTCTTGTGCTGGGGGCCCCAGAGCTGGACGCAGCAGTCCAGGTGGGGCCTCACAAGGGAAGAGTTGAGGGGGACAATCACCTCCCTCACCCTGCTGGCCACCCGTCTGTTGATGCAGCCCAGGATGCAGTTGGCCTTCTGGGCTGCAAGCACACACTGCTGGCTCACGTCAAGCTTTCCATCTACCAAGCTTTCCATTCTCTGCAGGGCTGCTCTTGATGAGTTCTTCTCCCAGTCTGTGCTCATGCCTGAGATTGCCCCAACCTAGGTTTCACACATTGCACTTGGATTCATTGAACCTCGTGTGGTTCACATGGGCCCACTTCTCAAGCTTGTCCAGGTCCCTTTGGATGACATCTTTCCTTTTGTTGCATCAACTGCACCACTCAGCTTGGTGTCATCTGCAAACTTGCTAAGGGTGCGCTCAATCCCATTGTCTACATCATTGATAAGGATATTAAACAGCACTGGTCCCACGACAGACCCCTGAGGGAAAGTTTCCCTGTAACAGCCACTCACATGAGGAGTAAAGATGTCTGCAAGGTGTGCACACCATTGGCTTTATTTTGTACTGTTACCCATTAAGGTGAAAGCTGAAGGTTCACAAACTGTTCCTAATACAGAATTAAAACTGGGTGCACACACACATATACACACAGCATGCACACTCCATATGCACAGGTGACCAGATCTGGAGATGCTGCTTCAAAGCTATTCATTGCTGTTTTGTAAATAGGAATTCTCACATTTTATCAAATGTAGCCTTTGGTGGCTTTTTATTTTTATTTTTATTTATTTATGTGGAGAATCTCACAGCAACAATTACACTTCACTTTGTAAAACAGCTCTGGGCAATTTTTGAACAGATCACCAACAAAACTACTTTACGTAATACTGTTTTCTGGTATGCTTTTTTATTTTTTAATTTTTAAGAGGATGTAACTTCTGTGAAAGCAGTTTTTTTCCCCCTTCACACTTAATGAACATGAAATACATTTTTCTGTTTTTGTTTGTTTGTTGTTTTTCTTTTGTTTGTTTGTTTTTTTTTCTAATGAAGTAATAACCTTACCACATTAATTTGGTTTGCTGCACTCACTGTCTTTGCATTCATAATCAATGATGTTAGCTACAAAAGCAGTTCTGTGTGCTCACAAGTTACTGTAATATTGGGGTTTTAGTCAAAAAATACTCCTATTTTCCTCTGGAACATTAAATTGCAGTCTTAAAATACAGCCTTTTAGTAAGCATTTTTTACAGAATATAAAGAACAGCCCATAAAGCAAAAAAGACATGGCAAAAGAGACAGATTTTTCAAATGCAGACAACATAGAAATGTACTGAAGCAAGTTCAAAACTCCTGAGGAAATTTTGATTACTTAAAAACAACAGAAACCAGTTCTACGATGATCCAAATTACAATTTAACCTTTTACATTTCCATCAAAAAAAAAGAGAATGTTTTTATCGTTAGTACCTATTCTCAAGTTTTATTTCTTTTATTCTCAGAGTGCTTACATTGTTATTTGTTCATATTTGACACTGCCTAATATGGATAGTGTAGACATATAATACCATGGACTATAAATGCAGACTAGCTGCCTATTCAGAGAAAGGAATAAAACACTCTTTAGTATTTTTTCAATCATGCCAGAAAAATCCAGTGCCTTCTTAAAGCTAATAAAAGCAGACAAGAAACATGCTACTCTTACACTTTCATGAGACATAAAGCTCTCCAATTCAGCGGCTGTGGAAATTTCTTCTGAACATATTAAAATGATCTTAGGTCTCTACAGAAACCCTGCTCATAAAACAAAAAAGCTGGGATAGTTAAAATTAATACATCATAAATAAAACATGCTTTTCAGTATATATTAAGTGACAGGTCTCAGAAACTCCACTGCCATGCACACGCTCACAAAGCAGCAAGAACACACGCAATTCATTAAACCCACTCAAGTGTGCTAGTTCTTCCTGGCATTATTCATAATTGAAACATTTCAATTTTAGTTAACAGAAAAAAAAACTAATTTAAAAGTAAAACAAGAAAATTAGTTCTGTGTTTCGGGATTACAATCCCATAGTGCCTTCAACTACACATATTTAGCCTTGGGGGGTTTAATTAAAAAAAAAAAAAGTTTATTTTTTTGTTATTCTTTTTTAAAAGAAGAGGCAACATTGCCCATTCAAACAGAAATATTTGCAGACACAGATATCCTAAATATTTTTTCCAGTATGCCATACAGAAGGAAAAACAAAAGGAAAAAAAAAAACAAACAATAAAAATGTCTCAACTTGTATTTTAACCGTATGCCTTGAAAATGTACTTCCTGCTGTTAAACAGGCATAAAGAACAGACTCCCCCTCTAATGGGCTTCAGCATGGTCCTCAGAGGGAAATCTACTGCTTGAAGCAAGAAGCATAGCAAGAGCAGTGCACTTTACAGGGCAGACAGCTGCGGTGGAAGGAAGGGGTGACAGACACCCCCCCACCCCATTCACACTGGGCAAATGCAAGTTATCTGAAAAACCTTCATCTGTTCTTACCCACTAAAGCTCCCTGCCAGGCACCTCCACAGTCATTATGTGGCTAGAACACCTCTCAGCCTTTGGACAGTCCATGTTGAAGGTGACAAAGCACCCTGAAGGAAATCGATTATATCATTATATCGTAAACGAAAGGGCTGAGATTCAGATCTTACATCTCAGGCTCTGTGTTCACAAGTCAGAGTGTCATTACAGGTCCCTGACCTAGGTCCCCCATTACTCCAGTTTTCATTTGAATTGATTTTATTTGCAGAAATGAGCATGGACAAAATGCATTTCCCTGTTCCTGGCTTGTTTCAGTGACTCACTGGGGCTCTACTCCTGACACACATCCACCCCTTGAAATGAAATAATCAAACCAATACAAACAAGATCCCCTTGGAAACACATGAGCACCCTGCAAGACCAAGTTCTATGGTATAGGGGCCAATTCACTGTATGGGGTATACGGCTGTCTAGAGAATGTGTGCGTTATATGCACAGCCATCCACACCTTTCCTATAGCCCTGCTTTAGGGGCTCTTCATTTTTGCCCTCCAATATATGTGAAAGAACTGGAGGAAAAGACCACAAGCCCCCCCCCCCCAACCTTTCTTTTTTTTTTTTTTTTTCCCCCTATTCTTCCCTTGCAACCTGCTTTTGAATAGCTGCTGGAGACCAGATAACTCTACTCAGCAGATTTTCTGTCTGACCCCATATGGCCTTTTATTGTTGGACAAACAAGCAACCAAATTACATCCTGCTTATATAAAATCACATGCAAGTTATTCCAGCACAACACCAGACCCAAGACTAGAACATTATTCTGGGCTGTAGCAGATGAATTTCTGAAACATAGTGCTGCTCTGTTTCTGTTACCTTTATGCAAGTTATTTCAAATGAATAAATAAATAAGTTCCTGATGAAATCCATTTCCCTAAAAACCTAGTCTAACTATTATACCACCTCTCCTCTGTAAACTATTATTTTCATGGTTTGCATAGCTAGGCAAAACAACCATATAGACATTTCTATTTGCATGTCATAAAATTGAGTTTACCTTAAAGTGAGGTCACGGTAATAGTTAATCCACATCAGTCAAATGGGGCCAGGAAAAAACTGGTACTATGTTAAAATAAATAAATAAAAACAAACCTCTTTAAAGTATTGGAAAACTAATTACTATTATTATCCCTTAACACAGCAATATCAGTAAATATTTACCAAGATTTCTACAGACCTTTTCAATTTTTCATTCAGAAGAACAAATTGTTCTGCAAAACAAACCAGCTAAAATAGTTATCATGCCATTGTTTAAATAGTTTCAGCTACAAGAAAAATATGCCGACAAGTTTACACATGCCTGAGGTCCATGAGTGCATAAAACCCAAAACAAGTGAAATTCATTCTATTCACTTATTAGTCACATGGTATAAGAAAAGAGACAGGAACTTTTATTCTTAAATGTTGTTCTATATCTCCATAAAATCATTCTCATCTATTCAACTAGCAAGCAGTTTACCGCTAGAAAGCCAAATATTGAAGTGCCATTACTACCATACACCAGCAAGGGGAGTAGTAACACTTTGAGAACTTCCCTCTGTAATAGTAAACTATCCATAAACGAAATAATGTACAGAATATTGATGCTGCCCTGCATAGGCACTGGAAAGGACATTTGTTCTACGGAAAGAAAGAGAAATTTAAAAAACCTCAGTCTTTAAAGGCTATTTGTTTTTGAAAAGAAAATGGAAGCACACATACAGGCTGAGATCAGCCCAATTTACACACCACTCCTCCCCCTCCCCCCAAAACAAACAAACAAACAAACAAACAAAACCAACTTATTTCTTACGTATTTTCCCTTTTTAAACAGTGATGACTACGTATTTCCATGGGAAGGAGAGACACTAATTTCCTAAGAAAGCAAACACGTGGAACTGCTGGGACCAGTAGGCAGGAGGACTAAGAAGTTCTCAAGCCTGAATTGTAGCCATTGTTAAGGAAAGCAAAAGATGGAGTTTTAAAAACAGGCTTTCACTTCTGGATTTTGTAGTTAAGAGAAATGGCACTTTCATAAAGCAGTACATTTCAGAAGTGCCAGCACACTGGTCTTTTAAACTCTCCTACCTGCCAACACAGACCTTCCCATGCTGTGGTACAAAAGAAGAGCCATGGCCTCCCCAGAGCTCCCACAGCAACAGGAGATGAGCGAACACTGATGCTTCCTCTTTGCTGTATCACTCTTCCTTTTCAATCCTATACCTTCTATATACATAGAAGGTATAGATACCTCTGAGCAGCAGAATTGCCCAACACAGCTATAGTCCAGCCACTGCAGAGCACAGTACTTCAGGTACCGAGGGGGGATATACTGCGTCAGATATTCAAAGCTGAGAAGAAAAGCTGCTGGTTGCATTGGTTCCCTGGTTCATCATTGCAGCCAAGGTTCCCATGTTCTTACCTTTCCTACAGCACTGTGAGATTATTAGAAAGAAACATGAACCCCGCTCCCCCACAAATCCTGTAAGTTTATAAAAACTGCTACCCAAGTAGGTAACCAAAGTATTTAATCAACTTGTAAACACCCAAGTGTGAAGGCATCTTAGGTACTAATCATGAAATTACTATGCATGACAAAACTCTGAACAGTTTTGCTGTAATTGTGCATAATTTAACTCAGAAAAGCAAGAGGAGTTATATTTAGATGCAGTAGAAAGTAGAAAGAGGTCAATTTGATGAGGGGGGAAAATTCTGTCATTCTTATTAGTCTGATAAAAAAAAATTATTCATCAAATGTTAAGAATTTTAGGATGGTCCTTCTCCAATGTGATACCAGGGGCAATACATCAGCAAGGGGGTATCCATTGCAAGATCTGATATTCCAGAGCCATGTTTTTAACAAAAATATTCAGCTTTGTTACTTTATAGTACGTGTATAAACTATTGTGCGTTTTAGCCATTAGAGGCAGAGATCAGTATTTTATAAGCCCGGATTACAGCTATTACAATAAAACAACAGAAAATTTTCCTTCCTTCTAGTGAGAAGAAATGGAAATATTAAATCATCACCCCTCCAAAAAACAAACAAACAAACAAACAAACAAAAAACACTAAACAAAACAAAAAATCAGATGGTCTCAGCAATTTTGTAACAGAGTTTATAAGTGAATGTTGATGGGGTCAAATCCAGGCCTGGTTTGAATGGTTTCTTGGTTTTGTCTAAGGGAAAAGATGCAGGACACAGGGTGGCACCCATCCTTGACAAACCACAACTGAGACACGAGAGGCTATATGACCTGCCTAGAGCTTCCCAGTAAGGGTTTTGATCTAGTCAAACGTGGAGCCTTTTGTGGCCGAGGGACTGTTCAGGTAAGCACGACTGTTTGAACTGCCAAGACCATATGAAGAGATGTGTGGGCCCATAGGTCTGCCTCTTCCCACCATCAGGTCAGCCTGTGTCCTCCTGAACTCTATTAATAGAGCAGCAACCACAAAAGAGTCATGGGACTCCTTGTGGCATGGGACCAAGACTCTGACCAACGTTCTCTGATGCTAGTCTGAGCACATCATTTCTTGAGGCATAACTTTGGGGCCATGAGTAGAAATAGTATCAGAAATTTGATGTCTTAATATCAGGACTGAATGCCTTTTCCAAGTAATTGTCCTCAAAAATGGTGCAAAGATCATAGAAGCTACTGTAAAAAACTGTCTTGATGCTAATGCAAATGGTCTCAGTTTCTTTCAGACTGACTCTATCTAGCACTTGACCTTTAATGCAAAATTTTCCAGTAAAATATTCTTATTACACCACAACCAAAACTCCTTGAACTATAGTTAAAAAGTAAATTGCATTAGCAGAAAAATATCTCCATCTTAAGAGGTAGACTCCATGAATGCACATGGATTACAAAAATATGAGGGTGGCCTTCAAGACCAGTTTTCAAACTTGCCTAGATTCTAGCTGGGTTGGCAACACTTCTGGGAGAAGTCAAATGAGTGTATTTGTCCACCAAAGGTATGCACCTTCTCAGCTTTTGGAGACTAAAAATGTAATTAATTGATTTTGATGTCTGGAACAATAACCCATATGGGTTTATCTGGGAAAGGTAATATGACAGGACCGTTTCAACAAAACACGCTTTGCTTCTTGCCTGAAAGAATGGCAGATTTAGACTTGTGCTAAGTGATTTCACCTGCATATCAGGAGCCCTACCATAGACAATCCAGTTCCTTTTGCAAATACCATCATGGACCCCTATGGCCATGGGCCTTGCTGAGTCATACAGCACAGAAAAGCACAGACAACCCCAAATACCTGGCTGGGAAATGCAGGACATGACTCCAGGTCCAAATCACAGAATCACAGAATTTCTAGGTTAGAAGAGACCTCAAGATCATCAAGTACAACCTCTGACCTAACACTAACAGTCCCCACTAAACCATATCCCTAAGCTCTCTGCCAATCCTTTCTGCCCATTTCCCTCTTCCAAAAATTTAGTGTTTGTATGATAAACAGACTCATGGTGACCCAGTTTTCTCTTCTTCTTCCTTATATAACTAAGCCCAAAAGCATAATTAAATTTGTAAAAACAGAATAAATACCCCAAACCATTTAAAAACAAACAAACAAAACAAAACAAAAACAAAACAAAACAAAACAAAAACAAATAAACAAGATGGTGGACAGAACATAAGAAATAGAAAGACACCTCACTTTCTGAGCCTCTTTGCCCTGGCGTTTGCATATACAAGACATAGATTCCTCCTTCTTGTTTGAGGAAGCAGAAAATTTTGTCTCAAAATCTTCGCTCACCTGCTAGACAAAAATCCAGATTAGACCTCTTCATGTATTTCAAATACATATTATCAAGAGTCTTCCTACTTTTCAGTTGCCTTGAGAGCTGAGTAGAAAACACTTTTCATATTGGGGGAAAATATTTTGGGTTTTTCAAACTGTTCTCCTCCAAATCAGGAAGAGATTAAGATTACAGTGATTTATAACTAAAGAGCACTTTTTCAAATAATTTCAAAACATTTTAGCCTTTTTCTTAGGCTGTGGACTCTGACAAATTCAAAATAACTAAAAAAGGATTCTTTTATTCAGAAGATGTCAAAATAGTAATGTCAACACAGTTCTCCAAAGAAATGAATTTAAATAGAAAATTCATTTGAAACCTTGTTTCCCACACGCAGTTTTACAGTTACACTGGATCAGCATTTCTTTCCAAAGGAGAATATTCTGTCAGAAAGATTTCTGTCAGACTTGCTCTAGGGCTCTGCGTTTACTTGTATTTTAGCAACAGGAGAATTGAAGCCTGAGAAGATGTTTTTTCCTACCATAAGAACTGTAACCCTCTTCCTTGGGGTCCAGCTGCCTATGATCCCAGGCCCAGAGCTGAAACCACACATCTGTGTTACCTTGGCTCAAACTTCTGAGAAAACCACTGAGTTGTGAGAAGGGGATGTGAAAAAGCATGCAGGCTAAAGCCGTTCCAGATAAGAATGGCTAAACTGCAGACAGAGGTAAGGCTGTTGAGCTGAGGATGGATGCCCCTACAAGATTCAAGGAAAACAAAACAAAACAAAAACCACTGACATGAAAAAGATAAAGCGCTTACAGGTTAGAAAAAAATACTGTATCTTACCTCTTCCTTTCTTTTCTTCAATTTCTTTAACTAATGGGCATTTAAAAAGACAATGCACAAAATAGAAAAGTGAACTGATTGCAATGGAAGCTTAATTATAATCTAAAGTATTTGCTCATCTGTATGATCTTAACTGCTTGCCCATTGCTAAAGCAAATATTCACTATATATGAATGTACAAAACAGTATTTAGTATTACCCTCAAATAATCTTTCAGTATCATACTTAGTTGATGTGTTTTTTGTTGTTGTTGTTGTGTTTTGTTTTGTTTTTTAGCTTCATGCTTTTATGTATCAAGGGTCTAATCTGATCTGATTATTCCCACTTTACTGCGTGATCTATTCTATATCCTCATTTCATTGCTTGGAATGAATTATGCTAAGTCTGTACATCTAGTGGCTTTCTGACATACACATTTTAAATATTATTTTTAAGCCCTTACAATACAGCGTGGCTAGGGGCACTATGTGACAGATGCAATGGAATCACTGAACATTTGAAGATTACTGCATTAATTTCATAAGAAGTGTTACATGCAGCTGCATGGGCTTGCTAGCGACTGTGTTGCTGCCTAAATGGTTGGAGGAGATCAGTTACCGCAGAAACAAGTGATCAGTGGAGGCTGGGGATACTGACACCAGCAAAGGCAGATTTTCTGTCATAGCCAACAGAGATGTCTACAATGAGGACATGCATTATTTAATGTGTTAATTAATTTTCCTGTGAAAGGCAGGTGACTGGCTCTTATGTGTATCTTATTTACATGATTTCTGTTGAAAATTTCTTTTATGAATAAAATCTCTTGCTTTAGGGAAGTCAACTGGCTGCCAGGTAAACCAATCATTTCCAAAGCCAATTTAGTATTGGGGAAAATGGGGCAAGACAGACAAATGACTTGGTTATCACCACACAATCCAAGTCACGGAGACACCTAGTTAGCTGGGAGAGCGCAGTTTGTAGGGTTAAGTTGGCAATGCTGTCTCTGTATGAGGAAGGAGCTACTAGAAGGGTGTCCAGGGAAAAAAGCACCTTCCAGATGACCAAAGGATGATCAGGGCAAAGATGTACATGGGCCATGATACTTTTCAGGACTGTGGCCCTTAGCTAGGCTCAGCTCTGCACTAACGTAAAACGTTATTGCATATGCTCACATTTCAACGAAGAGGACTGTTCTCTGGGATGTTTTGACCTTAATAGCCATGACCAAAATAAACCCAGCCAGTTCTTTTTACTTAACACTGAAATGGAAGATTTTTTTCCAAAGCACCTTCAAGACAGGCAGTCAACACTGATCATCAGTGGTTGTATGCTAGAACTCCAGCTGATCTTGAATAGCATTTCATTCAGAAGCCTCTCCAGCCTTAGAGAGGTGAAGAACTAGTCTATGCATTAATATATACTTCAGTCCCTTCAAAAACCAGAAAGGCAGAGCTTTGTTTGCTGAATGGCATCATAAGCAACACAACGCAGTACCAAATTCAGAAGACACGGTAGTCATTTCCTACCGAATTCAGACAGATGCAAGGGTTGGATACAGAACAGGACCATATCAGTTATACTACTGCTGGTGTAACAGTAGATGATAACCGGCTTAATATCTGTGAAAAATAAAACTAAATGTTCATGCTAATTTACTGCATTAGACATCACTTTGTTTGCATCACAAAGTTATCAAACGACAGCTTCTAATGATGCCAATGTAAATTATCACAAACAAATCGTGTTTCACAACTGAAATTGTAGATGTGTATAGTACTACCACATATACTCCGAATACAAAATAGCTGTCACAGTCTGCCAGTCTTTCAAACTAATTATTTATTTTCCTTGTGGCATTACAGTGATGCATAATCTATATGCAATTCCCATCTTTTACTATTCTAATTGTATTTTCTTCCTTCCCCCCCCCCCCCTAAATTCAAGCTACACACAAAACTAAAGCTGTATTTTCACATCTGATTAATTTCATAATCATTTGTTTTAAATGATTAACCAGCTCAACCTAGAAGATATGCAAGAAAACAGTTTGTTTTTCTTTTGGCTTAGATTTAGATTTAAGAAGACAAGCAGCAGCAGTGTGAGACATATATAATAGGGCTTAATTACATCTCATACAGTCCTAATTACAAGAAGTGGCAGAAAGAACCTGCAACATTTCCTCACTGAAGAAAAATTATTAACCATGTTTGCCAAACTTTCAGTATTGAAACGCTATTAATTGCTTACTGCCTGTATACAGTATTTTCTATTTAGGCTGATATGTATATTACAACTGCCACAAGAAATGAATAGCAAAATTAGTTTGATGAATTTTATAATAATATATCTAGAATTTTCTCAAGATGCTTAGGGAATTTAGATTTCTGCCACAATGGCTCACGATTTTTTTTTTTTTGTCTTTAATTCAAGATAAAATATTGCTATTGCCATTTCCTTTTATGTCTTTTTTTTTTTTTTTTTTTTTTTTTTTTTTTTTTTTTTTATTTCCCAATGCATAGACAAGATATTCTATATGCCCACTTAACTAAAACAGTCATTTCAGGGCTGGTTGATAAATAAATCATTTCATTTACAGAGGAAACTTTAAATAAGCTCATTTCTAGGCACTGAAATTTGAGAAGTCAAAATTTTTTTCACAATATCCTCTATGAAAATGTTAAGAAAAATTTTATTGCTAACTTCACTTTTCCATTATTTCCTCACAAATCAATTACAGTTGTACACATTTATTTATGTGCAAGTGATAATCTTCTGTTACAATCCAAGAGGGGCAGATTTATGTAGGGAAAAAAAAAAAAAATCAGCACTATGTTAATTATTGTATCATTGACAGATTTACACAGTATTATTTTTTTTCTAAATCACTTGTAACACACTAGTATGCATTCACCTCGTGTTATGCACTCGCTACATGATTTGTAAGTGAATTATTAGCATTTACCTAATAATATTTTGAAGATACAAACAAGTTCCAGAAAAATTGAAATAATTATTTCAATACTCAGTGACAACGTGTCAATGAAAAAAAAAGTTCTTCCAGGAGTGCTGATTTTAACAAGAAAAAAACATTTTGCTGAAAATATCCTGAAAAAAAAAAAAAAATAAATGAACAGGCCTAATTCATCCCTGCTTGCTTTGATAGCATTTAGAATAGGATCATCATAAACATTCCGCTTCATTAATGTTAACATCTCTGAGCAACAGCGCTCCGGTACTAGTTATTCAGCCTAAACTGTTTCCTGGTCATTCCTAATAACACTGCTGAGCACTTTTGCTGTGTTGCAGACAATGTGTATAAAATGCTAAGTGCATGCTAACATTTCCCCCTTTAATTGCAAGTCCTCAGGGAAGTAGGTGTGGACACAAGAAGACCACCAAACATCTGGCAGTGCTGTGCTTACTGGCAGGCATACCTACTGGCATCAGAGCTGATAGGGAGGATAGGGCTGTATGGGCTGTGTAGCACTTGCTATATAGGATACTGTTAGCCATGTGTCTAGGGGCTAGGTCTGTAGGCAAAGACTACAGGGACAGAAGTAATGCAGACTACTTTCCATCACTCGGCACATTGTGTTGCTTTTTTCCACTGCAACAAGGGATGTCTCCGGCAGCAAGGTGTTAAGTAACTTTCTTTAGGAAGGTGTTCAATAACATGCTACACATCTCTGACAAAAAACTGAACTCCCTTCAATTTAAGTATTCCTGGCACCCAGCTGAACGCTGCTGCTGCTACTCCTCTGTCATTCAGTTGTTTAATCCACTATTCACTACAGCTTTCTGTGGCGATAAACATTAATAGCAAGTTCATTCTCTCTTCTTAAAATAAATTGGGGGAAAAAAAAAAGAAGTGTTATTTAGCCTTCTTACTTCTGAGGTCTGAGTACTTCCAATATATCCTTGAATTTGTGCTCTGCCTAGGACTAATCCCAGTAGGTGCCAACATTTTACTTCTCTGCCTTGATGGCATTTTTGACAAGGGTGAGGGGGTATATACAGCATGCTGATGAGATGCTGTAATAAAGATGTTAAAGATTAAAACTTGGGCTTAAATCCTGACTCCTGCAGAGTCTCATTAGTACAATTCATCCCGACTCAATTCATCATCGCTCATTATTTGCGGTCCTCCAACTATTCTCAAGTCCATATGCCCATGTTTCTATCCAAGCTAACATGTATTAGTTATTCATATATATTTTGCTGAGATGGTATCAAAAGGTTTACTAAAATGCACATATAATATCACTTGCCTTTCATCTGCTTATTTCATAATCTTATCAAAAAAGTAAAAAAGCAATCTGGCTAGATCTATCCTTTCTAAGCCTGTTTGCCTTATTGCTTATGGTTCCATTATTAAGTCTGAGGAAAATAATCTTCTAGTCCACTTCTCTGTGCATCTACCATTTGGTGTCTTTTTATGGTTCCAATTTCACTAACTCTTGCAGTTTGTCACAGAACACTCTCAAAAAATGGACCCTGCTATGGGAAAAGAAATGTCTGCACCATGGGGATAAGGTTCATGGAATGAAGCCCAGAAATGGAAGACAGGGTGTAGCAAATTTTCTTCTTAAATCTGCCTCTTCTGACCTTACTATATTGCATGTGCTAAAACTCAATTCTGCAGCAAGGAGCACAAATCAACCAACCAGAGCACTTCAGCACTCCCTTTAACTTTAATCACATGAAAAGTCCCTCTTGACTTCAGGGTCTACTGAAGTGTCACAAGCTAAGCACAAGTTTCATAGAAGGAAAAAATCAACTACAACAATTCACAAACCTCATTTGTTAGCTCTGAGGTCCTACCTCCTGCAGATGGAGGAGGCAAGAACACTGCTGACACTGAGCTCTGAGGTCCATGCCTGACTCTGCACAAGCCAGTTCTTCTCATGCCTTTTTCTGTTATACCTCTTGACCAGAACCCATTCATATCCCTTATTCTCTTTATCATTTGTTGTTGAGTTCTTTAGATTTGGTTTTGCCATTCCCTGGGAGGATGACCTCTTGTGTGACCTCCCTTTTATACTCTTCCCTGACTACTAAGCTTATAAGCACATAACCCCTGCCCTGCACCTGCAAACATCAGAAATGATTTGAGAAGTTATATATTGCAGACCAAGTAGAGGTTCTTCAGTCACCAAAAAAGATCAAAAGCAGAAAAAATGGGGGTCTCTGTTTGTTTTAAATAGATATGTGAGCTTTGTCCACTCAATCTTTACTCTCTCAAATAAGACTGATAGCTGAGAACTGTATTTTTATGTCATTTTGAAAGTCCTACTAGACTATGAGACTTACTGAGTACAGCTAGCACATTTTTTCCTTAAGCATATTCTCCTTGAGTCAAAATAACTTTCCCCAGCAAAAAAACAACCACTCAAAACAAACAAACACACACACACAAACCAAACCAAACAAAACCCACATTGTTAAAAACTCCATATCACCCAACCCAATAGCCCAGGACAACACCAACCCCCCATTATCATACTTTGGTAACATGCTACTGCTTCTCAAACAGCCAAGGAACAATAAAGATAATTATTTTTTATCTGCCAATTCAGCTACATGTGAAACTACTTAAAAAGCTTCAGTTGGCAGCAGAAGGATGATGTTGTCATATGCCAGTTACATTGTCTGAACAAGAGATGGATTGTCAGCACCAAGAACAAATGATTGTAAGTGTTCAGCAAAAGAAACGTATGACCACTGCTGAGGAGAGAACAGAAGAAAGACTGAAGAGATGAAGTCAGAAGAGATCTGACTCTCAATATTAAGACATAAAAAAATCATAATAAAAACGATTCTAATAAAGACAGGCTGATCTAGAGAAAAATACACACAAACAAAAGGGAGCATGCTGCAGCTGAAATCAAGGAATACTAAGCAAATGCTGATGTGAAAAAAGAGAAACAATGGTGTTCTGCCTGAACTGCACACAGAAGCAATCCGAATCGCTCTATTTACCTCCTCTTTCTCTCCTTTTTTTCCCCCCTTTCTTTTATTAAATAAGCCACTTTTACTTAGTCCAAGGAAAAAGAAATAAATATTTAACATTTCAGACACCTAGGAAACTGAAAATTCTGCAAGGCCATACAGTAACACTATGTATATGCTGAATGGGGTTCAATGAATAAAATGGATTTGCTCAGACTTGTGTGAATGTCACTGATCTCCACAACAATGAAAATATTAAGATTAATGATTGCATTGTAAGTGTTACACTACCAAACAGGGGACCCTTGGAGAGATACTAAGGAGGTAAGCTGCTCTAATTCTGTCTCCTGCTACTTGAGACACAAGGAACATGGGAGTCATGCTACCCAGTAACAAGCGATTTAGAAAGTGGATCTCCTAGCTGATGCAATAGATTCTCAACAACATAAGATCCTGAGGGTGTTCTGTACCACAACGGTCAAACTTACAACTGGAACACAGGGACACCTGTTTTACTGATGGAAGCATGAAGCACTTCAGTGCAAGTCAGAGATGGATGCTAACGCATTTTGGCAGCTGAAGTAGAGAGCAGAGGGGGCAAAAGACACACACTCTGGAAATGAAAAAAAAAAAAATACTCATTTCCTCTACATTTTTCAGAGAACCTGATTTCCTCAACCCCTGGAATTCTGAAAGAAACAAGACCCACAACAATGCTTCACATTAAAGCCAGAAGAAGATTCAGCATTACACACTTACCTTTTTGCCTCAAATTCAGGGAAGATTTACAGTACTTTCAGAAAGAGGTTCGTATACAGGGTTTCAGCTGAGTTACAAAAGATGGACTGAGACAGGTCACAAATGATATTTGAAAATTTAGACAGGTAACATGCAAAAAAAAAAAACAAAAACAAAAACATGCACTTACTCTTTCATTACTATTTACTCTGGGGACACAGAACCTTATTACTATTTCATTGAGAACTATTGCATCCACCTCTTCAAATACTATGAGCCACAGAAAAGTACTGCATGGGAAGATTTTCATATCTGGCTTTATTTGATGTGAAGCTTTATTCCCTTCCCTCTTCCCCCCAACACTGGTCATTTCTCACTTCAAAATTGTTTTTCCTGCATAACCATACTATATTCCAGAACTGAATTATACAACAAAATCTCATGCATTTGTAAAATTGTAGCATACAGCTGTTTTGTTACTAATACTCCATTTTAAAATTGACTGGTTGGAAAATGAAGTTTGTCTGAAAACAATCACTTCTGATCTCATCTAAGTTTACATACCCCATATAAATGTCTCTCTTCCATGACCTTAAAAAGTGACTCTACACATACAGTCCAAAAAGGGAACTGTAGTTTCTCTCTTTTCTTGTTTTGTGGTTTTCAACCAAAATCCTACAAGTGTAATTAAGGACAGAAGACCCAAGCAAAGACAGCTAACTCAATCTAGAAGGTAAATATAGCTGGGAAACAGCTACATGAATAGCTTTCAACAAGCAGAAGCTGTAATTCTCTGAGAATAAATAATCAGCTGAGATACAAGTCAAACTAGTTCTGTGGACAGCCTTTGTTGAATGCTATTTCAGAGAAGTAACAGAAGCCATTTGCATAACCACAGTTAGGCTAGGTTACAAGCAGATTTCCAAAGAGATTTCATACAACAGAACTAGAGAAATTAGGTCATCATCTTATCTCAGGTTAATTAGTGCCACAGCTTACAGTAATTTCAAAAACAGGAGTCTCAGACTTGAAGATTAAGGATGATATTTTTTTCTTGATCAGGAATTCTTTCCACTAATACTAGAGAGACATGCTAGAGAACCCCTCAGAATGACAGGTTCGGGTGTTGTTTAAATGAAGAAAGCAAAACACAGGATTTGACTTTATGTCTGCATGATTAGCGTGCTGCCAGCCCACAGTGCGCTACACTGACTATCAGGCAAGAAAATGAATGCCTACTATGTGATAGGTAGCTGTAGATAACTGATGAAAGGATCAATGGTTTTCAGTTTCATATTCAAGTAAACACAAGGAGTGATACAATGCAGCATTTAATAGCCTTTTGTCCCGTAATTTAGTCCTGTCATGTAAATTGACAGTTATCAGCTGCAACCCTGATGGTGACAAGCCCAAGGTGATTAGACCTACTCTTCCACAACAGTCCCATCACGCCCTGTCTGTGATGGATGCAGAGCCGCCAAGTGACATGTTCACAAGAGGGGGGAGGAGGAAATGCAGCAAGTGGTGCAGGACAGGCTACAGATGTTGGCATCGGCTGAGGCCCAGAATGAATCAGGTGAAGACTGAAAGGTGAAAGAAGAAACACTGGTTAATCGAGGACAGAGTACTATGTAAGACCATAGCTGGTTCTGGGGGGAAATCCTTACAGTAGTAAAGTTTTCCAGTGGAGGACACTATTGGCTCTAACAGATAACAAATACTGGGTCCTGGCATGTTGTAGGAGGGCATTTCAGCTCACAATAGTTAGGGCAACCCTCTGAGGTACGAGGCAGAGATCCCCTGCTACATCTCTCAAACACCACAACACACCTACACCGACATCTTTGAGAGTCAGAAATTCATAAATAGATCTGCTTCCTAATTCAAAAGGATGATCATGCTTTTACAGTAGGCTACCAAATACGAATAAAAAAGGAAATTCCCAATTAAATGCAGGAAAGCTTCTCCTCCTGTTTCAGTAAAAAAAAAAATAAAAAAAAAAAAAAATCCTGCCAGACAGTAAAGAATTTAGCTTTGTAAAGAAAAAAATAAGTGAAGACTGAAATGATTACAGATGGATGTTAGCCCATGAAAAATACATCAAGACAGTTGCAAGGAGTACTATCAGTAGTTAACTTTCCATAATATTTCCCCTAAAACTTCTGTAACAGATGGAAAGGTTCACCGTGTCATTGAACAGCAAATACAAATACATACCATCCTATGAACTGGAAAGAACAGCTCTCCTGATTTCACACAGAAGATAGTGCACGATCGGTATAATTAAGTAATTTGAAAATAGAAAAAGCAGGTTATGCAGGTTTTGTAGTGCAGGACAAAAATTTGTGCTTCCGCATTGTAATACATTATTTCTTCTCTAAAGGCAAATGTTTATGATTTTATGCCAGTCCATGGGATTGTCTCAAGATAACTAGATCTTCTATATTCAGCATATAAATAAATGTATTACTCCATTTTACTCCTATACAAATAGCAATTTCCCACTATTACAAAATGAGCTTTAAATGAATTCATATTCACCATACTCCCACAGTGTCCCTTCTTTATACAGAATGAATATAAAATGGGAATGAATTGCATGTGGCCAACTCGGATGCTGACACATTCTGAGCACATGAAAACTATTTCTAATTTTACATTATGTGTGTGTGTGTATACACACATACAAAAGAAGGAATTGGTCTTTTTTGTTAAAAAAATATGGAAAGCTAAATAATGCACTGCCATTTAACACAATGGCCATAGCAACTCTTCCTCCTTTCCTCTGCTATAAATTTTTCATTATAAACTTAATGCTACATCCAAAGTTTTGTGTCTGTACATATAAGTAAACATACATTTTAAAGTACAGCACCAAGCACTAATAACCGTTCCAGGTCTACAAGCACTGGCATGATACTATAAAGCCATTAACTGTATATTAAATTATACTACATTTCATTTATACTACATTTCATTTTAGCTGTGATGACCTAGTAATTACTACTGATTGTTTCTGATCGCACATATGAAAAACATGGCTGGTAAATTAGTGATGATAACCAGTAATGAGAAGCAAGGGCATTCAGACTTTCTCTTAGTGTACCTTTTAAGTGTTAGAAAGAAAAAAATAAAAAGCTGTTTTGCTCTGTATTTTGCTCCTTAAGGCAGATCCAACCCATTAAATATATCTATTATTTTCTCTCCTTGTATTTTTAACAAAGATCACACAATATTATCACATTTTACCTTTTCTCTCTCATGGCACTACCAGGGTCTGGCCAACCAATTCTGAATTTGCTTTCACTTTCAGACATTTATCTGCATATAGTTAGGTGAAAGGTATTATTAATCATATCCTGTTGCTAGGCTACCTGGAGATGTTCATTTAAGCTTAATGTTTCTCTTTGTTAAAAAGTGCCATGAGGAACACAGAGACTTGAGACAAGAAAACTAGCTTGCAATAGCTGCATTAAAAAAAAACAAAACAAAACAAAACATAACAAAACCACAAGACTCCTGTAACGGAATATGGATAAGCTAGAAAAAAATAAGCAAAACCAGCACAGTCTATGGTTTGCACAGTACAGCTTCATTTGGAACATGAATCTTTTGGATAATAGAATTGTGCAATAGGAATTAAAATCAAGGTTAAATGTTCAGCCTCATAGCTACTGAAATAGTTATTAAGACACCAATTGTCTTCATTAGGAATAGTTCAACTATGGAAGCATTAGCTAATATTCAGATAAACGAACAAAAATGTATTTATTATATAAAATTTGAAAAAAAATATTTTATATGCCTAAGTGAATCAGCATACTGTTTATGCTTATTGGTATAAGCTTATGTGAAGATTTACACTTCCATATAAAAATTCATACTCCTATGCCTTTTCTAGATCATACCACAAGATACTAATTTCACAAACACTTCATCAAACAAACCAACTAACTCACACCCACCTGCCCACTTCACATTCACCCATTGAGGGTTATCATGTAAATGAAGCCACTCATTTCCATGGTCATCCTACTCTGTCACATCTATGGAGATTTATCAATGGCTTGAAGGGGGTTTAAGTTACATATTACAAAGTCCTATGTAACAAAAGAGGTGAAGGAGCCCCATTAGTGGAATGTAACTTAAACGGCTCTTTTTACCTAATGAGTATTACCAGTTCAGCTGAACTGGAAAACACGAAACAGCCCTAGCACAAACAAGGCTATACATCATTATTTTGGTCCAAGACAGCAGGATGAAATTCTCCAATTTTCTTACGGTATTAACAGGACCTGCTGCCTCATCTAAAAAAAATGCAATAAGTCTCAACTATGCAGCAGCTTAAGTAGTGTTAGCTAACATGAAGAAAGACGTTTTTCCCTCCACTCTGTCTCTGCTTGCCTACAGAGAATTAACAGCAATTTTAACTTCTGCTGTGAAGCTGATATACATAGATGAAATACAGCACTCTTGCTGTGTGGACTTTCCATTGGAATATGAGGATTCCATCTGATTATGAGGAGAAACTTCTCTACTGTGAGGTTGACTAAGGTTGCTCAGACGGGTTGTAGAGTCTCCTTCTCTGGAGATATTCAAAACTCATCTGGAGGTGATCCTGTGCAATGTGCTCTAGGTGCCCCTGCTTGAGCAGGGAATTGGACCAGATGATCTCCAGAGGTCCCTTCTAACCTCAACTGTTCTGTGATTGTGACTGGCTTAAAGTAAAGAGCTACCTGAATAAATTCCCAAGAATTCTGGAGTGCTGATACTCCCTGTAATTCAACTGGATGAGAATAAATTCCACCCCTGTAGGACCCTTTTGCATCCATGAAGACAGAATGATCAGTTTGGAGAGAATCAGTATCAGTATATATGCATCTGGAAATTTAGGTTGTAGCCCTTAAATCATGCAAGAAGCAGCAGTACACACACAACACTGGGAACTCCAAACATTATATTTCATGCATTCTGCTGAAATGAGAAAATTCTGAATGTCAGAATAGACCTGCAAATCTTCTCTGTTTCTAATGCAAATAAGCCTTTGCCTGTGAAGTTTTGGCCTAAAAACGAACACAGAAATTTGACAAAGTGACAGTAACCAGTGCTATGGAATTTTCAGTGCAAATTTCTGGCTTAGATACTAGTATAATCATAATCACAGGGAACACACATGGATGCAAATACCATCAATACCATAAAGAAAGTAGTCTTCATAGGGAGGAAGGGCCTTCAGAGACCAACAGTGACACTTCCTCACTACTGCTTTGGTGCCCTCCAGATTACACGTTCAAGCCCTTCTCAATTCTTTATGTGAAAAAATGGATGCTGAATACTTCTGGAAGACATTACTGTATATACACTTAGAGGGGTAGAGAAGCTTGCATTCAGCATTTTCAGAAGTGCTAACCACTGAATTCTTGAATGATGAAGCAGAGATTTTTTTAAAAAGTGGGCTATATGTGATACTGGGGTTTTGAAGTGTCCACCAGCTAGACTGAAAAAAAAGTATAGCTTGTTTCTATCAATGTTCAGCTCTATTTATTCTTATTACAAAGTGCCAAGAAAATGTTGCCTAAAGCAAAAGTAACAGCCTGTCAGCATGTTTCTGGCACCAGTTCTGGTCTAAGATTCCTTAGTAAAGTCATGGTTTCCTGTGAGAAGGCTGAGATGAAGCCAAATAGGCAATGCTGGGGACTAAGCTAGTGCCAGCAATGTCATCAAGAGAATTTTGTTTGCTTGATCAAGCAATAATGACTTCATGCCTTTAAGTGCATTAACTGAGAACTCACCATAACAGAAACATTCTCCCACTTGTATTTGAGGAGGTCCAAGGTGTGACTGCAGAATATGCAGGGACATGTCCTGAACATGACAGCATAAGAACTCTTAGAAGCTTCAGAAACTACAGGTAACTTATAGGCACCCAAACTCAGCATCAAAAGCAAGAAGTTGGAGTCTTGTTCACAGCACCTCATCTTGACTTAGGCTATGTTTGGTGCCTACAGTTGAAGCAACATTCACCTCATTTCATCATCAAATTCTCGTACACAAATAGCATGTAAAACACAGAAAGAGACTGTACTTTTTACTTTGGATACTGACATTAGAAGGATTGAGTGAAAACATTCAAGGTCTGCACAAAGCTGGCTGGCTGCCTGATACACACAGTGCAGAAAAGCTTTTCCTCCCAGGCTCCATAACTTCCACGCTGCAGAAATGACCAGAAGGAACGAAGCCATGACTGTTTAGTGGAGAAGACCAAATGATGCCCTGTAAAATTTTGGTTCATTGGTTTTATTTATTTTATTAAGGGAAGATGAAGAGGATGCAATATAGTTTTAGTAGCTTATGACACATTGGTTGTCTTGAACTGGGGAAAAAAATTCTGGCTGCTCAAAAATCCTTGTGTTTGATAAACACAGAGATGGAGTAGCAATTTCAAAGGACTGAAAGATTACAAGAGAACTGAATTATGTCTACCACATGATCTGGGAAGTAGCATACATCATGAGCCCTAAATTACTATGAAATAATGAGGCTGCAGCAAGCCTACTACTTATACACAAATTACCTAGCTTGAAGTTAGCCCAGGGCGCCTCCAACACAGTGAAGTCACTATTTGTGGATACAATTTAGAGCACACTGTAGTTGCCAAGTATCTAGGTCTAAACAACCTTGTTGCTGCTTTGCACCCTTCATTTGTATTTAAAAAAATTTTGCAGCCTGAAGGTACTTAAGTGTATACATAATCAAACAAGTGACTTGCCCCAAATAAAAGCTGTTTTATATACTAGTATATCAAGGTATCACTAATTAAAGTTTATTAATAATAATAATAATTAATAAGTTCAATGTTTTTAAGGCTAGAAATCGCTAACTTTAAAATGCTTTATTAATCAAAAAATTTTACATATGTAATCCCTGATACTGTATTAAAAGTCATATTTGATGATGACCTGTATCCCTAGCATTGGTCTCTGGATAACTTAGGTGTACCAGATGGCTATTCCATCAATGAAGAAATATTTGGTTTGAAATCTTGCAAATATATTGTAATGACATTACAATGTTTGTTTGAAATTAATTTAAGGAAGAAGAGATTCAGTTTCATTTAGAAGATCAAACATTTCTGCAGAAAGAAAAAAAAAAAATAGATCAAACATGGTGCTCCTTTAAGTTTACAGGATAGTGCTTTCCAGTTTGGTAATTCTGCTTTAATATTAATAATTTTGTAGCAGTACTAACTCCATGTTGAAGTCCAAGTTATTTTTCCCTTATACTTTAGATTTCAGGTGGGTTGGAGAGAATAAAAAGACCATCATTCTTCAGATGAGATACAGAAAGATAACAGCTTTCATCTTTAACTCCTAACAGTCAGTTTTAATACAGGAAAACCATACCAAATTACCTGTCTACTGAGATACTGAGAGTTAAAAATAAAGTTAAAAAGAATTTTGCAATTAATGCAAAAAATAGTTTTAGTTTTGAATCCAGTAGTAAATGCATTCTGGTAATTACACCTCATGAGAAGTAGGAAAAAAAAAAAACAACAACAAACGTATCTGCCACCCTTATCACGTGAAATATATTCTCCACATGTCCTAGTGCCTTAATCAAGAGCATAAATAAATACTATGCTACAGCATGACAAAAGCAGTATTGATGTTCTAGGGTAAGAAAGGCATATAATAATGCAATAGTGGACTAATATTGCCTGACATTATCCAGGCAAAATAAAATATATTTTCATTTTAGACTACCACAATGAAATATGAGAACTAAGACATCCCACACCTGTTCTAGTAGCATTTAACAGAAGCAAGTATTGCATGTTTCTGTACAACACAGAGAAACCCTTAGAGTACAGATAATCTATTTCATTTCACATTCTCATCACAGGTTTCCAGTCCTACTTTGTCCTTAGCAAAGAATACTTGATAGTTCACCCCTCTTTTTACCCTCTCCTTCCCTTCCTGAGTTACCTCACCCATTGATCCCACCAGATTGTACCAGATAGATCAGCTGAGCCCACCAGATTGTGCTGGATAGGTCACCTGAGCCTTAAAAAGACAAAAGAACCATTAAACCTTTAAGTCTCCTTGCCAGTACAGTGGACAATTAGCCGATATCCAGGCTAAAATGTTGCAAAGTTTTAAAATGCTGTTAGTGGCTACTCAAGCAGAGTAGCACTGCGCTTAATGTGTGGGAAGAGCGAAACACAGCTTTTACTGGGAAGGGCTTACTTCTTCACAGAAAGACAACCTTATACTTTCCATACAGATTCTTTATCTTTAACTCATTCACTAAAATACTATTTTCCTGCTATCATACTCGTGTATAGCTGTTTTTAGCTGTCTCACCAATAAAACAGAGTGGTAGAAACTGAGAAGACTTCAAAGAGGAGGTGTGGTGATATACCCAAAGTGTTTTCCCAAGAAGCAATAGTTTGTCAACAGGCAAATGGGGAAAGCATCTGAGCAAACAAGAGACCCGAATCCTGTTTTGTCAATACAGTGATAGGTTGTGCAGACACCACCTTCCACACCGTGGTATAAAGAGAACATTGTCCTAGAAGATGGAATAACACAATTCATTTTTGAAGAATTACTTAACCTTGTCCCAGGTTGTTTTCAGGGTATTGGAGGAAGGTTCTCTGTATTGCAAGTTTTATCTCCTTCCTTATACGCTTTCTGTTATTTTATACAGAGAACACAAAACACACAAAAGAGTGATACAAGTTTTGCTATCGCCCAACAGAACCATAATTGTCATAAAATGAAATTATTTTCAAACTTAAATTTTTATTTAGAGATTTGATGTAATTTTCTTAATCAGTGTGTTCCTGTATTTCCTGCTCTAACATACAAGTCTCAGTGTGTCTTTAGTACTAAAGTCAACACTTCAGTTGTCTGCCACAAAAGAGTTATTTTGTAAATATTAAGACCAGTTCTCAAATCACCATACCTCTCTGCTAATACACTGCTGTTTTGTACTAATTCTTTCTTTTTCCTGCTCAGTCACTAATCCTGCTGATATGCAAGGCTATCTCACTCCAGTATTCTTACCTAATTTCTTTTAGCTGTTCTATTACCTTTAGCCAGTTCTGTGGAAATTTGCTGTTTTATCTCACAGCTGGGGATTCTTCACAGGCTTACAACAGAATAAATCTCTCTTGTTTCTAAGGGTCCCAATAGCTTAAAAAGGTCCAAAATAATTATCTTTTTTTTTTTTTTTTTTTTTTTTTCCCCCTCTCTCTCTCTTTTTTTTTTTTCTTCCTCTCCTATTATTTACATGACAGCATTTGTAACTGTGGCAGTATTTTAAAGTTGCACCCTGTTATAAGGAACAACTAAAGGATGCAGGGCACATTCAGTAAAGAATACATTTGCTCCAGCCTCCGAATCCCCCAGTAAAATAGAGAGAAAAGAGTAGATCCTTTCCTCCCCAGCCAGAAGATAACTTCTTTAAATACCACAGTCCCTGCCATGGGGACCAAATCAGTAAAATGCTGCTGTATGCAGTTAGACAGATCTTTCCGCACCCCATGAACATTACAGTAATTTGTACTGCCCCCCCTCCCCCCAAACTGCTCCACTTATAGACAACAACACCTCAAAAAAGTATCCTACAATGATGTCTGCAAAAGTAATTTAAAGCTAACAAATATAATTTCTCTCCTGAGGAGTTTCAGTTCTTCAAAAACCTAAATAAAACTCACCTACTAATTCACCAAATGAGATGAGTCAGCTATGCTGATTAGTGAATGTATTGGATTTATGTAGCAGGCAGGGGTGGCCTCTGAGCAGAGCCCAGCAGCTGCCCCATGTCAGATCAGAGCCAGCTCAAGCTGGCTCCAAAAGGAACCTGCTGCTGGTCAGAGCTGAGCAAGTGAGAGACACTGGTAGTAGGGCCTCCATAATTTAAGAAAGGGAAAAACCTGCTGCACAACAGCAGCTAGGAGAGAGGAGTGAGAAGCAGCCCTGCAGCCCCCAAGGTCAGTGCAGCAGGAGAACAGGAGGTGCTCCGGGCACACAGCAGCAGTTCCCCTGTGGCCTGTGGAGAGGCCCCTGGTGGAGCAGGCTGTCCCCCTGCAGCCCATGGGTCTCACATGGAGCAGATCTCCACGCTGCAGCCCGTGGAGGAGCCCCCAGTGGAGCAGGTGGATGTGGCCTGGAGGAGGCCCCGGGCTGGAGCTGCAGCCCATGGAGAGGAGCCCACGCAGGAGCAGGGGTTCTGGGGAGAGCTGCCGCCCACACGTGGGGTACCCATGCTGGAGTAGTTTGCTCTTGGGGGATGGATGGACCCCGTGGTATGGAGCCATATGGGAGCAGTGCTTGAAGAGCTGCTGCCTGTGGGCAACCCCCGCAGGCTCAGTTCAGGAAGGATGGCATCCCGTGGGAGGGCAGAGAGTGACCGTGAAGGAGCAGTGGAGATGAAGTGTTAGGGACTGACAACATGCCCCATTCCCTGGTTCCCCTGTGCCGCTCGAGGGGAGGAGGTGGAATAGGGTGGATGGGGGGAAGATGTTCCTAATTTTCTTGTAGTTTCTCACTGCTCTAGTTTGTTAGTAAAAGGCAAAAGATTACATTGATCTTCCTATGCTGAATCTGATAATTTTGGCTGTGGTGATAACTGTTGAGTGTTCTCCCTGTCTTTATCTCAACCCTTGAGCCCTTTCCATTTTATTTTCTCCCCCTCCTTATAGGGGAGCCCACATGGCTCCATACCACGGGGTCCATCCATCCCCCTCCTTATAGGAGGGGAAGAAAATACAAAGGAGGAGGGGGAGTGTGAGAGTGGTTATAGTGGAATTAGCCACCCTGCAGGGCAAAACCATAACAGGGAATAATACCCATGTTGCTTTTATTTTGAATGACCAGACTTGACTTGAATTTCCACAGAGTCAGCTATGTGGTATGAAACTCCTCATACCATACTGAACATGCAGGTTTAGTGCTCTCTTCTACAATTTAACATCCTACCTGCACATACTGAATTTTGTGGTGATACCTAATGCACTGAGGTTCTCCACATAAGTAACAATGCCTTTTTTTCATTACACTTCTCGCCTTACAACTTACACTCAATTATCTGCCAGTCAGCTGAAACTCTGTTGCCCTTTTCTAAGGGGCAAGAAGAGCTTTTGTTTCACAGACATTACCAAGGTATGTCTGACTTCATTGCTCTTTACACTCCTCATTTAACAAATCAAACAAAATCAGTTTCCTGTAACAACGGGTACAGTGAAGTCTTTTCTTTGTGCATACATTTTTCCTATGAGATTCCTGTTTCTGCTATTGCACACTTCAAGTTCATTCCTTTCACTATTTGCTTGGACATACAGAGGGGCCTTCAAGTGTCTACACCTCACTGGCTCTGCACACAACTCCCAAGAATTACCAGTTTTCTGCAACAAGAGCAAGATTTTAGGTAAAACTACCAGCATATTGTCCAGAGCTACAGTCCATGCCCTGTTAACAGCAAAACCCAGAATTCTTGGCATACTCTGAGTTTGGAAAGTTGAGCTTGTCTTCTACTTTAATTGAAAAGGATTTCTCTCAGATAGTTAGTTTGTCCTTCTCAGCCTTTGTTACCTTCATGCCTCACAAAATATGTCTCCTCATTTGGAAAACACTCTGTCTGAACTCCACTCCGGTTCCACCTGACAGCATCCCTCTGTACTTTCTGTCCAAAGAACCCCCTGTTCCACTGGCTCCAGAGATCTGGCCTCAATATACTGTATTTAGGCTCTGATTGCCATGACCTGTTCATATGAGAATAACTGCAGTCTGAGCTGGCAATCATAATTTAAGCTACAAATATATTTGATATCAAAAGGCAAAAGACTCTAACAGAACTGTGCCACATAGTAAAATAAATGCAAAAAGTTTTATTTTTATTGTAATTTTTATTTACCTCTATCGCATACAAATCTTAGG
Organism: Aythya marila; assembly: GCF_965140915.1. Lineage (NCBI taxonomy): Eukaryota > Metazoa > Chordata > Aves > Anseriformes > Anatidae > Aythya > Aythya marila. The sequence goes on along the minus strand of NC_139043.1, from coordinate 114,645,296 downwards.
GTATACTTTGAATCACACTTTAGATTCAGTTATTGTTAATTGCAAACATGAAGGTCATAGTATGGTCTATACATCTTCAAAATTTTTATTAAAGTAGCACAGATCGCTAATTTAATTAGTCATATCTGCAGTGCTATTTTTCTCCCACTACCCTCCCTCTCTATAGCATTTCAGATTCACAGTACTTTTTCCCCCCTCTGTAGCAATTCTATAATTCATTCACAGAAATAACAAGGTAAAAAGAACAAAGGCTGTCATTTTTTTCTAGGAAGTACCATCATAACATACAACCATCACCATACCTACTAAATGGAAAACATCAGAATAGGACCCAGCCTGATTACCAGTACCTTTTAAAGCAAATTTTAAGAATCAACATCCATGCTGCTAATACCTGCCTTAAGCTAATGTTTGAAATTGCTGAAAGTCAAAGATGCCAAGTGTAGGAAGATGCTATCAAACTCCCATAATGTCCTGCAGTTTTTTCCAAGCCAAGAGTTTTTACTGCTGCTCATGAAAACAAAAGGAACAAACAACGCTGAAGAATAAAATACTGAAGAAAAAAAAGACAACTACAAGATCATAAAAATCAGAATCAAACTTTTCAATATGGTTAGTCCCCTACATACTAGCAAAGTCACACCACTAAGATGCGGGGAAGGGAAACATTAACTGAACATCAACAAAGACATTTTATCCTTTGGCCTAGATGTTTCCTCAAAAGGGAAAGGAATATACCACCATCTTCTTTCTAAGGGAAAGGGAAGGGGAGGCTTAAAATCCCACTTGTAATCCAAGGTTCCAACATCCAGTGAGGAAACTAGAAAACTTACAATTTTACATTCCATGTATAAGAAAACATGAACTTGGTTGGATTTTGCCTCTCAGGTTTCTTTTAAACAACGGGATAATTTTTAAACTGATTTAGAAAGCCCTTATGGAAAGCTTGAATTACTGCTAAGTTGTTTTATCCAAATTATGTATTTTTAAGATCCCAAAATATTAAATGCATAAACTACTTATGTTTAGAGACCCAAAAGGAACAAGAATAGCATTTTAACTGCTTTGTTTCTATATACCCTCATGCTCCTATGACTTTACAGAGAAGCTCAGTAACCCATAAAAAATGTAATATAACAAAATAATGACGATTAAATGCTTCTCCTTTTTTTTTTTTTTTTTTTTTTTCTGTCTGGTTTTGTAAGGAGTAGGAGTAACAAAAGCACTTTAAAATTCATTATTTCTGTAGCACCTATAAGCAAAGAGTACTTTTTTTTTTTTTTTTTTTTTTTTTTTTTTTTTTAATCAGCCAAACAACCACCAAACAACCAGAAGTTTGAAATTAATTAAACTTATGCTGGTCCATCCTCTGGCCAAGCCATCCAGACAGTTTTTAACCCAACAAAGTGTACCTGTCCAAGCCATGGGCTGCCAGCTTCTACAGGAGAATACTGTGGGAGACCCATGTCAAAGGCTTTGCTGAAGTCTAGGTAGACTACATCAACACAACAGCCTTTCCCTCACCCACTTTTTCAGGTTAAAGCTGGACTTTAACCTTTCTGATTTTTTCCTTGTATATACTAGCATCTTCTTTTTACTTTCCCTAAGTTGCCTGCCCCTTCTTCCACTGGACCTAAACTCTCTTTTTCTCCTGGAGACTCAGAAAAAATTCCCCATTCAGCCAAGCTAGTCTTCTTCCCTGCCAGCTCATCTTACAGCATGCAGGGACAGCCTGCTCCTGTGCCTTGAAGACTTCCTTCTTGAGGAGTGTCCAGTCTTCCCGGACTCCTCTGCCCTCCAGGACTAACTCCCAAAGGACCCTCCCTACCAGTGCCCTGAACAATTCAGTCTGCCCTCTGGAAGTCCAAGGCAGCAGTTTTACTGACCCCTCTCCTGACTTTGCCATGAATAGAGAACTCTACGATTGCATGGTTACTCTGCCCAAGACAGCTCCCAACCACATCTCCCACCAGTACTTCTCTGTTCATGAACAGCAGGTATAATGGGGCAACCCCAGTAGGCTCACTAACCAGCTCTGTTCTCTTCCCAGTGTTCCAAGATCCTACTGCATTTATAGGTTTAAAGGGACAAGAAACTATGCATAAAATAGTATTCACATGTGTATCTATATCTATCTATATGTCTTGATACCAAACAACAGAGCAGTGAAACATAGCCCAGCTGTTTCAGTTAATGGAATCTCCTTGCCAAAAATAAATGCTGTTGCAATTTGCCCATTTTGAGTTAGGCCAGTTAATTTTCCTTCTGCTTTGTATTGGGGACTCAGTATGTGCAGCCTATCCATCTCTCACTACATTTATTTCCGCATCGTGAGGTGTAGTTTCTCTGCAGAAACTACAGAGCTATTTAGTTCCTCTTGAACAAGCAAAAGAACTGGGTTTGTAGGAATGGCTTCTCCACTTTGTCTACATGAGAGAGAGTCATTTTCTAGGCTCCTAGTGTCCTTCTGTACTGCTGCCCACTTGGAAGGACAATGCAGACCTTAAAAAATATAAAATAGTTGCACATCTCTTAAGCCATGCATGAAATGGCTGGCGTTAGAAAGAAAGTAGAAAAACATTCAAGGTAGAATATTACTCCTAATCAAGATCTGTGTATGCAAATCCTCTGCACCATTTCTGATTCTATGTTCTGTAACTTCGTAAGTAAATTTATCTTAATAATGGTTTCTAGGTAGACTTCTCAGAAACTTCAGTGTCCATGGACAGAGGGCGTTAAAATCTGTAGTTCCAACTACCAAGAAACCAAAAGCCTTAAAAGACTAAGCCAGATACCAGAACTAGCAACTGAAGCCACAAACAGGAAAATGCCTCCAGAGGCAAAATACCATTTATTTTTAATTTAAACTCAGAATTAATTTTTCTGTTCAAACTGAATTGCTGCTGTGGGAAGTATGGCATTTCTAACTACAGTATTTATGCCCTTTCAGGGCAGTACAAGAGGACACATACAAATAGCCATGCTTTGTATTTTTGATTAATAGTAAGAATGTCTTTTTTTTTTTTTTTCCCTACTTTAATTATTGGTATAACAGGACTCCTTTTTCACTTTAGCTTGCATTGTCAACATTTTCTTTTAATGAATTTTGGTATAAAATAATATCCTAGTAGCATTAACACACTTACATAAAAGTAGAAGATAATTTGAGGCTCTTGGGTGCAGATAAGAAAAGCAGAGGAAGTGAACACACTTAACTCACTCTTCTTTATTAATTAGTGTCTGTTGGTTCTGAATATTTTTCTTCTCCTACTTTAAAATATCTTATTATACATAGCTGTCAAAATGAAAATTATAAAAAATAACATTCTGCCTCAGGAATTGAAGAGGAATGGGAGAATGAAAAGAAACAGTGAAAGCTGTCAAACAGATAAAAATAATACTTAAAGAATTATGGGTGGTACTTTGGATATTGCATATAGAATTTAAGAGCTTTGTCTTGGGAAGATATATTCTTGATACTAAGAAGCATCCACAGCAATTATCCAATTGTGCTGTTAAACAATACAAATGATCATCTATACCACTGCAAGGTTTTCCACAATCTTTGCTCTGCTCTTTGCCTCTTTAGAACAATCCTTCAATCCAGTTACGAGTTTACATATAAAATGTGTAGAAGACACAAACAAGACCATGTATTTTTCTCTATTAGGCTCAAAATCATCAAAAATGTATCTACTTTGCTTTTGAGAAACAAAAAGGGAAATCGAAAAGGGTAAAAACTTGCTATATGCAAAAGTATCCAGACACTATTAGGACAATCTACCTGATCCAAAGTGCTTAAATATTAATATCACACCACTCTTCCCCCAAAAAATGTAAACATACAATATATGTCTATGACATGTAAATAGTATTTAAGGCTTATGAAACAACTCTGTTAGACCACTGTGATTAGCATTAATGCCTTTAACATAAACAGCATTGAAACATCTTCCACCACCGGTCTTTCAGAGGCAGATGATGCTAGAATACAAGACTATAAGCTTTGTATATGATTCAGCTTAAATGGGAAACAATAAATTGTGTTTTTTCCTTTTGGTTCTTAAATACATGTATACTCCAGTAAAAGGCAAGTGACTTACAGATACTGACATAATATTTATTGAAAGTCTATTTGAAAAGTTATTAGACTTAATTTTGTGTGTGTGTGTGTTTAATATTTTAAAATCATGCAAAGTAAGTTTATTTTTTTATTATTAATATTTGGCTTTATTAAGTTAAATATGCAAGAAGATATCAAACCAGGAAATTTGAGGTGGTGCAAAGAACTGGCTTCTAAATGCAGTAAAATAAATATTAGTACTGGCACAGCAATGACTGGCAGTTCTTAAACTAGAATAAGTAAGAGAATATGTATACATGTTACATTTTATGGACCACCTGTCAGCTTCACAACCAGATCTACTGTACGCTGGCCATTATAATTTACAAGAAATCATTTTTATCTGACTAGACATTTTGATAAGATAAATGAATTGTTTACAGAATTTTGTAAACAATGAAAGCAGAGCATAAACCCCGAAGAACAGCAAAATATCATATCTTTGGATTTCATTCATTTTCATAGTTACCAAAAGGAAATGGGATAAAGGAAATATAATTAATCTGTGAAGAAGTTCTCTTTGTAAGCAAGGGTCGCAAACAACAAAGAAACCTCCCTTGAACCTAAGATGGTATGTCCCAGTTAGTATGAGATCCAAATACCACAGGAATCCTGTAAAGTAGGAACTGGTGTCGATCCCACTTTGTAGACTGTGAATTGTGGGCATAGAAGATTTTTCTATTGTTGAAGGTTTTTTAGGAAATCTAGGCTAAGTTCAGACAGAATGCATTATCACCCACCTCATTAAAGTCCTCAGTTAAGATGTCCTCCTTCCTTGCACAATGAGGAGAGGTAAAGGTGTTGTAAATCTCTTGATTTACTGTTCACCAGGTAAGCTCACTGCACATCAGAGGAAAACCACACACCTTCATAAAACACAAATAAACTTCCTGAGCGCTTAATGGCTGAAAGAGGATGCAGCATACTCCATATTCCCTCTCACAGTATTTCATGTATCAGATATAATTTGCATTATTTTTCCCCCACTATTTGCTTTTGTTTTTTCCTCTCAGTTCTTGAGCTGGCATTTGAAAATGATCTTAAAAAACATAAACTTGAACTACAGACCATACAAAGGGTTAAATAAGCTGTGTAACCACAGAAGAACCTGGCAAACCTTTGCAGTTTTATATAACCAAGCAACATGAAACCTCCTTTCTATTCTTGGCTAGATTTCCTTTGCACACCCTGTTTAAAATGTTTATATAGAGAACACACAAACTCTAGTATCTCTGGGGGGTATTCACAAGGCTAATTTTAGGCAGAAGAAACCAGTCTCTTTCTAGATTCTCTCTAAAGCCATTGGAAAGACAGTGGCTCCAAAGGAGATATTCAGAAAATGATAATTAAGCTGGATTTGTAATTGCAAGTAGCAATCCAACAGAAAAAAAAAAAACAAAACAAAAACAACAAAACCATCACACAATGTTATTTTGAACCTTTAAGCTAGTAACTCACCTGCCTCTGTATCTGCCTGCTCTCAGCCCATTTTCAGCCTTACCCAGAGGACTTTCCCTGATCCTCCCAGTTTGCTCATGCTGCAAACAACTAGTGCTACCAACTCTTTGGCACAGCCTTGGTCCAAACTACTATGTGACATCAACCTCACTGGTAATTCACTGCTGAACCCAAACCCCAAATTATCTTGCAGGGCAAAAGGAAGCATATTTCTCTCCACCAATCACAGCAGTCAGCAAAACTACCCTAACGACCCTGATGTTTCTTTTAGAAATGTTCTCCTACACATCTTATCTCCTGCTTTCTCCTATATGTCATGACAGATGTGACTACACGTAACATGCAAGTCATGATTTGAAACCTCTTTACATCTTTCTTAATTAAGCTCTGTAATTAATTTACAGCACCACCTTCCCTAAGACCCCGTAGTCTCATAAAAAAAAAAAAAAAAAAAAAAAAAAAAAAAAACACTTCTCCTTTATTTAGGAGTCACCACTATGTATTTTTGTTTTTATTTTTTAAACAGAGTACAGCAAATCTTATTTTGATCTTCTCCAACTAAACCAGGGTCAAATGACTCCAGCCATGGGCTACTGATATCCCAGCTAAAAAGCTAAAGAAAGTCTCCCTTTTTATGTTTTAGGACATATAAGAAGATCAGCACCTACCTGACCAGATACAGCATCATTTATTACAGGACTATTTACACCCAAAGGCACCCAGAGGTGCGCATTTTGGGATTCTACGATCAAGGGCTGGGAGCATTCAGGTGTCTTAGTGGCAACAGCCATGTCATGCTCAGTACCACATGGGAAATGTGCTACAATACTTCACTGCTCAAATCCAAAACACCTCAAACTTTTCAGACCACAAATAAGCAATGAAAGTGGTCTTATTTGCTTAAAGCATGAAAAGCATAACACTGAAATAAGCTGACATTACCCTCATTTCCATAAACCACTGCTACTACTGACTGACATTTTACAATTTAAAGGATAGAGGAGTCAAATTTATACTGGCATTTCTACTGTCAGGCAAAAAAAGTATGAAGTATGCATAAACCTGCAGTTCTATCTATTGCTTGTCACTGTATCAATAGAAAGCAACTGCAAGTGTCACTTTCTCCTATCCATTTGCATTACACATGAGAGAAGACATGATGTTCCGTGTCTTCTGAAATGCTATTTTATATTCAGTGGTGAGCCATTACTATTTCAGTATATTATCCACTAGATAGTTTCTATCAGACAGCCTATCAGGTTAGAAGTGATCCTCAAAACAGTTGCCTAGTGCTCTGAGGAAAGCTAGGTTTTTACACACATATATATTTTTACACTAAACAAACTGCTTGAGCTTCTTCAGCAGAGATTCAACAATCATGCATATTCTTGCATCTCTTAATCAGACAGTTACTAAAAAAGTGACTTCAAGGACTTCTTCCAAAAGAAAATTAATTCTTGAAGAAGGATATATTTTGTTATAAGTATAAGGTTTCTTCAAACCAAAATTGCATAAATGAAAAAGAAGGCTTATATTACTTTCTGAAAGCTTCAAAATATTTGATCAGCTCTGCATTGGAGATTATTTCATCTGTGACTGAATGTTGCCTTCTTACTTTCAGGAACTGATTTTAAAAGTAATGCAACTTTTATCTAACAGTTCCAACAGTATACACTGTAGAATTTCTAACAGAAAATGTAACTTTGTAGAATTAAAATTAAAAAACAACAACACAAGCTTAAGGATGATCAAAAGGATTATCTGTCAGATAAACCAGATCTGCCCTCATGTCTCAAATTGTACAGACAGATTTTACTCATGAAATTCTGTGGTCTCTTCATCTTAAATGAAAACCTAATAGATTGTCCTCTAAAGTATGACTTACTGTAAGGAGACCTTGCCACAGCAAACAGCAAAACATTTGCTAATAGTCTCTGAAGTACTCTAGCTAGTTAAAAAAAAAAAGTTCATTTGTCAAAGAAATCCAGTGATGTATTATTGGTTGCCTTCTCACTCTTAAATTCAAATGATACAGTATCTCCCATATCCCATATACCCAAATGCATTTTAGGGATTTTGTTACAAAAGGTGTTTGTGTAAAAACCTCAATTAGTGTTTTGAAGGAAACTTCGACACTGTAGTTATTTCATCTTTAACAGGACATGGAAGTTTATCTACACATCATATCTTGTTCTCAATCAAAAGGTTTCTTAAAAGGCAAACCCAGAGGTAAAAATACAAATTGAATTATTTAATTACATTTTTCTTTGAAGTAAGACATGAAAGAATGTATATTTTTTATTTATATTTAGTTCCTACTTTGATAAAATGATATTTTACAGCAAAAAGTATTCTGAAAGATTTTCAGGCAACCTTAACCTTAATTTACTCATTATTCTTCTGGGATGCAACAAAAAACGTATGCTTAAACTCTAAGAAAAAAGAAAAAAAGTCTGTAATCTAAGTAGTTAATTACTCTAAAAATTTGATGTGGAAAAATAAGTGAAAACTTCTATGAAAATCAGTTCCTTGAATCTATTCAGTGTTTAGCATACTCTCTTAGAGCCTTTCTTTGTCCCATCCAGGTTTGTGTTTTTTGTTTTTTGTTTTTTTTTTTTTTTTGTTTTGTTTTGTTTTTTCCCTCCAAAAATTTGTTATCAGTGGTATCATTGCTTCCAATTAAAGTCATTTTTCCATTCATGCTTCTTCATGTCTCAAAAGTTCATTCGGACACCATTTGACACTACTGCCATCTTCCTCATTAATTGTCAGATAAGACAGGAAAATTCAATTTTCATCTGTTACAGTTTAGGTTTAAGGCAGCAGTTTCATCCTAAAACACTCTAGCTGCTGTCAGATGCTCAGTTTCTTTAAGATGAAGAAGTGAACTGGCATACCTATACCCACTAATGACAGACAGCTTTTCTGAGATGAAATGGCAGCAGGTCAGTTCCTCCAAGCAGTGGAAAAGGTGGTGGCAGTAGCTCCACAAACAGTTTAATCATTATTCTGTTTCCAAAGGTGTTACATCTGATTGATACTCTACTATTTCATTTTAGATGGTGACAAAAAAAGTAAAGCAAGCTCTGCTACTATTCTATTCGTTATCCAGACCCAGCAAATGTTTTGCCTAACTTGGACTGTCATCTCTGTTTCTAATTGCTGTATGAGCAACATTAAACAAATGTGGCATTTAGAATACTTTATATTAAAAAAAAAAATCCTCACATGTTCCTCTCCCTCTCAATCTTAGGCACTAAAATATGAATGTTTTGTTAAAAGCATGGAAAAAATATCCAATTAAAAACTAATCATTATTTGAGTTACTGGCAGAGAAGTACTGTACTATCTATCATTCATATTTAAGAAATGCTAATCATCACCTTATGGAAGAAGTGTTTTACACTCAGCTCCCCTCCCCTCTCCAACCAAACGTCTATCAGATCTCTGCCCTGTGCAACATGCTCCAAGGTGACCCTGCTTGGTGAGGGGATTGGACTGGATGATCTCAAGAGGTCCCTTCCAACATCAACCATTCTGTGATCCCGTGACTTGTTCTTATATGTCTCTAAAAAACAGCTTATTTACTCGTGTGAACTAAATTCCAGAGCAGCCAGAAGTACACTTAATTAGATGTTTTCCCTCCCCCTCTACCCCCCTTCCCTTTTTTTTTCTTAAATAGAAAACAACATTCTACAAATTATTGTTAATTCTTTGATAGGTACAAATCCAACATGAAACGGCCAACCATTCCTGACTCACTGCTTCTGCTAGAGAAAAACATTGAAAATTAACAAGGAAGTGAAAAAGTAGCCAGGATGTTTTGCTGAGCCAGTCACCCGTGAGTCACTTTAACATTTGAAGATTAGTAAACCACATTTATATGGGGTGGAAAATCTTTTAGTAATCCAATAATATCATGCTCTGATAAATATTTCCATAGGATTAATCACCGTCATGTAAAAAATGCTACTAAGAATTCCCAACGCATTCAAGCTGGGCACTCTTCAGCACAGGAATCACAGGGGAAAGGCATCATCAAGACAGCACTTTACAAATTCATGGAAGAAAGAATAATCCAGGGCTACTTAACACATCTCCAATCCAGGAAATCTCCAAGTAATACATCAGAAATGGCAAAGAAAATTCTCTGAATTATCATTATAAACTTGTCTTATTTATATAGTCTGCTCTAGGCACTGTAGCAGAGATAATACGCTAACACAGACCTCTGGGCCTCAGCTAGTTTAGGTTTTCTTCTTATCTGCCAAATAAAATTGGTTTATATCAAGTTCCTACTTGACGTACTTGTAGCTACAGGTGACCTGGCATGCCTGACATGGTGGAGGATGATCACCTTGCTACTCTGCCACCCTCTTAGCTCAAGTAACATTTCTCTTTGAAATTCAGGCTGCTGCAAGCCCAGAAGCTCTAAATGTTTCCCCACAGTATCCCTGGTATTCATAACTGCACAATATTTTAAGACCAAGTCATGGTGCCCCACAAACACTTCTCATTTAAAAGATAACTTACAAGATAACCCTTTGATTAAACTGTTCTGAAAACAAAATCTATGGGAATCAAATTTGGGCTTTTTTTTGCCTGTCTTTGACCTGCGTAGTTTGTCAGTCTCTGGCATTTTTCCCCAAGTACTGAGTGACACACCACCAAACCAATTGTACCTTTTCAGGCCATGCTTTCCCTCCCTTTCACCTTTCCTCTTTCCCCAGCTCACAGTACCAATACTAACAGTAAAGGTTTATGCATGGAGGCACTGCTCATTTCTATTAGATATTTCAGTATTAGATTAGGCCTCCATCCCCCACAACAAATATTTTGTAAGTAGCTGGAAAAAAATCCTTGATGCTGCAGTTTCAAATGAACATTTCAGATTCCATAGAATATTTGGCATTAGATTAAATACAAACATGTCTATTTGTCTGTTTTACTGTTATTTATTTAAGAACAAAATGTGACCGTCATATGGCAATGTGATTAGCAATGTGCGCTAGTATTGTTATATGACTAGCAGTATGTGCTAGCAAATATGTGAATATAGCAATATAGCAAAATGTGACTTTTACATAGCAATATAACTAACCCAAAACATCGACTCAATGCCACAAACACTTGGTACACATGTATTATCACATCAGAAGAAAGCAACAAAAGCCAAAGAAAAAAGACTATTTAGAATGCAAGCTAGGGACTTTGCAGGAGCAGACACTTTAGCACTTATAATTGGTCAAACTTCAGCATTGCTTTTACCAAAAATTTGTTGATTTTCCTGATCATACAAATTATCAGTATAAGTAGCACCGTTTAATATTTAATAAGTAACACCATTCTCTGAAGCACAGACCTTTCTGGCACAGTGCAATATTAACATGAGGAAAACATTAGTTCTCACCATAAAAAATATTATACTCCTACAAATTCTTCACTGTATGCCTTCATAAACTGCAACCACATTAGTTTCTTCCATGTATTTGGAAGGCAGGAAAAAGCTGAAAAAACTGCAAGTCAGAAGTTTTCTCAGGGTAAATACATGGTTTTGACCAGGTTATTCATAAGGCACCTGAAATATCAATTCTGCATTTCCCACCCCTCATTATGCCTGTGTGATGACAGCCTTTTTTAATGAAGTCACTGAAGTATGATTTAATAATAGAGAATTAAACAATGATTGATGCATGAGAAACAACATAATCAAGGCCAAAAATATCTTAGTGATAGAAGATGCCACGAAATAGTTGGACCAAAGTAATATATAATCATGAAAAACATTAACACATACAATGAATATGTAAGGGTTTAAAACAAGTTTATCGTATTTCTTATGATAAAAGTTGCAACTGAATTTAGAATAAATCAACTTTTATATGGCTTACATTCATTCCTATCATTGAACAGTAAACACCATTCACTTTTCACTGCCATTTTTGGAGTTTCCTTCATTTTTCCAATTGTATATTCCCTTTTTTCCCCCCCCAATTCCTGTATTCCTGTTTTTCTCATTTAACATGGACAGTAAAAAGTATTAAAACACACTTGATAGTGAATGTCAAATTAAAGTAACTTATTGAACAGGATGAACTAGTCTTGCTGATCCTTACTTGGATCTTTGGTCCTTGTTTTTTTAATTCTTCCTTCTTGGGGCACTCAATGACAGCAGAAGATAGGGAGTCAATGATTGTTCTTGAAAGAAAACAGAAGAGGTCAGAGTGAAAGTACTGTGCTTTCAGCTCTGGTGTTAGATATTCTGGCAGTACCAGTACCCAGAGAAAACACTTGATCTTCAGGAACAAAAGAATGCTGAAAGGATAGCAAAAGTTTCCAAAACAAACAGATGACTGCCCCATTAATTAATAGGAACGTCTTATGTGGCTACTGCCTATGAGGATTACCCCACTTAAAATACCAAGATTAACCACTAACTTTCAAGAGTTTTGCTTAAAGTGACTCCTAACTGATCTAAATTAAGTTTCCTTTACAACCTATTAATGCCAGCCACACAGTATGTGTAGTTTGGTACCCAGAGAGACAAGGCTGACTCGACTTGCCTGGAGACCCTTGAACCCACCCATCAGTCACAGCATCTGGCAACTTTATCTGTGCTATATTTATATGTACATCAGTCCTAAACCTGATGCCAGTAGAGTTTCATTATACCGCATGATCAATCATAACTTAAGAGGTAGCACACCTCAGCTACTTGCAGATTAATTCTACCAGAAAGGAATTTCAGCTCAAAGGTTAAATAAACCATGAAATATTTATACGTCACTGCAACTACCTCAGACTACATAAACTCAGTCTCATCTGCCTGTTTATCTTCAAAATAGGCACACTGAAGTGTAAAATGAGAACAGAAGATCTGTAAGACCAAAATAAATTAAAAATCCAAAATGTAAATCATATTCTCCTTATTATTTCTTATATTTCACATACACTTTGGGGCCTTTCCCTCCCTCCCTCCTGTAATGACACTAATGTGAAAGTCAGGGGCAAGAACATTTTTTGTTGGCTTTTTTTGTTTGTTTGTTTTGAGACATTTATGACCTTCTTCTCTCTGCCACCACTCTCAAGTAAGAAAAACTTTGACATGAGATCAAAGAGAAAAGAAAACATCAAAATTCTCATACAAAAACATCTGTTTTACATTTTATTGCTTGACTGGATATCAGTTAATCAGAGGCCAGTCAGCCAACTCTCACCCTAATGATTTTGCTCCTGCAAGTAATTTCTATAGTGTTTAGGACTCTATTCATATCAAATGGACTTTATTATTGCATCAATAATTCAGCAGCTACCACAGCAATAGTAAAAAAAATAAATAAATAAAGGAAGCACACAAGTAAATTCCAGTACCTCTCTCAACTACCCTGCCCTGTTTCCTTCCCTCCCATTGCAGAACATGATACAGATTTGTTGCTTTCCCACTGTCAGCATTTTACATACTCTTTGGGGACTGGTAGGAGGCAGAGAAGGTTAGATATCTTGAGGATCTTATACTTCTATTCAGAGTTTAGTTTCTGAGGAAAACAAATCTCTGTTGCTTTCATTAATAACTGTTTTGCAGAACTACTCCGCCTGAGCATGTCTAAGTAGCTAATAAATCAAGCAGAAGTTTATGGAAAGTCTTGGTTCTTTGGCCCTACATCAAGAACAGAGTAGCAGAGCTTCCTGGAAAATGTACCATAATTCTTGACCACAATTGCATAATCATCTTAAAACAATGACATTTTTAATGAATTATGTACATAATATGTTTAAAGTAACAGGCTACATTTTACACATAATTCAAGTGCTATGACAAGTGTCAACAGTTTGTAAACCATTAGATCTCAGTAGTGGACAAGGCATACAATGCATCAATGAATCTGGAGGGTTAGCGAGAAATATACAAACGAAGAAAAACAAAAACAAAACTAATGCGTGAATGTGCACTTCCTTCATGTACCTTACCATGCTTCATTTCAAAAGTGTACTCTAATTCTTTAATAGACTGCAGTAGGTACTGAGACTATAGTAATATTTTTGCAACACAGTTTACCCTGCACTGTTTGGTGACTAAAAGTTTTTTTTTTTTTTTTCAGGAATAAGGAAATAATTTTGTTTATATTAGTGTAGCAAGAAGAGTGAAATTCTATTGACTCCATTTCTGTAAAGCCTCTCCTTCATCTGCTGCCATTGTGAGGTCAAGATTGAGAAGAATAAATTTGCTAAGTAACAGGGCTAAAGGATATTAGTGGTGGAAGCTTTTACTTTCTTCCACCAAGTAGCCATCCTTTAACAAAAGAGCTACAATTTTTCTTACTCTGCTGGCTCCAAAGCCCTCTACAAAGAGGGTTGCCTTTCCCCAGCCAATGCCCATCAACAACAACTGCTTGGCACTCAGCTGACTCTGCGTGCCCTTCAAGAGACTGGACCTGATGCTGTGCCCCTTCCAGTGGAGTAGCTGACCCTCCAACACAGCTTGCATCGTGCACACACTGCTCTATTTTCAGCCTTACTGAAAGGCTGCCAAGAATAGCCGGCTTCCCAAGTGAACCAGGATGCTGGGAATTGCACCATGACTCACAATTATGCAGAGAAAACACCATTCACATGCCACAGCAAGCAGGTCTCTGTACCAGGAGAGGTGAGATTCCTATCCTAACCCAAGAAAGTGAAATGCTTGTTCACATTAAGGCTTGCTAGCTCAAACACAATTGCATTTGGGAACAATCAGCAGCTGTGTGAGAGCAGGAATGATGGAAATGATAGAGAAACTATGAGGTTTTGGCAACAGAAAAAACATTCAGGAACAACTGCGTGTCTGTCTGCACCTTTTAAAAGTTTAAACAAGAATATCAAATACAACTAAATTCAAAGATAAAACTCTCTTTGTGCACACTGCTTACTATATGTATTATTTCATATTAAATGAATTTTCTTTCCTTAACAGAGGTATTTTGTCAATTAATGGTAACGTATCAGGGACTGATATTTCCCTGTTTCTACTTAATACAAATGAGTGTTTCCAGCTGCAGCTAACAGAGCTCACACACCACATCTCTCTGGCTGCTCATAATCAAAAACAAGAACCCCCAACAATCTTTTCTATTGCAAATTTACCAAGAGGCAACAGGCACAAACCTAGGGCACAGCTACGTGACTCCAGATAATACCAGTTCACCTGAGCTGTTTCTAAGCACTGAGAGTATAATATATCTATAGTGGAAAGTATTACAAACCCTTAACAACTTTTTCATCTATGCCCTTACACATATAGAGCTGGACAAGTTCTTTTGTTGCTAGATTCTAAGTGGTACTGAAATGACCTGGTCCCTTCCAATCACATTAAGTATAAAATCAATTAACACCTCCTCTTCTTTCACCTAGCATTTTCTCACAGTAAAAATTAGTATTTATTCTGATTACTGTTAACCTTAGGCTGCTGATCTTTAGATACATTTCTGCATATTTCCCAGTGTCTATGACATGCAGAAACAGTCCCCTGAGGTACATGTCAAATTTCGTGGCTATTAGGCCATCATCCATTACATTCTAGGGCAATGAATGCCTTTGCCAGGAGACAAGTATTTCCTTACTATCTCCATTTCTCATGAAGAAACTCAAATATCCTAAGCCTGTGAATTTCTTTGACATATATACATAAAAATTAAAACACTTACTAATTAAGGCATCAGAAACCATGTGCAAAAAGCAGTAATATTTTAATTTTGTTATCAAGCACACAAAGTGAAGACAAAATTCCTACAACAAACTTTCAAATCACCTTTGACAGCCAAGTTCAGTTGCACCACTCTAGGACACCAAAGGAAGACTGGGTAAAGTGAGACATAAACAAATCAGTCTCCAGTCTGTTGATGTGCTAGACCTGATGTTTGACTGTTACTTTGCGGGGGAGAAGGGTGGAGGGGGGGAGTGGAATACAGGTCACAGGACACACCACAAGCAAATGACACAGTTACAACATCAAACCTTGAAAAGAAAAAAAGAAAAAACATTGATGGAAAGTTTAATCCAGCAGCTAGGGTCCAGAGACCCTTCTGGATTTTTCTTAAGCATGCTGATGGAACTGTACCTGTCACCACTTACATTCAATTGATCTAGGGGAAGTCAGAAGAATCAACCTCACTGGTTCATAGCTTTTGTGGGCAATGCCTGGGCATGGAATGACAACACTTGCTGGAACAAGACAGGTCAGAACTGAGATCTTCCTGGAGGAGTGAAAGGTTAACCTTGTGTGCCATTAGGTGAAACATCATCAACAGATAAGGCACAAAGTCATACCTATCCATATAAAGTCATACCTATCAATATAAACGAGTGCACTTTTAACAGGGAAATAGAGGACAGTAGGTTTTTGGTGCCCTCTCCCCTCCCCACCCTACCACCCTGTTTACTGAGCTCACTGTAGGTTTTGTGCACACAAACTAAACTCTGTACAACCATAGCCTCCATTGACCCCATATCCCATGTCATAGATATAAGCTTCTAAATCTGCAGCATCCCTGGGCCAAAATAAATAAATTGGAGTGTGATGCAGTAAGTTTAAATCATTTGTCTCTAAATCACTTTCCACTATTATTAGCTTGTAAATGTCAAGCTTTGACCACCTGTCAGGGCTTTATTCTCTTAAAAGAATACAGAGCTTTAAACAGGAAAATTATTATTGAATAGATGTGAAATCTTGGATGTATTTTGCTTAGCATCTTTAACAATCTCACAAACTTCAAGATCTCTACCACCCCTCAGAAATGTTGATAGCTGTTACGTCATTGTCCCTTACATGGTCCTGAATAGGCTTATATGAAGCTGAAGGATTAAGAAAAAAATGTGCCTATTCTGCCTGATTTTGTTAAAGCTGTGCACTGTGAATTTCAGCCAGGATCATGTGATGGAAAGCTTTACAGTCAATATCAATATCACAAAATCATCTTAAACAACAAAGCAGTGAGGGACAAATTGTATTTGTTAGCAGGTATTACACAGGTTTGCTAGAGGTCAATGACACACTTGGATTTTGTTGTCATAGGGAGGCTCAGAGTGTGCATGGTAAGGAAGAATCAGTTTTGCTGGGTATAAATTGGACTGGAAGGAGTGGGAGTTCCTAAAGACCTACTGTAACAGATAACATTTTCATAGTTGCAAAATACTGTTGCCACTTGTGGTGAGCAAAGGCTTTCCAGGCAGTACAGGATGCTGCTGCACCTCTTCACTAAACCAGGACCAAACCAGTCAAAGTCCAGACCAAGTGGAAGTGCCTGAGATTGTTCTCCCTGTTAAGTGAGGCTTGAAGCTGATGAGCGCCTGAGAACATCTTCATCTGTATACAGTGTAACATTTAAAATACTGCATATTTTGCAGTCCCCTTAATTAACAAATATTTACAATTTTACAAAGAGAGCCTTTAAGCTGATTTGCTTCCTGACACTTATTTTGAATAGAAAAGAACAAGCTTTGGAGTTTTTGTAAGTGCAGTTTGTTACTTTTTGTTGTTAGTGGTGGTTGTTTTAAACATACCATTTGGTAGTATTTCACTCATTCTTCTTTGTGCCTAAAGACAGCAGCATTTGGTCCCACAGACATAGCCATAAGGCTCAAGGTTGGAGAAGTTGAGAAGAAAAACACTATATGCTGATGTAACATGAATCTTCCAGGTTTCAAACTGACAGTTATAAAACGCCTTCCATAGAAATACTGTAGAAATTTAGAAATATTTCCTTGAAAATGCCATTAACATAAATGCAGTAAAAATACAAAAAATATGTGAGACAGTTGTCTGAGGCAGCAGGGACCCAAACCTGAAAGCCTAGTTGATCACCATGCTGCCTTGCCACGATGATTGCCCTTAAAAATACAAAAGGACCAAAAATAAAACCATTTTTTTTTCATTTTCTTAAAAGAAAAAGGGAGGGGGAGGGATTTTTTTTCTTCACTGAACTTTTTGCTCAAGACATGCATCATATTTTCCAGCTAGATCATACATATGATAAGTAGGACATTAATCCCTTGTACAATGAAATGGCTCCCTGATATTTAAAATGTTTATTTCTCACAGATGCTGCTAGGTTATAAACAATTACCCCTAATTTATAGAAATAACCTGTTTACAGTAGCACCATAAATAAAATTGAAGCAAAAAGACAGAAACAACGGCTCTTGAGACTGAACTTCAAAACAGTTCTGATCCCTGTGCATCCCAAATATCTGACTATGCTGAGAAGATAGGTTTTTGTCTAAATTACGTCTCCTGCCAAGAGTCTCTACTCCCACACAAATAAGGGAAACAAAGAGCATACTGAAAGTAAATATACAAACATACATATACACATACTTAAAAATATCAGAATTTCTAATTTTTTTGTTAAGAATCCAAAGGTTTCCCTTGCAATTTTGCAGAGACCACATCACATGCTCTAACAGGGCTGTTTGTAATCAAGAGAGAAATCAAAGCTGTTCAACATCAGAGATAAAGGAGCCTTAGATGTACTGATGGCAACCACTTACTATTATGAAAGTGTGCAAACCACTTACTATTATGAAAGTGTGCAGCACACTTCAGAAGAACAGAAAGGTCAGGAACGGAAAAACTTCTCTCAAACTTTTACTACTGTTTCTTCTAAATTATGATTTGCCACGTAAAAATTCTCTCTCCAGCCTTCTTGATTTGTAAGGTTTTAAGTGTATCTTGAATTGTATTGCATCATACAATCAGTGCACTACAGAGACAAGACTCCAATGCTTCATTACCTGAATAGTCAGGTTTTAAGAAAAGGGCTTTCTGGAGACAAAAGTTATTATAAACAGCCACAACTGTAACTAAAAAATTCAGTCAGTGACAGCAAATTTGTTAGACAACTACATAGAAATTGAATAATGTGTAAAAAAACAAACAAACAAACAAACAAAAAAAACCACCACAGCATAGTTACCTAACAAAAAAGAATGACTGCTAAGGACTCCATGAAAAACCACATCTAGTTATTCTGTTCCAAGGATTTGAATAACAGTGTGAAGACCACCAGACCACCTACGTTTTTCAGATCCAATTCAAAAGAGCATTTTGAAAACAGCATATTCAGCCTTCCTATGAAAGGGGATGCCCTACTTTATATGCATTCCAATCTCAAACCCCCAAGCCCCTCAGCAGTGGTTATAGCACAAATTCTGAAGTGAGTTCAATTACATACCTACAAAAAGAAGATGATTACACAAAGCTCTCAACACAGAAGTGCTTGAGAACAGGCAAAAAAGAATACTTCAAGGTGTCCACAGTACAATTAAGATACTAGCCACATATTGTTAGAAGTAGACTTCTGTGGTCTAGGTACTAATGAGTATGGGTGGGTTGTCAAAAGTTTATAAACAGTAAGTAAAATGTCATCAGCTTCTGCTCAACCACATTATTGAACATACAGCTGACAGGAGGCCCAAAAAACTCATCCTGTTTAGTTTCATTCACACCACTGAAACAAGAAAGCTAAATACTAAAGGATTAAAACTTACCACCAACTCAAAAATGTTATTTCATGACACCCTCAAGAAAAAATAAAAAAAAAAATCACAGCAGGAATTTCTTTTAAGGAAGCATGATGTATAAAATGAGAAGGTACTTAGCTATAGGAATGATAAATGTAAAAAGAACTGACCCACAAGGCTGAGGGCTACTAAAGAGCCACACTTAGGAAGCACATCCTCACAAAAAGATAAACATGGTCTTAAATGTCATATGCTGCAATGTGAAATTCTAATTTATTTTTCTTAAAATTTCTGTTTTGCTGCTACTGAAGATAGGGTGAGATGTCATAATCACTAACTCTGAAAACCATAATTTCTGATATTTAGCTTTTACTTGTATATTTAGATCACAATGGTACAACGAAGTATCAGTTCCTCCACAAAAGAGAACTGTTTTCTCTATATAGTTTAAACCCATTTAAGGAGGTGGGGAACAATGACAACTCTTAAGCTATACAGTGAAAATTCACCTACTAAAATTTTGTATTTCTGGGACTTCGAGAACAATAAAACCACTCACCAAGAAGCATCTTTCTTTTGTGCTTCAAGCCAGTAATGGCGGGGGGGTGGGGGGGGAAGGGGAGGTGAAACACACAGAGAAAACCATGTATCTTGATGAGAAGAGTAAAGCCTGAACACACAGCCTTATTAGAACAGCCTCACTGATAGTTAGGCATTGTAAACCAGGAAGAATTGCTTTCCCATACTGGTGGCATTCTTCAACTGTTAGCAAGCCTCAGGCAAACTACCCAAGACTTCTGTAACAGAAATATTTCAGTTACTAAAACAACTAGATTAATCATGATTAATATCCTTTATTGATCAGGCTCCTTTTCTTTCATTTACAACCATTTTTAGTATATTGCATTTACTGAGGACCCTCTGGCAAAACTACTACTTCGAGTAAACAGTTGCCTCTGCAATTCATTACATATGAATTACCCTGTAAGCCACATCAATGTTGCTCCATTTAGGCAAGGTTTAAATTTATATATATACATACATATAGATAGATAGATAGGTATAAATCCACACAAACAGCAAAGACTAAATATTACCATATGTTGCATGCATTCATTTGCTACTTTGAGTGTCAAGATAAGGAAGAAGCTCCACAGACTCAAAGTATCTCACTGAGTTAACCAAATGACCCAAGAGATCACTTGAATTACCAAGTCTAGGAAAGCAGGAAAGAAAGCACACCCTCTTATGCCAAATCGTACAGATACAGCTTGGATAGCTACCAAGAGCAGACTGAACTGAGAAAGCTCATGTCATTTTATGGAATGTCAAATTTTTCTTAAAATGGGATTGTTAAAGACAATTTGAGTGAACTCTGTTCAGATTCTTCACAGAAATGAAATACGTGACCTAAGGAACCAGAATGGGGTCTCCATGAAGCTATTCGGGAGCTCAAAGCCTGCATCAGTAAAGCACACAAGCTGCAGAAAGCTGTTTGGGCACCCATAGAGTGCTGCAAAGACCCTGGGCAAAATCAAAACAACCACGCTTGCAGCCTGCAAAGGGAGCAGAAAGCATGCACAAGAAAGCTAGTATCCCTAAGGTGAAACACAGCTGCTGGGAAAAAGAAGAGACAGACTTTCCCACACTTGGGAACTAGAAATCTATGGGACGATAGGGGCAATGCAGCCTTGCTTCAGATGAATTATCAGTCATACTGCACTTCATGAAACACTGAAGGAGTTCCTGGTAATCATGGAGTTAATACGCACACTTCACAACAATGAATTAGATGAAATTTACTAAGAGGAGAAAAGAAGAAAACCATAACCCCCAGCACACAGGTCTAATCACAGAATATTTTTGTGAATATTTTGTAGTAATCAGCCATGGCAAATCACATCAGCCGCCAAAAAAAAGTTTTGAAGTACATCTGAATGCCTAACTTAAAGTCTAATTCACATCTCTAACGTAGAAGGGTCAAAATGCAAGTGTGCTTTGCACACTCACACCTTAATTCAAGTGATTCATGATATAAAACTCAACTTCAACTATGGAAGACCCTTAAATTTGCCTCCTGTATGAGATTAATACTTCTGGAAATTATTAAACACGCAATAAATGGCAATTGACTTTTCATCAATACCACAGTGCTTAATACTCTCAGTGAGCAATGTAAGACAGTACGGGAAACTGTCCAGTAAAGCTGTAAGATTAAATTGAATTTATACCAATTTCATTTTTATATTTGAACATATATAAATGAATATATTTACATATATGCTGTAGTCAGAACATAAATGTATGTTACATGATCATTGTTGATGTCAGTGAAGTTTTCAATCAAATGAAGTCTGTATGTATTTAAAGACATGTCTCAAACTGCTCAAGAAGTCTGTTTCCTATTACTCCATTGAGGTGAACTGAAGACGCCCAGCAGAAGAATGTTGCAACATCCAAGTAAGGTTATATCATCCTGTCTTTAAACGCTCTATGCACTGTACCAAACCAAGGAACTTGCCTTTTCTTTCAGTTTGCTAATCTCTGTAAAAAGCCATCAGAAAGAACCACCATATAATTAAGAGGTGCTTCTTAGGCATCTACAAATGTAAGATATGGTATTTTTTATTTTATTTTATTTTTTTAATAAAATACAAAAAAAAATAGAGATGGTGACTGTGACCAGAATTAACCTGAAGAGCCCAAGCACAGTAGGAAGGAGACATGGCTGTGCTGAGCCTACAGGTACACCTGAAGTAGGTGGACAGGATGGCAAATTCATAGGTTAGGTAAAAGTAAGTGAGAAGGGAAGTTTGCAGAAGTAAATTGGGGAAAACAAACAAACAGAAAAACAACACACTTGCTTAGAGAAGACCAGATCAACAAGGATATAAGACAAGAAGTGGAATCAAATCATAGCAGAGGTCTTAGAGATGTGAACAGCTAGTTGAAAGAAGATGGCCAAAAGGAGAAAAAGAAGTTAAACTATACAACAATAGTGGCATTAGGTCCAGTGTGAAAAATTATGAACAGCTAGAAAGACAAAATGTGGTAACACAAACAGTGAGTGTGAAAGTAAATTGATTAATACAATAGTAAGAACACTAATGAGGAACAGCATATTACTATACAATTTTCTAATTCCCCACAAAATCTATATCTGACTGGGAATTATATCAAAACTATGAGAATCTGAGAAATAAGTATGAACATTAAAAACAGTAATCAATTAAATCTAGCATCTCTTTCAATGATTTTGATTTATAAAGTCAGACATTCATAGGAATATGTGGTAATCAACAGCAACCCTCTGGTGCAAAATACATACATTATGTTCCTAAACTCAAAGGTAGCCAGCTTTCCATGCTTCAACAACCAAATGCAAACAAGATTGTTGTTGGTCTTGAGTATGGAAGATAAAAATAGTCATGCTTACAATGAAGACTTGTCTCTATTGTCTTGTGGCATAGCAGTTGAGAAACACAAGGAACACTTTCCATTTCTTAGCAGAACATCAAATCACACACTCAGCCACTTGTAGACTAAAATTGTCTTACAGCTGTGCAACTAGCAACTCACAGAAGAGGACATAAAATTCTTATAAAGATGCTCATAAATTTGGGATTCTCCAGACACAGTTCATCCTCAAAAAAGCTATAGTGTACAACACACAGAAATATGAAAAACACTGCAGAAAAGGAGAGTACCCACAAACTAGGGTATATTGTGAATATGCAAATGTGCTTTATTTCATAGAAACTCTTAAGGCAGCAACCAGGAAAGGGGGATAAAAATCATGAGAGAATTGAGCTGCAGAATATTTAGAAGAGATACAGGTATTTGAAATAAAATAAATTTAAAAAAAAAAAAGAATGTCTTTCTACATTTTAAATTGGAAGACATGCATGCAACAGCAGACACCAAAGAATGATTTTTCTCCATGCTCATTCTGATGTATATGACCTAGTCACTGCCAAGAGTGCCAAAATTCATTTTTTGAATCCTGCTGAAGTGCTGTCAAAACAGCAGTCCAGCGAGATAAAAGGGCACTCAAAACTGAAATCACATTTTAAGCTCGCTAACCCTTTCTGTTATTCTCCGTTAGTTTCTATTTTGTTATGGAAATATTTTCACATGGAAATGATGTTTTCATCAGGAAAACCTCTCTCCTGATGAAGATTATGGCAATACATCAAAGAGAACCCCCCAAAGAAAGCATCTGATTGCCTAAAAGAACATATCTTCTAATTCTCTTTTTGTTTTTCACTGTTTCTTTTTAATAGTACACACATACAGAGAAAATGAAAATGGAGAGTGAAAGGGAAGGAAGGAGGGGAACAGTGAGAAATGGTAACAAGGAGCACTGCATGAAAGAAAAGGTTAATTACAGGACAAAAGATGCAAGGAATGTAAAGAATGTCAGCAAGTAAATAAATCAATAATCTACAGTCATCATCTACATTCCTGAACTACCTTGAAAGCAAGGATATCTGCCCTTAACATACCCAACAACAGTAGAGATTTTTCAAAGCAGACTTCCACTGCAAGCTCTGTTTCTGTAAACAACCTCCTGTCAACACTTGATTACATGGGAACCATTCCAATGCCAGTCAATTTAACTCTTTTAACAGTTTTGTTTAATATAAGCTTGTAAATACACTATTACTTGCAACAGGGCTCCATTTTGGGGCCAGTTCTCTTCAGAGTTTTCATAAATGACTGGGATGCAGGACTTGAAGGTATATTAAGTTTGCAGACCACACTAAATTGGGGGAAGCTATCAACTCCCTTAAGGGTAGAGAAGCCTTGCAGAGAGATCTTGTCAAATTAGAGGGTTAGTTAATCATCAACTGCTGCATGAAGTTCAAAAACAGCAAGTGCTGGATTCCACACCTGGGATTCCAACCCTGGCTTTACATACAAACTGGGGGACAAGAGGCTGGAAAGCAGTCCTGTGGAAAGGGACCTGGTTAACATTAAGTGGAGTGGACCCTGGCAGCCAAAAGGGCCAACAGTACCCTGGGGTGCATCAGGCACGACATGGCTAGCTGTCGAGGGAAGGGATTGTCCAGCTCTGCTCTGTGCTGGTGCAGCCTCACCTTGAGTACTGTGTGCAGTTTGAGGCACCACAATATAAGAAGGACATAAAACTATTAGAGAGTATCCAAAGGAAGGCTACAAAGATGGTGAAGGGTCTAGAGGGCAAGATGTATGAGGATTGGCTGAGGTCACTTGATTTGTTCAGCGAAGAGAAGAGGAGACTGAGGGCAGGCCTCATAGTGGCTGGCAGTTCCCTCATGAGCAGAGCAGAGGGGCAGACGCTGATCTCCATACTTTACTGGATGCAGTGGGAACATGACTACTGAGGATATGGGAAAGGCTGAGGTTCTTAATGTCTTTACATCCATCTTTACTAGTCAGACCACTTATCCTCAAGGTACTCAGCCTCCTGACCTGGAAATCTGGGATGAGGAGCAGAGGAAACCCCCCATAGTTCAGGTGGAAAGAGTTAGAGACCTGCAGCCTCACCTGGGCTGTCACAAGTCTATGGGGCCAGATGGGATTCACTCAAGGGTGCTGAAGGAACTGTTGGATGTGATTGCTGGGTTGCTTTCTGTCATCTATCAGCACTCATGGTCATTTGGAGAGGTCCCAGATGACAGGAGATTTGCTAATCTTATGCCCATCTATAAGAACAGTGGTAAGGAGAATCTGGAGAACTATAGTCCTGTCAGCCTGACTTTGGTTTACCTTGACCTAGGGAAGTTTATGGAAAAGATCATCTTGAGTGCATTCACACAGCATATGCAAGACAACCAGGGATCAAGCGCAGCCAACATGGCTTCATGAAAGGTAAGTCCTGCCTGACCAACCTCATCTCCTTCTACGACTGGGTGATCTGCCTGGTAGATTAGAGAAAAGCTGTTGATGTAGTCTACCTAGACTTCAGCAAAGCCTTTGACATGGGTCTCCCACAGTATTCTCCTGGAGAAGCTGACAGCCCACAGCTTGGACAGGTACACTCTTTGCTGGGTTAAAGCTGTCTGGATGGCCAGGCCCAGACAGTAGTGGTGAACAGAGTGAAATCCAGCTGGCGACAGGTCACCAGTGATGTTCTCCAGAGGCTGATGTCTGTGACTAACCTCTTTAATATCTTTATTGACGACTTGGATGAGGGAATGGAGCATAGCCTCAGTAAGTTGCAGACAACACCAAGTTGGGGGGAAAAGTGTCAATCTGCTGGAAGGTTAGGAAGGCCTTGCAGAGGGACCTGAACAGGATGGGTTGATGGGCAGAGGCCATTGGGATGGGGTTCAACATGGCTAAGTGGTGGGTCACTGATGGTACTAGGATGGTTGGGCCAGATGACCTCGGCAGTCTTCTCCAGCCTCAATGATTCTATGATCTCTGCTCTCTGATGACAGCAGAGATGTAAACCCGAGGGAACGGTATAGAGCTGGGACAGGGGAGGGTAAGACTGGGTATTAGGAAAGAGTTCTTCACCCAGAGGGTGGTTGGGCACTGGAACAGGCTCCCCAGGAAAGTGGTCACAGCACTAAGCCTGTCAGAGTTCAAGAAGCATTTGGACAATGCTCTTAGACACACAGTCTGCTTTTTGGGTGGTCCTGTGTGGAACCAGGAGCTGTACTCAATGATCCTCGTGGATCCCTTCCAACTCAAGATATTGCATGGTTGTATGATCAGCCGAGAAACATTAACAAGCTGACATGAACACTGAGCACTGCACTTAATTTAAAAAAAAAAAAAAAAAAAAAAAAAAAAAAAGTTAAGATCAGCATCAAATAATTGCAGGAATAATACACTAGAACCTCACCACAACCACCCTTCTCTGCTCTAAAATAGAGCCTAGCAGCTCATGCAGAATAAAAACACAGATCAATAAAACCAAAAGACTAATGTGGTTTTATAAATGTATTTCTTCACAGTGGCATCAGTATATTATGAAGTTAGAGTTTTACAGAGGTAATAGAAGTTGAGCAATAGAGACAAGAGGACATAAAAATCATTACTTCTTAACAAACTGGGATCATTCCATATTTTGGGTGGAGTGTGGGTAGAGGGAGAGAGTAGGGGGTTGAAGAAGGACTGCAAAACAAGTACAGAACTATAACCAAGAATAGGCCATCAAATAGGGTGGCACAACAGAAGTAGATCTGCAGAGCAAAACAGTGGGTGTTGAAGATATTATGGATATTCACCCAACACACATTTCATAGGGGTTTACACGAGACTAACTATGGACTGGTCCAGTGAACTGAGCATCCAGCAGGGCCTGATGTGAAGCATATGTTCTTGTTTAATTCAAAAAGGGATCTAGGTCATCCCGTGGGGCAAACTAAAGCATGGTAAATTGCCACAACAGTAACTTTGCTCAGAAGTGTAACCCTTATTCAATGCTAATAAATACTTACCTGAAATTGCAATGTGCCTCTGATGCTACATATAAAAAAAAGTTTGTAAATCCAGTATCTAACCAGCTTTAACAGCAACACCACCACCATGAGACTGGGTTAGAATGATTCAGTACGAGTGTTGCTACCTAGAAGCCCACTTTTGTCTACAAAACATTACAATAATTCTTCAAGAATTACTTTGCCACACAACTTAAAATATGTAAAAAAAAGCAGAGGAAAAAAATCAGCATCTAGAATTATATCAGAAGTGGACTTGGACACAGTACGTATTTGCAACGCTTATTTTCGCAAACGAAGCTGATAGCACAATTAGGCACCTGGGGTCATCTTTTCCTGAGATTCAAGTTATTTCTTAATGCATGTATGAAGTATAGATATTAAACAAGTCTGACAACCATTTAAGTCATGGATGCAATTACTTTAACCAGGACAAAAAAAGTAGTTGACCCTGCCCCTCCCCACCCTCCCCTCCAAAACACACACACACACACAAGAAAACCAAAAACCTACTGTACCTGTATGCTGTCCTTCAATCCAGGCTTGCAGATACATGAAGAGGAGTAGACCAGCTACTCCAAACATCAGTAGCGACACAAAGACTTGTCTTAGGTTCATGACCCTATCAGAGGGCTACTTCTCAGCTTTCAGAATAATGCATGGCTCATTTTTATGAAATCTTCAGTGCATCTGCATCTTCTTCAGTATGTGAACTTCTTCCCTTGAGACTCTGACCTGGAATAATAACAGATGCAGCTAGTTCTTATGCTACATTCTTATACTCCACCAAAGAATCTGTATCCAGTGTATTGAATGCAAGCTGTATCTCTCACAAACTATTATTTTCCAATGCTGAGATTGCTGTTCACAATTTTGACGATGTCAAGACAGGATTTAAGCAAATCCCTTGGATGAGAATTAAGCAAATCTCTTCAAGTGGCTACAGATACCAGTCCACCTCCACACCACTGGACATCACCCACTGCCGTAATGGTTAATGCCCCCAGATAAGATGCTTGGGGAATTAGTTGATCAGCATTTTACCAAGCTATGTTGTGACATGGGAAAGATTTGTCAAGAACCTGATTCTTGATGTTAACTTCATTGGAAATGTGATCTTGCAAAAATGACTACTATTTTGAAGAGCAGAGGGCCTAGAAGAAGGAAGTAATTTAGTTAACACCCTACACCTGACATAAACAGGCCATAAAACTCAGTTTATAACAGCATACAGAAGACACTGCAGAGCATAAAAAAAGCCAAATTGTTAACCTGAATCAGGACACATTTGGTTTGAAAGCAGTTTACTAGAAACTGAAGAGCAGCTGTTAAAGCTAGCCTGAACAGTAAGAGGATAAAAAAAGCACATTGAAATTCAACAAAATGGAACACTCCTGTAAGTGAGTACCTGATAGAAGTGTCTCATAAACTACAGCAAAGAACAAGTCAAGCTTTTAAAGGAAGACAGTACATTGAAAAAAAAAATATTTGAAAGAGAAAAACATTAAAAGAACAGAACAGAAGTTCAAGTGCATTCAAATAAATGGAAAACTAAAATGCAGACACTTACCAGTTACATGTATTCTGAAAACTGAGAGTATGGCACGTTCCACAAGAAAAGTTCGTATTTTTAAGTAGCTCAGCACTGTCATATCTATACATGCTGAATTTCTAAAAATACACATACACATAAGGCTTAGGAGGGAATCCCATTAAAAATAGCTGCTGAATGAACAGAGTAACTATGTTTTCTAAGAAGCAAAAGATTTCAAGACCAACAAAGAAGCATCTGAAACTTTTCAGAACTTTTTTTTTTTTTCTACTTTCAACATCTCACACAGCTCCATAGACATTCCCAACATGTGTAGGCTGGCACTGCAGCTCTTGCCAGCCACTTGCTCTCATCAACCCTGACTGCCCTGCCCCTTCTGCCAGCAGCAGGGCTTACGCATCCACACAGAAACATTCAGAAACTTGATCCAACTAAAAGCTACTCCACAAAACAATGGAATGGGAACTTTTCTGACAAATGAAGTGGGAAAACACTGGTTTAATCAAACTACAGCCCTAACCAGGTGCCTACAGTTTTTCTGTTAGCAGTACCACCCATTATATGCATCTGTGACACATGCTGGCACAGGATATAGAGGTGACCTTGCCCAAGCACCATCATGACTGCAGGCAGCACCACCTGCAAGCCCTGCATTATCATCTTTTGGATGCACAGTAAAAACCAGGAGCAGTAGCAAGCAATTTAGTCTGTTAATATGAAAAAAAAAAAAAAAAAAAAAAAAAAAGAGGTTTTTCTACTAGGATAGTTTTCGTTTTGAGGGGATAGAAGTTTGTTTTTAAAAAAAGTGTTTTAATACCTCTTTAAACTACAAAAGAACACCAAGAAAAAAAAATCCTACTCCACCATCAGTCGTTACATTTATCTTTGTATCAAGTTTTCAGGTTTCTTGCAATTAGTTTAATTTTATTTACATGAAACTGTATTACTTATGTGTTGGCTACATTTTAAGATTAGCTTTAAATAAGAATACCTACTTCAGCATTGGTTAGACTCTAAATAGATCAAACCCATCTAGAATGTAAACCTATTCTGCTACCTTATAATATTTTTAAAGGCTTTTCAGCTTGAATAAGTAGTTTAATTTATTTAATACAGTGATTTGTAACCCACATACAGAAAAAGTGATAGTTGCATTAAAAAAAGTCTGAGTCCAGTAGTCTTCTAGCAGAAGTTGAAAAATGGCCATGCAACACTGACAAATTTGCTCTTTCAGCATTAAAATGCAACGGTCGTGGAAAACACTCCCAGCATCCTGGCAAAGTGAACATATCTGCAAATATTCTTTAATCAAGATGAATGCTCCTTTGTGGCTGCAAGGGAAGAGCAAATAATCAATTGCTTTCAACCTGAGTGTTTTCAGAGGAGATCAGTCCTATCCACATGGAAGCCTAGCATCCCAGTTAAGCTGTAGATCTTTCTTTGCCCTCTGTCCTGGTCCAAATTGCTCTACTGGGCAGTAGTTTGACATACTGGATAGGATGGTTACTTCAGGAAAACTAATACAACCTAACTGCTATGACTCTCTCAGCTATGATGAAATCAAGTTTTTCTTTAGCTTAACCTCTCCTCATCTCTTTGGAGGTATGTACCCTAATGTGCCATTCCAACTCAAGGTTGCAAAGGGAACATGTTAGGGATGCTTGCACCCTAAAATTTCAAGTCCTTTCAACTTTTTGTGAGAGGTTGCTACATACTGTTCCTATTATGTATGGAGAGAGAACAGCAGACAAAAACAGTACATGCAACACAATGTTGTGTTGGCAACACAAAGCTCTTTGCAGCAAAAATTAGAAACTTGACAAGTTTATAGTTATTCACTTCTGAGGCTAAATTGCTTAACTCCATTGTCAAATTTAAGAGTTTCAGGAATCCACATTCCACTAATGTAAAACCCCTGCATTTTTCCCGTTTGTGTTTTGGGTTCTGTTCAAAGGTGCAAATTCCTACACAGGGCCAACACAAGCAAATGAAATAGCACAGCCACCCCCAAAATGAGTAAGAGTTCATATCCTGCTTTTGGCGTGCTTCTTTATTTCAGTACATCATCCACCCTTCTCTACCTGGCAAGCAAATACACCTGCAGCTGAGGAGATGCATCTCTAGCACTCAAATACCATTCCTGGCTTCCTGTTATTCTAGACCACACAAAACCAGTGGTTCTTGGTTGTAGTACATTTGGCTAACTTAATATTTCCTTGAGACTATTCCCTTTGCCATCACCTAGCTCTAAAATCAAATACAGAAGGGTTTCTAAGTAGTTGGAGGCAATGTATTATTCCTCTTTCTAATTCCCCTCCATACTTTTTCCTCCACCTGAAAAAGGATGATCATAATTAGTGGTTAGCCAGCAGTGAATAAATAGATGCTCCTTATAATGGTCAAAGCATTCGTGTTACTGTGGGTTACCACAAATTCCCACTCATTCAGCATCTCCGAAGACACACCTGAGTTAATAAAGGAAAATGAGAAATAGCACACTAAGCTACTGCAACCCTTCACAGCCCACACATCATTTTTTCCTTCCTTCTTTTCTTTTTACCCCCAAGAAGCAACACATTTCCTGATGCCTCTACAGGAGTATCATGGCAGGATAATTTTGCGCCAAGGAATGTCCTGCTGGACACCCGCCCAGGCTACTTTCAGCACAGTCAGCGAAAGGATACAAGAGTATCTTCTCACTTCACCGCTCTCCCTCCTCCCTCACTTCTCATCCGTTAGCTTGTGTCCTACTTCATGCGTATCCTCTGGGATCACCTTTCCACTCTCCACACCTCAACTCTCTGGCTTCACAACAACATGAGGTACAGCCCTAGCTCTTAACAATGCTTGCAAAGTTCTTCTTATAAGGCAGTGCTATTCTTTGTTCTGGTTTATCCCAATAGTTGCTAGGAATAAATACACAGTATTTGCTCTTTTCTCTCTCTGGCAAGTTATGCAGAGAATTATGGTTGGGTGAAGTCAAAGTTTTAGAGAAATTTGAATTAAATGCATAATCGAATCAAGATAACCAAACAGTCCTGCTGAGCAAATTCACAGGAGTGAGGGAAAAAAAAAAAAAAAGAAAAAAAAAGTTTCATAATGTTGCCCTTTCAATCCATAGGAATCTACTTGAGGGTCTAAAAGGTTAGAACTCTGCCAGACTTCACTACAAGGGCTAAGCAGAGGGCAGCGCAGCGATGAGTTTCTCTCCCATCTCATGACAGCCAGTATATCAGTACCTGGTGGCTTGAAGGCAGATAACCAGTGTCTTCCTTTATGATCTAACAGTCAGGCCACTGATACATCAGCCTTGCCTCCATACCTCAGCAAATTCTCAACCTCCAGAGACACTCGGACACAGCCTTCTTATAAGTGTAACTGAAGACACCATCTGGCCTGCACAACTTTTTCCACTGGCAATAACAGATTACTACTTACCAGCCTCGCAAATCAGGTTAAGAGAATTTTGTTAGAGTTCTGTAAGAAAAACAATGAAACCCGCTGCATGAAATACATATCTGAAATACATATATATTTATATAAAATGGAATCTTCTGTATGAAAATACGTAGATTTCTTTGAGAAGAAAACTGCTTAAAGTAAGCATCCTTCCCTTGCCCACTGAAAATCCTGAAACAATAAAGCCCCTTCAAAAAGAAAAAAAAAAAAAATCTTAAAATTAAAGTTTCAAGAATAATCAGAAAATTCCAAACATCAACATCACCAGAGCAACTTCCCACCAGTCAAGTTGCACATATTTAGCATTTTTCTACTTTACTCTCCCTTGTTACATATAAAACCTCAATGCTGCTAAAGAAATTATGTTTTGTTATTAATGCATATTAAGTGCATATTAATGCACTTTATAGCATACAATATGTTATACAAAATGAATAATGTGGCACAGTAAATATGTTTTGCTTTCGATTTGGCCACTTTAATATATTAAAGCCTGCTTCTTATTACCCCTTCAATATTTTTCCAAAGAAAAAACTCTTAATGAAGTAATATATAAAAATAAGACTCATTTTACTAACAGAGCATGTATTGTTTTCTGATGCCATTAAAAATTCCCATAAGAATTGTATCAGGTGACTGAAACCAGCCCATAGTAGCCACGTTACTTCTGAGATCATGTAG
Source organism: Aythya marila (assembly GCF_965140915.1). Classification (NCBI taxonomy): domain Eukaryota; kingdom Metazoa; phylum Chordata; class Aves; order Anseriformes; family Anatidae; genus Aythya; species Aythya marila. The sequence goes on along the minus strand of NC_139043.1, from coordinate 114,613,096 downwards.
AATTATGGACACTAGCCTGGTCCTACCTGTCAACCTTAAATCCTCTTGAGCTTCAGATGATATTAGTTTAATCCACACAGTAACTGTCCAGTTAATTAGCTTGTAGTTAATAGAAAGCTGCAGTTCTCATAGAAATGAAATAGAAAGCAGCTGTGCTCATGTTAACAACAGATAAATGCAGAGCTGTCCTATACATGAGTGTGTAGGTTAACGTATCAGCTTTGTGATAAGTTCTGCTTGCTTAAAGAACACAAAAACACTCCCGTAGCAGTGAAAATTATAGGTTTGGAACTTTACCAGTTTATCAAAATATTCAATACCAATGGTTTCATTCTACAGACCAGGACACATCCTCACTTCAAAAAGAATAAAGGCTTTATCATTTTCCATAATAGCTCCCAGTCAGGACTGCACCTACTGTACCTGAGCACACAAAGACGTGTTTGGCATGCTTAGCTCTCACCTGCCTGAAGGACAGTGAGCAGTCCTGTGAAAGTCACATGGATTATGGAAAGTTATACAGAAACAGCTTGTGAGACAGCAACTTGATGTCTCTGAATCTTATAGGCAAGGTTGGAGATGGACTCCCCCATTTCCCCACTTAAGACTGGGGAATAAAAAAAAAAAAAAAAAAAAAAAAAAAGGCGTCAACAGTCTTTTTTCTTTCTTTTTTTCTTCTTTCATGTAATTAAATGATAAGACCTTGTTTATTGACCGCAGTGAAACAAAGTGTTTTCAGCATGCCAGTCTTGCAGTCTGGTTGCCCTAATCACTCATGTTACTGCTTGAAAACGCACAGACAATACTACTATTTATTTATTTATTTTTTTAATTTAATAGATATACCCTGAATTACAGATTTCTCGTGTGATGACTGTGAAGGGGGGGGGAAATGGAGGAAGAGTAGTCAGCAGAAAAGTTGCTTCTTTTGCGGAGCGCTCCCTCGCACAGTACCGCGGCAGGGGAGTACTAGGTTTCCACTGAACTTCTGGGGGACGCTCCAGAGCGCCCAGCTCCTGAAACAACCCACAACCCTCCATCTCCGTAGGGAGCCATCCCTCGGCAGCCGGTCCCGTGAGCGAGAGCCCCTTACCACCACGGCGGCCCCGGGAAGGCGAAGCGCCCCGGTAGACCCGCAGCAGACGAAGCAAGCTCTCGCCCCGGGCCACCCCCATCCCCCAGGGTGAAAACATACCGAGGCGGCCACGATCCGTCTGCTGCCTCCTCCCGCCAGTAAAACACCCGGCACCCCAGGGCTGGGCGGCAGCGGAGCGCCGCGTTAAGAAACAGGCTGCTTGCAGGGTCAGGAAGCAACCCCCCAAACAAGCCCACCCGCCTCGCCGACCGGGGCGGAGGCGGCCTCCGCGCCCCGCCCCGGTGCGCCCCACCCGGCCCGGCCGCCCCCGCGCCACCCCTTTTACCTGCCCGCTTCGGAGCGCCGCGCTCCTACCACCGGGCGGGAGGCGTGCCCGTAGCTGTGGGGAGGCACAAAGTTTCACCGCAAAACTTTGAGGATGAGGAGGCTGGGGTGGGGCCCCCGCCTGAAGGGGGGAACCCCGCCGGCGCCTTGGGGGGTGAATCTCTGTGAGGGCAGGTAAATGCCGTGTTTGCTCACCCGCTTGCCCTCTCCTCCGCCTGTGTGTCTGCAAAACCTGTGTCATTAAACAAAGAGCTTCTCGCCGTTTCTGCCTCAGAACGCCCCTGAGATTAAGCGCTTTGCTAACAGGTTTTGTTTGCTGTTACATATCCAGAGGTAGGTTCTCCCAAAGCCAGCAAATAAATGCGTCTAAGCTGCCAGGTAGAGACAAGTTATAGCTGGAGTTAGCTACCGAAACAGGTAGTATTCTAAAGTAAAAACTTTGTCATCTGTGGGAGACACTGTGATAGATAAAAATATTTAACTAGTGTTTCTTAACATTTCAGATGTGCTTTGCAAACATTATCAGCTTATTGTGATGACAGTCCAGCAGTGCAGACAAATGATATTGTCTCTCTTTAACTGGCACGTTGCTTCACTTATGTTTTTTTTCAAGGACATGCTCTAGTTCCTGCTTGTAATGGGGTAAACACAGAGGAGCTCTGATTTTCTAGAGATATTCTCAAGCCACTTTTATACAGCTCTCTCTCCTTTAGGCATTTCACTTCATTGCTAGACTGCATGTTCCTAGAATTACTCCCTGTATTACAGACCCATTGCTCACTTACAGCACAAGCCCTTTCTTGATATAACAGTAACATATCTTCACATTTTTGCACATCTTTTATTTTAAAAGCTATCAAAACATCTTGTGCACTGTTACAGCTAGCACACAGGGATCACTTCTCCAATCAACCAAGCACAACCAACTTTGACATGAAGATGAACATCACCAACCAGCTCAAGACAGTGGTTCAGAGCTGGTAATAAAGAGCTGTGTGCTGCTCTGATTTCAGCGGGGGGTTAACTAAGCAAAGTGTAATTACCCCAACCAGAGCTTAGACACTGGGCATAACACACATTCACAGAAAAGTGCTTCAGGGTCTGAAGCAACCAAAGGCAGCCAAGACCTGTGCACAGTGTTGTTCCTTATGGGTTTCCAAACCAGGCATTAAGCCAGTCTGCTCCTGCTTAGTCTGAGTTGTGTGAGTACATATTGCCTCACCCACAGTACTGTAAATTTTATCTCTTATCTCACTCAAGGACCTCCCTAGTCACAGATCATTATAGAGGCTAGCAGCTGAGAGCAAATCCAGAGAGCAAAGATGTTTCATTCTTATTCTCTAAAGCCAGCCATCGATCCACTTTTAAAGTTCTGGTAAGTAAAAGCAGTCCCTTGCACTTCCACACGTGCAGCTTGTCTGGCTCCCTGGTACAAATAAACAGGGGGAGGAGGGATGGAAATTGGTTTAATAGCAGAATATGCCAATTTTTTGCTACTTCACAAGAGTTGAGCATGTTTCCCCTTTTAGGCAACCTGACAGGTGTACAACGTTATGATAACCATCTGCCCTAACAAAAAATGCATCCTCACTTTTAAATTCTATACCTGTTAGTCACTCATGGCCAGTGCGATTTTAGAGAAAAACATGTCTCCTGAATTTTATTTTCCTGAGGTATTATGCTCTGAAAATTGTAATGAAGGTCATTGAAGCTTCTAATAAGGCAATACAGATTAACCTTAGGAGTATTGTAGATTTAATTTCACTCAATAAGTACATGCTGCAAGCGTATTTCTTCAGATTGATCTACTCACGGGCTGTACCCATCAACTGATTAAAGTTATATATAACACTGAAAAGATCAGATGTCTTGATTTTTTTTGTTCAGTTAAAGGAATAAATTAACTGCTTTGGGATAAATCCAAGTCTCATTTTACAATTCAATAAAAAAAGAAGTACTTTTAGTTTATATAATACTTGTTCCACTACAGGTTCTTCCAGTGCAGAGGACATATTCCAACGATGTATTTAAGAACCTTTACAAGATTAGAAATGCAACATGCAGGTGAAATTAGACACTGAATTAGGAAGCTTATTAACTGCATAAATGTAATCAGAACCTTCTGAAGCCTGACACATAGAAAAAAAGAAATGAATTACAAAAGGGTGGCGTCAGTCTGTCTGAGTCAGCTGGACTGCTACAGAGCTAGTGACTGCTTCAGAAAACGTATACTACTCAGGTTTCTGCATGTTTCTTCTATATGTGTTTCCTGCAGACAGCAGCTCAATGGTTAAAGTAACAAAATAATCATCTAATGGGAGTGGGATAGTGGTGATGGTGGTGATGCTACTCACAGTAATATGTGTAGTCATTGCAGTTACAGAAGAAAGATAACAGGTTGTGAACTGAAAATGAAACCTGCCCAAAATTACAGTTCATGTTGTTGAAATAAATACAACCTTACAGTAAAACCAAGTAGACTCTTTAAGCATGTTTTCTATGTTTTCAAAAAAATAAGCATTTTATCATAATGAAGGTGATTAGCATTTTATCATAACAAAGGTGTCTTTTACTTGAGGGCTTAAACCATTTTCTATGTTTTCATAGAAAACATAGTGCTCAATAGTGACAGCCATGGAGGAAAGTTTGGTGTGGGATCAGGTCGGAGTTACCCACATTCGCTAGTTCTCTGTAAGCTGCTGGTGCACACTGTGTTAGCCCCCTATATCCCCCGTGGGTGTTCAGATCATTTCCCCATAAGATGTGAGACAGAAACCATGTGTGCCATTGTTGTGAACTGCCAGGAAATCCCTTGCTCTAACTTAACTTTCCATGCAGCTCAAATGTCAAGTTTCCAGTTGACATTTTTCAGTTTTTAGCAAGGCTAGCTCAGCCATCTACACATGTATACAAATTTTAAAGAATCAGAAGTCACAGATTTTTATTTTTAAGAAAACTTTAATATAAAATGCATGACTCAGGTATCAGATGTGAAAAAGCTGTGCGTTTGGCCTGATCATTTTCCAAAGGGGAAGGATTAGACCTTCAGATATTTCTAGTTTAGGCAAATTCATTCCAAGTGCCACTATCATTTACCTCACTAAATTTCAGCATGGGCCACACCAGTATTGCATGTTTCAGTGGTGTGTGCTGTATATTGATAGAGATCCGATTATAGAAGCCTTTGGTGATTAAAAGCATTTTATCATAATGAAGGTGTCTTTTACTCGAGGGCATAAACCATTCAGCAAGTAGTTCTATTTTAATTCCTTGAGCTTTTTTAATTTTCAGCTAATTAGCTAGAAATACACCACCTACAACATTCTCCTTTTCTCAGTTCGGAGGCTAAAATTTACCTCTAGTAAGCATTGCTATGGGGCATTTGCTTGTTTATTTAAAATGAAGAGAAAAAAAAAAAAAAAGCCTGCTAGAAGCTTGGTATAAAATTCCTTTGCTCAGTAACTGCTATGCTGGGGTAATTAACAAAGCCTTTCAAAGCAAGTTGTGTGCTCATTCAAAAATATTAGGCAATTCAAATTGCCTGTTCTTCGGCTATTAAAAAGTTTTGTTTTTTAAGAAGTATCTTAAAAAGAAAAAAACAAAACAAAACAAAACAAGAAGTCCACAACTTGACTTAAATACTTCAGTGGGTTAACTGGGAAGCTATTTAATGGGCTCCGGTCTCAAAGGAAGGCCAAAAGAGAACAGTAGTTGCCATCTTTTTACTGAAGGCTAGTGTGTTATCTTACCCTATTTCTAAAATGTTCTTCAAATGGCAGCTACTATCATGTCAACTGCACTGCTGGAAAACGCCTCAGGATGTCCTGAAAATTGATTTTTTTGAAAAAGGGGAATCCATTCTGTATTTAAAAGAATGGCGAAGTCTTCCAGACACAGGTGTGTCCAGGAAGGTTAAGAGTATCTCCTGTTCTTTTAATCCCCTTGTGCTAGCACTGGTGAGCACGGTATTTTCTATATTCTCATGTATCATTATATGATACATGTACAATTGTGAGACAATTGTGTACAAAAGTGAGAGAGAGGTTGTGGTGTTTAGCTGCCTAGCATGGTAAAACCACCACAACAATTTAGATCAAACATATCAGTTTTGTAGTCTCCATCCTTGGAGGTTTTCAACACAAGACTAAATAAAACCCTGAGCAACATGGCCTGATCCCATAGCCTTGTGCTGGAGGTTGGATTACAGGCCTCCTGTACTACCATCCTACTTGAGTGCAGTCTTCCTGGACAGACCATCTGAAAACCTGGAGGTCACAGTTTCACCAAATATTAGTTCTCTCACTCTGATGATTGCTAACCTAGTCCTGAATCACAGAATCAATGAATGAATGAATGAGGTCCTTACCAAGCATCAGAAGATTGGTTTTCTATTGAAATGAGGTTTGTGAAAGAAGGACATTCCTCTGGAAGCCTTCATCATTTTTATGAGAAAATTCCAAGAAAGAATTGTTTTTCCAGGGCTTTTGAACAGGGACTGTAAAAGCTATGTAGCTTGATAATTTCTATTCTGCCTACTTCTAGAAAAAAGGGGGTGTTTATCTTTGTTCTCTGAAATAATGCTTGATTATGGTACCTCCTAGAGAATAATAGCTTATTGTTAGAGTGCCTAACTGGGAGACAGTCTCTTTGGTGTTTCAGTTATGGGTATTGTGGTGTTCACAAAAAATTAATTGGGAATTTCATAACTGTTTGATTTTAACGCCTTTTTAAACATCTTAAAGGATGTATTCTATGTTTTGTTTTGTTTTAATCTTTTTTATTATTTTTCCTTTTACTGATAGAACATTAACAAATAGTCATTATCTTCACTATAAAATCTGTATTTCTCAGCTACAACTGATTGCTCTTAGACGTTATACAGTTTTTAAAAATGTCATAGAGCAATTTTATTTTCTTTTATATAATTACTTAAAGTCAGAGAAGAAAAATCTGACTATTATGCTTTGGTCACTACACATCCCCTAAATGTGATACAAACAAAATCCCCTTTCTCACAACAGCTGTTTTGATAGAAGAAAGTTCTGCACTGATTCAACATCTGTTGACAAGCTGTCTATATAAATCGACAGAGAAACAAACTGATACATGCAACTGAGTGTGCCTCCAAAGTGATTCACAATCTGTTGAAACAAGACACCATAACATTAAATATGTCATTCCGGTGTTATGGTTCCTCTTCCATCCTAAAATACCTGAAATAAAGAGCAGAAATATGGTGACATGACAATCTGGCAGCTGAAGCACAGATAAAGGACAATTGAATGAAATGAAACACTACACAGTTATATTTACCAGAGTCAGCACTGTACTACATGTTGAATGTTTGCATTTCTTATTAGGACCAATGGAATTTGAACCCATTCTGACAGCCTGGATTCAAACACTGAGCAAACTATGACATTACAGTATTCATATATGTCAGGAAAAAAAGTCACTGAGTAATTTTAGGGCAAAGGAGGGTGGAAAATAAAATAAAGACTAGGCAGATCGACATCCAGACACTGTATAGGAGAGAGATCAAAAGCAAACTACATTATTTATGTATGTATGTATTTATTTATTTTAATCTAATGTGATATTAGTCTGAAATGTTTGGTCATTGTGTAATGATTCATATGTGGCCAAGTGTCAGTACCGTACTATGCCTTTGCACCTCCTCAAGGTATTATTACAGAGGAAATTATCTAAGCAAAACTAAGGCAAGTACACCATACTGGATGTAGGATGGATGCTAGTTAGCCTAAGATTTGGAAGCAATTTCATTACTTATCACACACTTCCCTTTAGCTAGAAGTTGGGATATATATAAAACAAAGAAAAAAAATGGTTTTGAGGGGGCATAACCAAGAGGGGCCTATTATTGCCTGAATTCTGCCAAAGAAATATTCTCACAGCTGGGTTTTTAGATGGAGATATTACACTGAAACAATGGTGATTGCTCTGGTGGGCCATCTTCTTTTAGCTATAAACTTTTAGACTAATTACTATGCTAATGTTGCTAGTTCTGTTGGCAATATTTGATGGAATTGACCATCATGTGGTGCTGAATAAAGCTGCATGTCTCATGCTCTTATCCCTCCTCCTAGCGAGATCATTGTTTAGAATTATGTGTGCTCCTGGTTCTGTGAACACCCTCACATATTAAAACCTCAGGACTGGGAGACTGGATGGATAGGAGGGTCAACAGCATGCATGGACAATTAAACTCTGTATCTTCATAACAGTTTAATCAAGACTTCCATTACTTTATGTACTAAAAAGAACAGTAGCCAAGGAAAACTAAATGTGCCTCTAATCTTGGAGTATTTGAAGCAGAGATTTGGAAAGAGCTGTTTCAGCTCAGACTGGGAACTAAGCTTGGAGCTATTCTGGAAGCATGAGTGATTGCAGAAAGTTTTCTAACCTAAGGGATTTCCATCCTGTCACACACACACAGCCATATTTCCTGCCTTCAGGCTCCACTATTGCAAAATGCTGCAGAAAAAGCGCAAGTGAACACCACGGTGATGCCCCAGGATCATAAAGTCTTAGCAAATCTCACAGGTTTCCTGGTAATTTCCCTTGGCTCAGCTCAGTTCAATAAATCATGCTCTCCAGGATTTAGCTTATTTTCTCTCTACTAATTAGGTTCCTCAGAAAGGTTTTTCTTTATTTTTAGGAAACTTCTTGCAACCAAGTCTGAATTTTCCCCTTACTGATTTCATGCCCTTTTCTTCCCCAGAAAGGACACAGAATAACTCCCTACCTTCTTTATGGTAACCTATTATATGGTGAAACATTGCTTCCTACTAAGGAAACTTTGAATTAAACTTTGAATTCTTCAATGAGTTTCTCTTATTCATGATTCCAGTGTAAGCAATGTTCTTTCTTTACCTCACTATTACCTATAGAACAAATGTGGTTTCCTCAAAGACAATTTAATGACCCACTCCCCTTGTCAGTTCTTTCTTCAGAATTTTGACTGCTGAACTTTTCCAGACAGTATCACAGTTTTCCATCTCGCCATCCTTGGAATTAAATTTAAGAATACATGATAATTAACTTGGGACAAATTATAACCTTCCACAAGTGCACTCATGCAGTGTTTCTTTTGCTAGACTATTCCTTGTTTGGAAAGGGAAATATGATCTAATATCCCATTCATGAGAGAATCTAAAACAATTTTAGCATTCATCTTCATATTGGAGAAATACCCATGTGCACAATTAAACACTTGCTAACTATCATTGGAACTATAGCATATTCTTGGGTGAATTTCCTAGTACACACCAGATCTGAAATTGAAAGATTGTTTTTATTTATTTTAGCTTGGCTTTATTATTATTAATTTAAATGTGCTTGGGAACTTTATTGATTTTGGAAATGGAAGAGCTTAAATGTTTTTGTTGTTTTGTAATTTTCAGGATTATAATAATTACTATGAGGAAACAGCTAAAGAATAAACAAAACAGGTTATTCTATGTGTTTTACAAATAAATGTTCTGCATCATAATTATCCCTTTAAAGCTAAATGCTTAGGTACAAAATATACTGTTTAGGAAACCTTTACAACCATTGCGGCAACTATTTGACAGTACTTGTAGAACTAGAACACAGATACCATTATTTATTGTATTGTTTATAAACTGCAAAGTTCTTGGTCAGCAGAGATTGAAGATTTTTGACTTGCATGTTAGATGAGAAGAAACCACAAGAAATGTGGTCACCGTACACACTTAGGATCCTCAACTGAATATTTGGGTCAGTATTGGCCACATTTTCCAACTACATCTATCTTAAATCTATTTTTGTCGTATATATTAAGACCAACATGTTTGTCCACACACATACATGCTGTTGTATACTCTTTTGACTTATTTGTATTTGTTCATTTGTTTTGAATTTGCAGGTCAACCCAAAGGAACTGAGATTACAACACCAATTTAAACTTCCAGGAGTGAATTAAAGTATCAGGAATTTTTGTTTATTTTCTTTAATCTGTTTCACTGTCATCAGATTCATGTTAGGTACTCACCTGTTGTTTGTGTCAATGTAATAGGACTGACTGCCAAGCTGAGTGTTCAAAAACAAACAAATGGAAATAGTTAGGATTTTCATAATGTCAGCTGTTAAAAAAAAAAAAAAATCCCATATGATTGGTAGATCACAGAAAAAAATGAAAAACAAAACAAAACAAAACCATTATTAGCAAATCCCATTGGTACCTTGTTGTCAGAGTGTCCATGCACTACACAGAGCCAAATACATTCTGTTTTGTAGTTTGTATTTATTAATCTGATAGTCCACAGCTCCACAACATGGAACTTGGCTCCTATTGTGTCTGCAGCCTGGACCACTCTAGAGTTTGCACCTGTGACTACTCCTCTCGCAGCTTAGGACTTGTGGAAAATTACTGCCACATTTTTTCTTCCAGGTGGGACAACTAGCCCGCTGCTAGCTGCCAGCTGTAAAACAACAGAGGATTCCCCCAAAACCATCACCAGGAACTAACAAGAGAGAACGGTTCAGACTCCCACTGAATCACCAGCCTCACTAGCACCAACTCCCAATTTGTGTGGGTGGTGGTGGTAAGGGACAGATACTTTGTTAAAGGAATTAAGTGATTGTTAGTAAATGAGACGGGGCAGTTTGTCTTCAGATCATCTTTTCTTTCTGACTGCCTACAAATATACTTTTAGTATATGCTTTTTGAATATAAGGTAAGATATCTCCTATAGAAGGTTGGAGGTCTTGTCCCCAGCAAGTATATGTGCTGTGCAGCAATGCTATTCTGGGGTTGCAAGCTACAGATTAAGTTTCCTTTATGCCATGCTACCAGCAAAATGGGGCCTCTCATTTAGCTATATCAGATTGTGGTTTGCAATGGATGGATCAACTTCAAAAACATGTATGAAATTCACCTTATGACATAAACGTATCTTGTATTCAGCTCCTGCCTTCATTACGGGGCATTCTCTGGCAGCTGCCTGTAAAGATTACATTATATAAAAAAAGAGACCTCTAAGCTGTCAAAGAGGGCTGAATGCAATCTTTTACGAAGATGATGGTAGTATGAAACCTGGTCATTTTCAATAAATGAGTTACAACACCTTTCAGGTATTACACTTGCCCCTGAGCATCCTTTTTCATTTCTGCTTACAATCACACTTTCTGCTTCTGTTTTTTTGGTGTTCTTTCTTTCTTTCTTTCTTTCTTTCTTTCTTTCTTTCTTTCTTTCTTTCTTTCTTTCTTTCTTTCTTTCTTTCTTTCTTTCTTTCTTTCTTTCTCTCTTTCTCTCTTTCTCTCTTTCTCTCTTTCTCTCTTTCTCTCTTTCTCTCTTTCTCTCTTTCTTTCTCTCTTTCTCTCTTTCTCTCTCTCTTTCTCTCTCTCTTTCTCTCTTTCTTTCTTTCTTTCTTTCTTTCTTTCTTTCTTTCTTTCTTTCTTTCTTTCTTTCTTTCTTTCTTTCTTTCTTTCTTTCTTTCTTTCTTTCTTTCTTTCTTTCTTTCTTTCTTTCTTTCTTTCTTTCTTTCTTTTTCTTTCTTTTTTTTTTTTTTCCTTTTTTCTTTTTCCCAATCTTAGCATTAGAAACCCAGAATTGCCACCATTACTTCTACCATCACCACCACCAAAAGATGGGATACTTTGACAGGAAAAGCTGCAACAACTACAGGCAATTTAATATCTTGAAGTATACAGATAAAATGAGTTCTCCATCCTTTTCATGTACAGTACCTCTGGGTGTATGGGTATTCAGGCAGGATTGCTTTCTGCTAGTCAACAGGCCAACAAAGACTGATGCTTCATAATGTGAAATTTTCCTCTAAATGAGATAGGTAATAAACTGTATTCCAGGAAAACCGATATGCACATTTGAATTTGAGATGTTAATCACATACCAGAGTGGGTCAACAAATTTCACATTTCTGATTTCCATTGTAAATCAGTGTAAATATTTGCAAGTATACAGCTACTGCAAAACACAGGGAACACATGTCATGGGAGAGTGAAATCCTCTTACCAACTAACAGCTGCTAATGGGCACTGGTAATGTACTTTGTTCTGGCATGTATAGGCTCTCCTGCATTAGTGTGAGCAACTCTCATGTTAATGCTGCCAAAAACTTTGGATTGAGAGTCGTGAAGGTATTGGTGGCTGTGGCTCACTCTCACCATCCCAGCCAACACCCTCGTCCATATTCATAGAGGCTGAGTCACATTATTTCCACAGAGTCTGACAGCCACTGCTTTCTCCACTTCAGGCCTGTCTAGATCTTTATCTATTTCTTCCATGACTGTTTCTCAGGGAAAGTATAAGTCCTGGTGATGTTATGATTATTTAGAAATACCCTCCAGATGTTGTCAGTCCCTTGATCGAGCAGCAAGAAGCCTCTCTCTAAGGAACAGTACCTGACCAGGAAGCCAGAGTAAAGAATCTAGAGCCTCCCATTACACATTAGCTGACCCCAATCGAATACTACATAGTTGGAGGAACTGCAAGGGAAAGGGTATTTTATTTGTAAATAGCTAGGGGGCCAACCCCACATCTAGCCACGCTTGCATATATCTGCAGGGACTCTGCTAAAGCTGATGGGGCAGCTATAGGGTCACCGTACTTAGCAGAGTCCTGCCTAAGAAACTGGTGTATGCTCAGGAGGATGGTGGTTCTATCAAAAGGCCAAGGAACACAAAAGCATTTCAGGAGCTTGAGGAAGAAAATTAGTGTGCGAACATGAAAACCTGAGGAAGGAATGAAGAAATTAATTATCAGACCAGGGGAAAAACAAAGAAGCATGCAGAAAAACAATTAGTAGTTTAAAATGCTCTTGAGTCCAGTAACCTTGGAGAATGCATTGAGCTAGTAACAGTGGTTGCTGTCACTTAAGGCAATTATTGGATATCATATAAACCTTTTTTTCAAACCAGGACAGAATTGTTTATGTTTTAGGAAGCAGCCATCAATAGCGAAATTAAATATTTGAATGAATGCAGGAACATGTTCTAATAAAACATGAAGGAAGTAATCAGGGAAGATTATCAGTCTTGTCAGCCTGATATTTAGCAGTGATAAAAAAAGAAAGTCTGGTGCCAATGTACCTTCCTTTTTGCAACCTGAGCCTATCTAGCATAATATTAAATGGCAGAGACTCATAAGGACTTAAAGAGCTTCTCTGCAGGATGAAGCTGAAGACATGCACAAGTCTGAGATTCACACTAGATTATTAAAATGCTTTACTCTTAATGCCAAATCAGGGTATCCTGGGATCAGCAATACCTTCCCATGATTCCACAGACCAGCATCTAGGCACGCAGCTGACCTGAATTGGAGCCTGATGAGCTGCAAAGAAGTGATGGTCAATACTCTAGCCTAAAGAAAAGCAGGAGAGACCAGCCCAGGACAGAAACACAGGGCCCACTTGTAACCCACTGCTTGTTTTCCCCTGTTCCTAGGGAGCAAACTAATGATGGCAGTCCCCAGCTACAAAATGTCTCACTTTGTGTTAGGATATCCCTGCTACAAATCCCCATGCAGGCAGCTGAAAAGGAGGTCACTGCTTGCAATTATAACCTTACACTGTACCCAGGATACAAGTAACACCCAGCAGTACAGTACAGCCTCTGCCTGTTACTATAGCTCAACAGATGGACTAGCTGCTAAGCTCAGTTTGCAGGACTGAGAAATTGATATTTTGCGCTGTAACCAAGATTGCGTGCAGATGAACTGAGGATCACCTACAGATCACAGAAATAAAATCTATTATTTATAATTTTTTAGGTCACTCTCCTCTCTTTCCTGCTTTTTTTTTTTTTTTTTTTTTTTTTTTCCCAGAAAGTTGTTTGCTTGCTTTTCTCTCATGCTCCAGAGCTGAATTTCAGCAACTCAAATTGGTGGGGCTTGCTGAGAAAGCCTCCTAAAATTATTAATGAACATCTTTACATCTTTGATGAGATGGCTAAAGATATGTAGCACAATTTTTTTCCATATGATTTTCTTTTCCTGTGTTTTTATTACAATTGTTAATACTCATCTTTGAAGAAATGGCTCAAGGCAGGTAGTACAATATGCTTGCACATAATTTCACATTTTTCTGCTGCTTTTAATGGGAATTTGTATTTTTTTTTAAAAAAAAAGGACAAAAATTTTGTGTCAGATCTGCACAGTGACATCTGGTTCTCAACTTGTTCTCCCTGAAATCTCAGAAGGCCATTTTAACAGTTTTGGAAGTTGCATACTTCGTACTTACATGCTAATCTTTTTCTTTCAAAACACTGAGGTTTCTACCATGAGGTGCTAACCATTTTAGGTACTCCACACCACTATGCCCATTATATCACCTTATGAAGTTTTAGTGTAGACCAGGCTCCAAGTTCCTGAAATACCAACAGAACAAGTTTTGTGAGATGACTAAATCTTTTTATTTACCTTAATGATTAATATAAGTATTAGAGCAATCTGCCTGAGTGAATTTTCACTTTGCATGAAGAAATCTGTCTCTATCTCTGCATCTTTGTTTTAAACTGACATTTTCCCAAAATTGATCAGAACATAAAAATTGCTTATCATGAGCTAAATTTCCATGATTAATGTAAAAAACACAATTAAAGAGCTGTGTGTGCTGGGTAGAGACCCAAAGAGAGAGTGTGAATGAAAAATGTAATTAATTGATAATCTTAAAGGAATAAAACAAGTTGCCTTCTAATTTTACAGAATGTAGCCATTACAATTTATGATTTCTGCCAAACTATATATTGATTTCTCTCTTTTAGGAATCAGCAGCTTTCCCTGCTGATTGAATTCTAATTACTCACTCCATAATTACATTGATTTTAACAGACTTCTGGACAATTTTGTACCAGGCTGGTTTCAAATTACATTTAATGAATCCATCATGACTATCGATATAAAAACTTCCATCCTACAGCATCTTGAAATAGATAGAAATTGTTTTTCATTTCTACTGCACAAGCTGTGCTTGCCCTCAGTTCATATTGCACTCACTCAGAGCAGCAGCTGGCCTTGGGCTCCACTTCATGGCATCTCTGTGGAGGACAGGCAGAAAAGTACAGTTGATTTTGTTCATTTAAACCCCATGATGAGCATGTCTGTAGCCAGCTGTGATAAAATCCATTACCCAAGTTAGTATTTTAAAACGAAAATTCAATCACTTCTGTGTATTATACCAAAGTCAAGAAAATCCTGCATCTGCCCTCTCCATGTAATACATGCCAAGGATAGGCAAGTCATATTGGTGCTGGCTATGTAAACCACCAAAATGGAGCAAAATACCTCACCAACAAGCAGACAGTTCATTTCCAGTGATACTTTACACAGCTGTGATGCCCTATGTGAAAACCCAAGGCTGTTGTTGAGCCTCTCTGCCTGTTCCCAGGGTTGCTCTCACAAATATTTGTCTTCCTTTCTCCCTCATACAAACATATGCATTTGCATAAATCAATGCCGAAGCCTGACTAGCTTACAATTAGCTTTAGGGAATCCTGTTTGGCCTCATGGTTTTATTTCCATTTATTTTGGGCAATGGCTTCCTACTCTTTTGAGTTATTGCTATATAAAGGAGCATTCAATATCCAGTCAGGCTGAAAGCTGCTGATTATGTTCATCAGCTTTAATAAGATATGTTATCAGGCCTTATTTTCTTGAATTACCTATAGATCAAAGATATGATCAATGGCAGCTTTTAAATATTTCCATGTCAATATTTTCAAAGATCTTTTCATTCAAAAGGGCTTACATGTGTTTTAGAACATACAGGCCTTCTTTAGGCTTCATTTTCTTCCCTCTAAAGTTTGATATTTTGAGTGCAGCAGTTCTGGTGCTAAATTTGATTGAAGTGACAGAGTTTCTACAGGTCCAGGTCATATCTGATGCTTTTATTATTATGACTATTTCTAAATTACTGGACACACTAGTAGCCTGTTAAGGGACACGTCTCTCCTGTGTTTCAAGCCCTTGTCAGGGTGAGACACAACCATGGTCCTGTCCTCTCCCAACATCATCATTTCCATGCAAGGGAACCAGGGGGTGCAGAACCCAGCTGTGATGTGCTCCCACTGCTCTGTCCTTGAACCGTGATGCAAAGGCACATGGCCCACCCCAAGAAGGTACCTGTACCTTCTACATTTAAAACCATCTGCTTAATACATATATCCATTCTGAAAGTGGCATGCAGGTTTTGCTGCAACAACAGGTTTTCTTTTCTAAAGAGGAAATGAACCATGAGTTATCCTCCTTTATCTTTGCATTTCCAGAGAACAGTTCCAGTAGACAAGAAAGTTAGGTGATTTTAGATGTTGTTTTTTAAATTATAAAGCTTTCCATAGAGACAAATTTCCTTGCAGTCTCTGGCAAACTGGCTTGTGATTATTCTGCTGAGAGTAGTAAATGATCTAAATATATATACATCATCTTTTGAAGGAGAAATCAAATTAAAAGAGTTATTTAAACCTGAAAGCTGAGTGCTTTGTTCACTGTTAGGATAAACACATCAAGATAGGGTTTACTCTGCCTAAAAGAGAACAATCTGCATAAATAGATGAAATTTTATCAGACTATGAATAAAAGATTCAAACAGAAACTTGCTTTACTTGAGTTTCTACGTGAAAAAAAAAAAAATTACTGGACTATTTCTTTCCTCTTAAATTCTTTTTGTCTTTTTTTTTTTCTTTTTTTAGATAATGGTGAAAATAGGATTCCTTCAAACTTCACATGCAATGAATTCAAGACAAGATAATATCATCATCCGTCTTCTTGATGAACCTCTCAGCATCTTATCTTCAGTCTGAATTCACGAGAAAAACTGAACAAGCCATGCATCTACACATTTCTTCATATAAAAATTACTGCTGAAGGTTAGAAAATGTTTAAGGTCAAACTTCTAAGCTGCCATCTGGAGCCCATTTAACAATTGCCAAGAACATCTGCCACTGCCACGCATCCCTAAGACAAAACTTAGACATTACCTTTTCTTCTAAGTAGAAAATCTTAGAGTCACATGAATCTGAGCCTCTGATTCTTTGCTGCCAGCCATCAGAACCCAGGGCAAATTTAGTGCAGGTTGTCAGCTACTGAAGGTGTTATTAGATAAAAATTGTTTGTAAAAACACACTGTGTTCACAGTCTAAAACCTCCTTCTCACAAATAATAGTGTCATTAACAGCTTTGCAAGACAAATCAACATTGAGATGTGGGATGGGGGCTGTGGCGCATGATATTTCCTGACGGCTGGCTGAAATGCAGTTGTGGAGTAGTCAAAGCAAACTTCCATTACTGCTGTTGTTGCCACCACTCTGCTGCAGCTGCAAAGAAAACTTCAGCTTTCAGATAGCTGAAGGCAATATTTTTCAAAAGCTCTACAAGTGAAATATGAATATAGACATTTAAGAACTAAACAAAACGTCCTCAGAGGTAGGTATAATATTCTCTGAACTTTTATGACAAAAATGAAAGATATAAAAATCAGAGAAACACATGGCTTACAAGATCTAATTCCACAGAAAAAGCCCTGCATCTATATTCATATTTTAAGATATAGCAAATCCCATTAGTTATTAATTCCTTACTTTGGGGAAGACGTTTAGAGTTTAAAAATACTTTAAGGTTGCTACTCTGTACTCATATGCATGAATTCCTAATAGCAAGAAGTAGATTATGTGAGATAAAGACCTCTATTACTAAATACAGGACATATGTTTATTTATTTATTTATTTATTTTTCATGGCCTGGATGGAAAATATCCTTTCTAAATGATGGTCAAGGCATATAAAATATCTATTAGAATATGATGAAAATTTTAACTAGAAGATGTTTTACATGATTGCATCCTTAATTTAGTGATTTGATCAGACAGGGGAGATGCTTCCACACATGCTTACTCTGTCATATTTCTGTAGTTTGGTAAATGTCAGGTATTAGGTTATTTTCTATCAGTGGAAAAGTAATACAATATACTATATATTTAGTGATTCATTTATACTACATAATAACCAATATGTGCAATTCAAGGTAAATCATATGTCTATTAATAGGTATAATAAATGATTTGATTCCATTTACAGAACACTGAATCTGTGTTATAATGATGTCTAGATAGCAGAGAAAATTGAAATGATTGCTTTCATTCAATTGACAAGCTGTGAATGTGACTAAAAGCCCCACATTGATTATAGATCAATTTACCTTTGAAACTGAAAAACACGAATTAAGCTCCATGCCTTGTTCTTTAAGAGTTTTTTTAAACCACATTACATTTTGTATTTTAACAGATGGCAGAATTTAATCTTCATCTGAGGGACAGGAGTGATACAAGGTGATAGTTGTCTCACGGTGTGAAGAAGATTCATGAAGAGTATTATGTTTTGTTTTTCTTTATTATAGATAATCATATATATGCTAAAATATTATCACCAAATCATTTTTTAAAGAGTCTTTGTGCCTGTATGGAAATGAAGATGAAGGTGCTTGTGGCCAACCCTCCAATCAAGCAACTATTTACTTTTCAAAATTCAGAACATTGTTATCAAATCCATTTCATAAAAGACATTGAATGTGATCTCACCAGGGCTTGTCTTTCCAGTTCTGTTCAAGAACTGTAACCTATAGAGGAACTTGTTACTTTGAATGTGTTTTTACATTTTTTTCTTAAAGCCTAGAAATTGTTTACCTTCAGTGGGATCTATTTTTTGTTTTTCTGTTGAAATGCCTCTAGACTAAAAATCTGCTCCCAGCTGAAACAGAATTTATAAGCAGTCTGGCTATCATGATGTGCTCAGAAAACACTTCCTTGCTTGATCCAAATTAATTTAGACTGTCACTGAATCCTCAGACTGCTGAATCTTCCTGGAGTAACTTTTCTACATTATGAAAATTTAAAAAGACCTTCTGCTTTTGAGAATGAATCAACAGGTGGACAAAGTGATAGGTCTTCACAAAACACCTGCAGATTGAAAGCAAAGTATCTCCAAGACTTTGATTACAGTAAAAGAACAGAGAATGTTGAGATTAATGGTAAACTACATTTATGAGATCCAATATTTAAAGGTTAGAAAGTTAAGGTTGATAGGCAAAGTTTACAATAGTTTATTGTCAACACCTATATTTTAAAGTAGAAAAGAGAAATCATGTTTTATGTTTATCATGGAGAAAAAGAACAAGTCTGAACAAAAGCCTGCATGGGAGTTGTGTATAAGAATTTGGTCACAGTCTTTTGAACAGAATTGGAGCTTTTTACACAGATTTAATTATTATTTAATTATTAATTATTATTTTTTTATGTTGTCAGTAGTTCTATAACTCTAACAAAACTACAAGAATGGCTAAAGTTATGCCTTGTTTATTTGTTTGTAGTTAGCAAGTGTGTGTAGTTGCTGCACACATCTGCTCAGCTATGTTTGCTTGTATTGTTGCAGACATAAAAAATACATAAATAGTGACAATTTAGTGTATTAATGCATGTTCAGTATCAGCCAGTGTCACAGGCTACTGCACAATACCTTCTTTGTTCCTTTGCAAAATGGGGATGAAAATACTGTTTACATTTATTTTATCTCAGTGCAGTATCATACTCCTTAATCATGTCTTACCAAGAAAGCACACTTAAGCATTGGAAGTCCTTGAGGAAAAAAAAAAAAAAAGGCAAAGAAAAAGCAAGGCAATGTGAAATTAAATTATATTGGAGGGTGAGGGAACTTTAAACCTGGGGCAAACTAGGATCAGTTGGATGATTTTTGAAAGAAAAACCTTGTGTGACTATTTTCTCTTTGTTTTTATTGAAGATACATATAGTTTTTAATAACTGAAAGACTCACACTCAGCATCTAATCTTGCATAGTCTGTCATGGTTATAATGCTGATAATTCCATAAAAACAGCATTATGATATCTCAGTAGGAACACATCTTTGTATGCTTCACATCACATAGGAGGTACCCCCCCAACCAAGGGCCCGGTCTGGTTTTCTATTACCCCATGTCCTTTGGCTGCCTGACAGCCACGTAGAGCTGTTCAACAAGTGACAAAATCATCTTCCTTGTTCATTCTGTTTCTTGCCAGCCCAGATACAGTGTCTGTTGCCACCAAGAGCAGATAGACATTTAGAGAAGGATGATGCAAATCAAGGAGGAGATGAAAGAATATGCTCCCAGCTGCTGAGAGCTAATGTTTCAGGGCATTCTCTAGGGAGAGGCTACTGGGGATATAACCCTGCTTGTGGGTGAGTTGCAGATGGTCTGGGGAAAGAGAGACTGGGAAAGAAAAGCGTAGGGAAAGGATCAGGGAGTAATGGGCAAGGAGGGAAAGGTCAGAAGGAGACTGGAGGTTGCAAGAATTAGAGGAAAAATGGAAAATTAAGATACAAAAAGTAGGCTAAAGTCTCTGAGAAAAGGAGTTGGGAGGGAGGGAAGAGAAAAGAAAGGAAGTACTGAAGGTTAGTTTGAAGAATTTGCTGACACTGTCAAAAAAATGTAGTATCAGGAATTCCCCAGAACTCCTCAACTCTACAAAAACGAGAAGACAGGCAATGGCTGAAAGAGCTGGTCTCACTTTAATTAAATGTTTATTTAAGTCTAACATATTTGAAAATTATAATTAGTTTCCCCCAGCAATGCCCTTAACTAAGCCCCTTTCATAAAGATCTTTGAAAAGCAGACAACTCATGAAAAATCCCAGTTGGCAACCTTTTTTTTTTTTTTTTTTTTTTTTTTTCCTGAAAAAGAAGTTTACCGAAATCTTCAAAGGCCAGAATCTGGCATAGTTTTCTCCTGAGTAAAGTTAAATCTGCAAGTTAAAGCCCTGCCAGGCAGCATGACATACTCCAGCTACCTGCAAGTTTGATCCCAGACCGGTAAGCAGCAGTGATCAAACTTACTGCCCATCTGGTTGAAGATTTGACCAATCCAGCTGTTCTGTATAACCTATCCCTACTCATGGACAGGTGTCCAGCTATGGCACTACAGGGTACAGTCAATCAATAGGCGATATCCCCACAGCAGGAACGAAATAAATAAGTTCACATAGAGTTTCATTCTGCAAGGGCTTCCACTGCCCCTCAGTGTTAATGGAGATGTCCTGTATTAGCAGGCAAGACAACATGCAGTAAACATATACCTGAGTAGGCTGTTGTCATTCCAATATGACATAGCTAAGACCTGGCTTAAATGATTATTTCTTGGAAAAACAGACTTATTTTCTGCTGACTGTGATCAGTTTTAATGTGCAAGAACAAATTTTGCAGAAGGAATGTCACATTCTTGCCACTGTTGAATTAAAATCCATGATATTATTTAGAGAAAAGTAAGATTCATGCCCTTGCTGTAACAGCTGTAAAAAAAGTATGGAGTGACTAATTGTACAAAAACTCAACTGGACAACAAAAATTCTGCACATCCCTGAAGCTGGGAAACCATGGACGTGATGTTCTGAAAATCACACTCTATATATGTACGAGGTAAGACACTGTAATACTAGCATCACATGGTCTTTTTAATTGTGACATTGGATCAGACAGAAAAAACATCAACAGAACAACAACAACAAAAAGACAATAATATTGAAGCAAAAATGTGTATGTAGTCATGTCTTCAGCAGATACACTGTGGAGCTGGCCGGGAATGTTTAAAGGGATTCATTTTTAAAATAGAAAAATCAGTTTGTGAAAGAAAGCCCTCAAAAATAGTGTATATACAGTTTCAATGTGGAAAGAATTTCTGGTCAGAATACATGTACAAACAATTATCCCCTGTCTACAACCCCTGCTGGCAGGGAGTAGGAAGACTTAAGTCCTCGCTGTACCTCATCTCATCAAGGGACCCAAGGCTCCAGCTCACAGAGGGGTGCCCAGACTCCTGGGCTATATTGTGAATCAGTTTGACAGGAACATTTAGACTGGGACAGTGCTTTGTGCTTCCTTCTTGTCCTCCAATCCACTCCGAACGAAGCCTGGTGATTACGGCACTTTTCTGGGATATGCAAGGGAATTTAATATAGGATGTCTCCCATGCTGTGGGCAGCTGATGAAAACCCAGAAGAGCCACCCTCTGTGAAGACGTTAGGTTAGAAGAAGCTTCAGGCTTTGTCACTCTCAATGGTTTCTAACAGTAGAGGAGTTCATAAGAGGAAATTGAGTTTTCCATTTCTGAAGAAAAATCAAATGACTTACTACTGAGTCCAGGACCTAGACAGATATAAATAAAGCAAGTATAATTTTGTGATATCAATTTAATTGCATATTTCTTTCAAACTATATGACCACCTGGATGCAGTCATAACAATAACAACAGCAAATCAATGTTTGTGAGGAAATGCAGTTAAGTACTAAGATCTAATAATATGCTCTCTTGGAAGCAGCTGTAAAATTTTTTGTTTCCCTTTGCAAACAGAGTGTTAAGAATGCCAAGAACCAACAAGTGTCTAATATTATTCTTCCCCAGATGAAATGAAAAGATATTGATTTCTACCAAATAGATTCCCTAATATGTAAGCACATTATTCTAAGACGTAGAAGAATCATATACTTTTATTTCTGTTCTCTCTTGAAAACACTTGAAGGAAATGTTTCATCAAAATAATAAAATAAAATAAAATAAAATAAAATAAAATAAAATAAAATAAAATAAAATAAAATAAAATAAAATAAAATAAAATGGTGTGTATGCTTTTTGGGAAAAGCTATCAAACACATAAAACATCTTTTCAGATAGTGGACATATATGTTCCTAATTTTACTTTATATTTACTTGAAGAAAAGGCGTCTCTGAACACTAAAAGACATGGGTTTGCAAGGTTATGCCACTGTGATTACATCATGTGTAGTTGTGAAGCTACATTTCAAAAGCAGATTTCCTTCTTAAATCCTATAAAGTCTACAAAGGTGCTACCCATTCAAAACAGTGACTCCATTAATTTACACCAGCACAATTGCTATAGTAGAGATGGGGAATAGGGATTAATCGGGTATGAAGAACCTCCTTTCACTACAGTGTTTTTGTAACTCATACCTATGGATTTCTCATTAAGTCAGTCAATCCTTTAATTTCCTTCAAAACTGAAACATTTTCAAAGATTCCAGAATTTTATTACTATTCTTCCAGTCATCTATTTGTCCCTGTTAATGGGATGAGAAGCAGAAATGCCCCAAATACCCCAGAAGAATGACACTGACATGTTTCCAGCCTATCTTGGTGCAGAAACTGTCAATCATAGAATCAAAGAACCATAGAATATCCTGAGTAGGAAGGGACCCACAAAGATCATTGAGTGCAGCTCCTGGTTCCTCACAGGACCACCCAAAAATCAGGCCATGTGTCTGAGAGCATTTTCTAAATATTTCTTGAACTCCGGCAGTCTCGGTGCCATGACCACTGCCCTGGGCAGCCTGCTACAGCGCCCAACCACCCTCATGGTGCAGAACCTTTCCCTAACCCCCAGCCTGACCCTCCCTTGTCCCAGCTCCAATGCCTTTCCCTCGGGTCCCAGGGTCCTGTCACTGTCCCCAGAGAGCAGAGCTCAGCACCTGCCCCTCCACTCCCCTCGTGAGGGAGCTGCAGGCCACCATGAGGTCTCCCCTCAGGCTGCTCTGTGTGGGCTGGACAAACCAAGGGACCTCAGCTGCTCTTCCCCTCCAGACTCTTCACCATCTTTGGATGGTTTTATGTCCTTCTTATGTTGTGGTGCCCAAAACTACACACAGGACTCAAGGTGAGGCCACATTAGCACAGAGAAGAGTGGGAAAATCCCTTTCCTTGAAGTGTTAACCCCCTCGCTGACATTCTGGAATATTTTTCCAAGTGCAGTCAACCATTTGAACCTTTGGACTACTTCTCAGAGTCACTTGCCCATATGCTAAGCATGACAGGAAATCTATGACTGTATTTAGCTATTTCTATATACATAGACTGAGAGAAACTCTCAGGCTTAAACATTTTAAATTTTAGAAATACACTTTACTCCTCTGTTGTTGTATTGTTGTTGTATTGTACATGTATTCTTTTCCTTTTCCTTTTCCTTTTCCTTTTCCTTTTCCTTTTCCTTTTCCTTTTCCTTTTCCTTTTCCTTTTCCTTTTCCTTTTCCTTTTCCTTTTCCTTTTCCTTTTCCTTTTCTTTTTTCTTCTCTTTTTCTTTTCCTTTTTCAAATTTACTCAGTATGAAATGCTATCGTTCCTATTTAAGCGTTAGAACAGGCTGTTCTAACTCATCAGCTGAATACCCTTGTTCAAGAGGCTTGTCCACAGAGACTACTCTTTCATAAATATTTTCCATTTCCCAGCAGCTTTGCCTTGTCTCGAGCACATGCATAATGGAAAAGGAAAGGCCCAAGTTACCAACTGCTCAGTAAAAAAAAAAAAAAAAAAAAAAAAAAAAAAAACAAAGAACATTTCTGTATCTGTCAGGGAGCTATACAAAAACAAAACAAAACAAAACAAAAAACAGGTGTTATATTTATGGTTAACCAAGACAGCATAAGGAGAAGGCAGCTCTGAGATTAACAGAAAAAAAATGATCTGATTTGTGATGGCCACACTAAGTAGATAGGAAAAAAAACATATAGTACAATTCAAGTTAAATAAAAGCCTGCTTCTGCCTAATACTTTGGAGAATTTGTCCATGAGCACTTCATTATTAAACAACATTCCTGTGCTACAGCCAAGTTTAGAAAGGATTTATTTAACATGCCATTACGGCAATTAGCCCCAGGGAAAGTTCAGCTTGCATACCCAGCTTCTAAATATGTCTTAAATTTGTATTTATCAACCAAGTTTCCTCCCCCTTCCTGCTACTGAGTATAAACTTTCCCGTTTTTCTTCACCTCACAGCCCCTTTGAAGCTTTCAAACTGAGCTCTTTTCTCAGCACCCAGAACGTCAGCGACCTGTTCCATCTTTCCTCCTGTGTATACCAGCACAATATCAGTCCTCAGGAAGGTAGACCTGTCAGGCCCTGTGTGTCAATTTTGATCACTACTGCAGAAGTAAGTGGATGATGTTGCTGCAAGACAGGATATTTAAGAGACAGAAAGGAGACTGAGGACACTGAAGCTTAATTTCTAGCTCTGCTGTGACTTGAGGCAAGACATTCAGTCATTACCTGTATTTCAACTCTCTAAGTTTGCATGAGGATAATAATATTAGTTTTTCTCCACCGTGTTTCTTCAGTCCATAGTAGGTGAACTATAACTTGCAATGTTTATTTACAGGATACAACACATTTAGGGTGTAATCTTTCTTTAGGTCTCCAGATGCAACTGTTCCTCAAAAGGCTCTCTGAACTCTATGACTTTGATCGGCTCCTCATGACAAAGAGTGACACACAGGAATTGAATTCTGGTGCCTGAAAAAAAAAAAAATGATTTTGAATTTGCAAAGACATCCATCATCTTAAAATACATATACATTTTTATTCTTCACGTTTTGACTGCATGTCAGAAGAATAAAGAAACACATAAATATTGTGTGTTTACACTAACGCTGATGTGGCATCTATCACTATGCAGTAATCACCCAGCAACTGTTAGATAAGTTGAACCTCGAGTTGCTCATCTCCTGAAACCAAAACAAGGCTTCTGTTGCCCATACCTCTGTCTGGAGCAGGCAACACGGAGCAGAAGCAGCACTGGTCTCTATCATTACAAGGAATTCTGAGCCTCTTTACTTAATTTTTATGTTTTTTTTTTTTTTTTTTGCTTTGTTTTTGTTTTGTTTTGTTTTGTTTTTCTTTCCTAATGTCCAAGGCAGAACACTCCAGGTTCCCTAGGGAATGGGAAAGGAAGAGTTTTTTTTACAGGTTTCACCTGAATGCAGCATGCGTAACCAGCACCCATTGCAATAATCCCATTTCCACCTGCCATTGGCTGGTATGCATGTTGCAGTGCATGTACAGTAGTTTTCACTATATGCCCTGCAGACTGGCTCCAAAATAGAGGGGACCAATTTCTGCTACCTTTTCAAAAGGATTCCCCACTACATTCAATTCACTGACAGACTTGGAAGGAAGCAAAATTAAAGTTGCCTAAGCAACTGTAAATCTACTGTTTTTTAACTCTTCAACTGAAGTTATTTATTTATTTTTTAACAATATTTGTTGACTATACATTTTATAGTCATAACAAATTGTGAGTGTTGCAAAATAAAAACACGTCAGAGCCACTGATTGCTATACATATTAACAATGAAATGCTTAGGGAATATCACTGCCTGAGTTAAAAGAGTAATATTGCTTTGGCTTTTGCAATATATATGAAAAATTAACCTTGTTTCACTGTACATACTCTTTTTGTTCACCATGCTGAACATATATTCATTATACACTAGCTCTGAACAAAGCACAGTGAAGTCACTCTACAGTGATAACAATGAAAGTTTTCTCTCAAACAGCAACAGGAGTGGCCAAACTGATTTGTTGGAGACAAAAAATAATAAAGCATCTAGTTTTATTTTCTACCACTTACGCTGTCTCTATCATAAAAATGAAGTCAAGTGAAACCAATAATATTTCTAGTAAATGACTCAATCTACAAAACCATAATTCCCTGAAAATTTCAACCACTGGACTTTTTTTTTTTTTTTTTTTTTCCAATATTTTGACCCTTCTACTAAAATAGTCTCAATAAATTAAAATCTGAATATTTTCCAATCTATTTCTCAGTGTTATCTCATTAGTATTACATCTGAACTGTTCAGGATGATGGCTGCAGCTAGAAAAAATAAGAGGAATTTCAAGGGCTCCATGAACACTACCCAATATACTGCTGCAGTCTAAGAATAACTGACATCAGCTTGACCTCATACTTGCCTAAAGGAAAATGGTCCTATAGCATTTGGTAAAGTTTATGAGATGCCAGTTCCTACTGTGGTGTATGCAGGTCTTTAATTTGCTGTAATTTATATTGGGAAGGCTCCCTTAGGTGTACTGTTTTGTTGCAAAAATGACTGAGAATCAAACTTCAAGCCGGTGATCTCTTTTTTTTACTGTTCCACAATAACCTTTGGAATGAAAGGAATGTGATACAGCACTAATGGGATGAATGGTCTTCATGGAGCAATCAAGAACAGAATAGAAATGGATTAGATAAGAGAAAATATATGCAATTGCTTGCAACTTTCTTAGTTGCATGGAGCTTAGTAGAAAACATGATTTAATTTCATTTTCATATTCTTTCTAATTTAATTGTATTAATTTTTAAATAAAAGTTATTCTGTGCAAAACAGTTTGGAAGAAACAGAAATTCTGCTCCCTGGTTATAAATCTTAAAAGTCTATGCCACATCTGAAACACTTGTTTTAACGAATGTAATGAAGAAATACAGATAAAAAATTATCCTGGAAAAATAAATTAATGCCATTTTTAAAACCCCAGCTAGCTTTGATCAAGAGCAAACTTCTATGAAATTTTAGGAAACCACTCATATATTTTAGTGGTAAAAGATGTCTGTTTATAAAAAAAACAGTCACATCTGTTTTTCCTTCATCCAATTCCTGAAATTAACAGGGAATGGCACAGTGGCTGTGAGCATTTCAGTTTCTGGGGTAGAGAAAGAAGGGAGTATTTCTCACTGATTTCTACTGACCCCCTGTGGTAAACTAAATTGCATGGCATTGCTGAAGGCTTTGGCATCTTCATTGAAGGGACAATGTCCACCATGGCCAGGAAAAGTCTTAGGAGTTGAATCTGACCATCTCAATGGGCATGACATCTGGTCTGTCCAGAGCCAGAAGATGGTCAACATTCAAAAGCTGCTTTTAGTCCATGAAAAGATACCAGACTGTAAGCAACAGTATGCCCTTCTCAGTATACAGCAAGGATGTAAATCTCATAGGGATATCCTAATCCATAAACTGAAATTAAGTAATTTACTTCAGTCACCAAAAATATATGATGAAATCAGAGGTTAATCTATGTACTTTTCAGATTGCAGTGATGGGGAGTATAATTGTCTATACAAATGTCTTTCCAGACTAAGTTGAGCACTGAAGTGGACAATTATTCAAAGGAAGGTGCTGCCAGTGTATTGTAATTTAGTTTATATTTCAGCCTGAAGAAAGACAAGACAAGTTATATGAGGGATGACTTCAGATATTTCAACTTTCAGCTTTTCTAAAATACGTATTAAGTCTGTCTATAAGACCAGAAATTATAAAAAAAAAAAGTCTACTGGAAAAAGGATTTATTAAAATTTATGCTCACTCTCAAGTACTTACAAATGCTTCATAAATTGCATATTCACTACACAAACGTTCCTTCGATTGGGAGCAAGCCAAGGTTTTCACTACTTCCATTTGTCCTAGAAGTAAAACCACTTGCAGAAGAAAAATGAGCTAATGAGAATACTAAAGAGTGTATAGCAAAACTTTTACACAGGGAAGTTGCATCTGGATCTCACAAAATTCATATACCTAGGAACTGTACTCTGCAGATTTGATCAGCTGTCAAAACACAGAATGAATAGCTGAAATATAGTTATTTTTTATAGATGAGGGGAAAAAAAAAAAAAAAACACATATAAACAGATCCAAATCTCATGTCATATCTCTCTAGCATTGGCAAAAATTAGAGTGCTGCTTCTTTATCTGACATGCCTTTGTTACAGTTGGTGGTTAGTTACATTAGCTTGTAATCTGTTCCTGATTATTTAACACACATGGAACTAATTCCATGGACCCATCAGTATTGCTGCCATTCTTTCCCTCTTTATGAAAAACTGAAAGAAATAGTTGGAACTAGGAATAAACCTTAAATATGTTGGCTAAGCAGACAACGTACTACATACATAAACTCCCTTCTCATGTGTTTTTACTTGTTTCATATTTTTCCTGTAAAATTGTTTTAACAATGTCCTTGAAAAGTAAGGGGGAAAAATTTCCATTAATATTTTTGGTCTCAAAAAACAGACTAAAAAGACAATAAAAACAACCCTGGGTGAAAAAAAAAAAAAAAAAAAAAAAAAAAAGTTAGTTATAAAATTTATTTGAGATCAGTTAATGAAACTTTCAAACTTTGAACAAAATAACTGGGCAGCAAATTTTTCAAAATCACCTAGTAAAAATATTTACTTTATATCTAAATGAATCTGACTCAAACCAAATCTCCCTGTCTCCTTGTAATAAGGAATGTACTTTTGAGAAATATCTTTCAGTTTAATTTTTGGACATGGAATAATACATGCCATAGCAATGACTGAAGGACCACACACAGCATATATCATGGAACTTTGGCAACGGAAGAAATAGGGAAATTAGGTCCATTGGATTCTTCCCCTTAGTTGTAGCAGAAAAATGATTACAAATCTGAGAAAATCATTCTGAGCAAAGTTTAATCAGTCTTGTGCCCTGAACAATTTCAGTTCTGACTTTTTCCAATTAGGAGGAAATAAAAAGAAAAAAGAAAAAAGAAAAAAGAAAAAAGAAAAGAGAAAAAAGAAAAAAGAAAAAAGAAAGAAGAAAAAAGAAAAAAGAAAAAAGAAAAAAGAAAAGAGAAAAAAGAAAAAAGAAAAAAGAAAGAAGAAAGAAGAAAAAAGAAAAAAGAAAAAAGAAAAAAGAAAAAAGAAAAAAGAAAAAAGAAAAAAGAAAAAAGAAAAAAGAAAAAAGAAAAAAGAAAAAAAAAAAGTTTCAGTTGGAATATTCCCAATAGTTCCATGTATTCAGCAAAACCAGCAAGCCATTGAAGAGGTATATGAGCCATAAGCCTGGGATGTAATTTTTTTCTACTTAAGCCAGGCTTCAGAAACAATCAATAAATATATTTATTGAAATCATAAAATCTATGGTTATGATTTCTACATTTTCATAAGTTTATCTTTAAAATATTGTTCTAATATGAGATTCATCATCCCCTTTTCCTCTTTATGTATTTCATGTACCAATCCTACTTTAATATGATTCTGGGCATTTTAGGGAGGGGTGAATTTTCTTTTCAGAACAGTTTAGATATCTGAACAGATGTAAAATTAGCCAACGTTGCAAATTGTAACCAGTTGTATACTGCAGACACACTCATCTCAACATTCTAATATGATATTTATCAGCTGTTAAATGAGAACAGAACCATCAACTTCAACTTAATCTAGGATAATGTAATGTTTACAGCTGAAGAATGACTGAATGCTTATACTTACAGAGGTGTTTTCTTTTAATGGCCACATTTTTCCAGTCCCATGCTACAACAGCAAGAAAAAAATCTTTTTTTTTTTTTTTTTTTTTTTTTTTTTTCTCACATATGCTAAGTTATAGCAATGATTATTATGATTTTTATATCTATACAATAGTGCCTACAAAATATTTAATACCTAAGCAGCTGGTGCACTGTGGCTGATGCTTACTAAAAGAATAAATGTTTTGTCTTGTGCTTCCCCCGTGTATTTGCATCCATCTGGTGTCTTGTGTCATTTTTGATTGAGGCCTAGAGGCAATACCACAAAATAAATAATGTTAATTTTGCTTTCATTACTGGGGGCCCAAGAACCCTAACTCCAGGCTGAGAGCACTTTGGTACTTGGTGCTGCACAAAAACAATACAAAGAGATGCTTTTGCATAGACACAATTAAAAATCATGCATTAAGACAGGCAAAAGTTTGCATGATAAGTTTAAATTGGTATTCATTACAGGACAAATAATTTCATCAAGCATGCACTCTGAGTGAAAGCAGATTTACCAAGCTGGCAGAGGAAACAGTAGTTCCCCCTAATGAGCACTGTAAAGTGAAGCGTGTTCTCCAGGTCAAATGACAGGCAAGCATCTGTTTCACTTCCCAGCCACCCCGTTCTCACTGTGCCTGCAACCTGCCCTCTTCCCAGACAGGAGCTCACAGATTCCCATGCAGAGGTTACCAGGACCATGGCATGCTTGTGCTTAGCCTCAGCCGTGCTGCATTGGCTATGCCTCGTCACTGCTGGGGACAATCACTCTGCGCAGCTCCAAAGCAGGGCTGCGCAGCTGGCCTCCATAATTCCTTTTGAACACAGAGGAATTAATGTAAGGGTAGTTCTCATCTGGGCAATTCCAAACAGCTGTATTGGGGATGGGGAGGGCTTCTTTTGGAGATGACTTCTCATTTTCATAGACTACAGAGGGAAACTGCCTGACTTCCTCAGTCAGTTAATTCATATGCATTAAGTTGGCACCCCTAAAATCTTTAAATGTTTCAAGACCATTATTGGGTCAAATCAAACCATAAGTTTTTAGGACTTGCCTGCTCATCCCTGGCATTACATGAATACCTGAATATGGTGTTACATTTACACACCCTTACCACCATGTACACTCACAGTTATCTATACAGTCATTCTATTCTTGTATAACTCAAATAAATGTATCAGCGAGGGTAGGGTGTTCTTCTGCAGGAAGAAAGGGTTTCTACTGGACATGGGATACCCAGCACAATTCAGCAACCTGAGACTGAGCCTCTTGAAACCTGAACTTTCTGAAAGCAAACACTCCTCCTTTCCTTTGAGACAAGAAAGAAATGGAGTTGCAGAGAGAGCAAGAACGAAAAGAACTGAGAAGCACAGCTGGTGCTCCAGTGTGTTTGTATATCATACTTGGTCTACATGAGAGATCCAGTGTTGCCCCTCCACTTGGAAAACACCTTCTAAAATCTTAGTCTTTCACACATTAACAATGAAAATCAAAAGAATGATTCAGGAAAAGGTGAGCAGGATTTCATCCCAAATGGGAGTATTCTAGGACAAGTCTGTTCCCAGTCTCATAGACTAGGAGTTCAATTTTCTCGAGAAACATCTTGGAGTTGTCTGTCTTTGCTGAGCGAACGGCTTCAGGGACAAAGAGCTGCATTCTGAACTGTATGAAGTAAATTGACCCTGACACCTTTGTCAGGACAAGTATTTCTCAAGAGGAAGACATGATCGCTTTCTCTTAGAACCGCATAAGAAATCAGTAAGGCCATATTTGACAACTAAAACAAATACAACTGTATTTGAGAACTTCAGTCAACTAACTCAGTATCACAGAAAATTTTTGGCATGCAATTGGAGCTAATGACCTATTTTCCATTTTCTTAAATTCCACATAAGGCATATTAAATATTCATGTCCTATCGGTTTGAGAGTGTATCTCTGAACTTAGACCATTTATCCTGGGAAGCAGAAAAGGGAGAAGGGGGAATTCCCTCATATATTCAGAAGATTTATTCAGTTTTGTATGATTGCAGGCCTGAGAACAATCTTTCCCCTCAGAAATCGCTGCAAGTCAGACGTAGCCAAGTGATCTAAAGTACTAAACTCAAATGAGTAAGACAGACACAGCCCAGCATGGAAGTAATATGGGAGAAGCTGATCAAACATCTTTATCACCTCTATTCGCTTCCTTCTAACACAGCATGAGGTCATGTAATGGACCTCACTTCTAACTAACTCTCATTACTGGGATAGGGTAATCTCTGTAAAGAGATTTTTTTTTTCCTAGTTCTGTTTTTATTGAGATGGTGGTAGAGACATTGACTCCTGACCATTAGCATTACATTGATAGTAATTTAATGTATGGCAAAGACTCCTTGAGTCATTTATGGTTTCTCTATCTCTCTTTTTTTTTTTTTTTTTTTAACTAGTCTAAGTAAATGAATAAGTAAATGCTTGATTAGCAAGTGTAGCAGAGGTGCTCCTGTGAGCACCATCACTTGAGTGAGCCAAAGCCTGATGGCGAGGCCAGACCCTACACTCTGAGATTATTGTTATTGCTTCAATAGCATCCACCCCAATTAGAATCAGAACCCCAGTGTTCCAGGCACTGCATACAGTAAGACATATTTGCTGTCCCCCAGAGCCTTTAGCCTAATATGAATAACAAATGAAGCCAAAGGCTGTTCTGCCATTCATCAGGGAAACACACTGAGTGGTTGAGCTCTTTGGATTTTGTGTGAGAAGTGTCTTCAACTGCCTGCATTGCTGGCCTTTGTCTGATCCCCAGAGCATGACTAAGAAAAGGGGAAAAAAGGTAGGAAGATGAAGGTAAAGTCAGTTACAAAGTTGTATATTTGATAGAAAGCTACATGGGGAGTAAAAACAAAATTATAACACGACAGGACACAAATGCAGTGGGAGTTGGGGAAAGATGAAAGAAGGAAGGAAATTGGATAACAATAGTGATCAGAAAGAATAAAGGCAAAGACAAATAATGACAAGCAAGAAAGAAAGAGGATTAGAGATGAATGATGAAAGCTATGGAAATAAGGATGGTAGCTGCTATCAGAATTACAGGAAGTTATTTTATTTAAGATGTCATTGTTAGGAGTCTGAAAAAACTTTTATTTTTTTTTATTTTTTTTTTAAACATAGACAATCCTGAGAAGAGGAACATTTCAAGGCAAAAGATACTTAGGGGAAATGTGCAAAAGCAACTGAGAATATGTTTACATGGCACTCGCTGCTTCTGGAGTTAGTTCAGAATAGCCTAGATCAGTGTACTGGAAATAGTACAGCTTGTGTTGGCACAAACTTTCATACAACCTAAGCATTCCTGTTAAAAAATAGGGAATTATAAAATGTATTTGAAAGTACTCAGGTGTTTTTGAAAATTTCATCTGAATAGAATCCACCGTCATGATTTGCTACCTTCCTTTCAATTATTTAATAACATCAATTTCTGCACAGGGAAAAAATCACACAACATTGTCAAGAATATTCACAAACTTCCTTATGAATAGTTGATGCACGTAGAATAGCATAGGTTTTGGAGTTTATTTTACAGGCACAATTTTGGCTGATTCCCAGGAGTCCAAGCCTGAATGCATGCCAGGGTCTACAGCCAGAGTGCCAAGCCCTCGACCTGAGACATCTCTGTCTCTGTTTCTGCCCAGCCCATATATTAAGTGGACATCCAAAATGCTCTTGCTGGTATTCTATACTTATTTTATATAACATTGCATGTGTTGTTTAGGGCACAAGCACTTGAAAGGACGTATAGGTGGGACAAGGAGAGGAAGGACACAGAAAGCCAAACATGTCAGCAGGACCTATGCAAGGGCAGGCACAGAGCAACCTCAGGGCAAAATCGTGATAGAGCTGGTACACTGGTCCCCCCATGGCCGAGCCATTCTCAGAAGTTCTCTGTCCAGAGGGTGATGGGTGCTTGACATTCTGGTATTATTCTGGGTCTACTTCCAGCTGCCATGCTTAACAACATCTGTGCAAGTTTTGCAGTGCCCAGGTTCTATGGCTGCTAAAGAGAATTGCCAAAGTCACCACCAAAAAGGATTAACTAAAGAGGCATGAATCACAGTCGATGTACCAGCCGTACTAATTCAGAGAAGTCCCACCAAATTTTATTTTTATATCCTACTGCTGAGTTCAGTAAAAAATGCATTTCTCTCATTCCTTACAATAGCTCTTTGTTGTCCCTGGAGAAGGATCCTCCTTTACTTAATAGCAGTACATGTGTACTTAATAGCTAGAGTTTATAAAGCTTGTAACACCTCTCTGTGCTTCCCTGAATGCTAAGGTACATTGAGTTTCTAAGTGGGACAGGAATACCACAGTACCTTGTAGTCAGGCTGGTCAAAGCAAGCTTAATTTCTCTAGGGATTATTCTTCATAAGATTCCTCATCATTCAGGCTATTCAAGTACCACTGATTTATTAGGAAATTCTGAAGGCCTGACTTATCCAAAAGCGGTGTTAGGGATTTGGTAAATCAGGGGTCTTATGGCTCAGGACAGCCATAAGTTTCTTTGACTAAAATGACACGGTAGCAGAGAGAATATCTACAGACTTTTTTCAGCCAAAGCTCTTGTCTAGATCAGCTTACGGGGTGAGGGATATCTTGCTGCAAAGATATCTATAAACAGTAACTATCAGAGTTGGGTGGAAAAAAGATAATTCCAGCTCGGGGAGGACTTCAATATTTGATGACCACTTTCATGCTAATTGGCAATGAAAGCTCAAAATGTTAAAGTTCAGCTAAGCTAGACTCCAAGCTCAGTTTAAAATACTGCACAGATGCAAACTATTCCTGAAGCACCACAACTTCTGAAATACAAACCCTGCTGATTAATTAATCTTTCATGCGGAAGGTTTTCCCACCAGGAAGGAGAAGATTTCTGAAGCCAGGCTCTTTGAAGCATGGGGCAGGCAGCCTGGCACGCACAGCTGGTGGCCAGCAGTGAAGACTCTGCTGTCACAAAAGTTTCTGCTAGTGAACCTCAAGCCTCCTTAAGCTGGCTAGAGGATGACCCTGCTTCTGATGAAAGAAGCCTCTGTAAGCCATCATTATTCAGAAGGAGCCATCTAGAAACTGTGCTCCTTTCCATTCAGAATCCAAAACGGGTACAGAGAGTGCCATGTTTCATCAGCATAAATAATTAACTGCAGAAGGACATGCAATATTCATAGCTGAAAATCATTAAACAAAATAGGCTAGGAAAAAAAAATCTTAAACATGAAGCAGTATTAATCATTTAAGTACAGATTCAGTTTAGTGCTTCTCTTTTGTTTAATTTAATTATTATTTTTTAAAAAATCTATTCAAGGGCAGATGTTGCTCCGCAAACCCACACAACTAATTCCCACATGTGAAGCAGTCAGCCTGAGGTTTAGCCTCTTGCAGTATTAATTAACATCATGAGGCATTGTTAATGTTAGTGGACAAAGTCAAAATGAAGAATTTTCTGTGCTTGGTGAAATAGGAATAAAAAATGGATCAAAAGAGCAGTGCTTTTCAAACAGCATTGTTTTCTCAGCTGTATTGTATGCTCACAAATATTTTAGATTATGAAAGGTGAAAGAAGCTCTCTAGGTTTTCTGCGTCTCCTGCGCAACAGGAGTCTCTCAGAACAGAGGTGTTTAAAAGCAAAAGGACCGCAGCAGCTCCATTAGGATTTCCTCACAGAAAGACAAGAAAGCGCTTCCATGTAAGAGACCAAATCATCTCAGCAAGCAGGGACTTCCACAGCTACACTGTTCCTCTCACTGAAGAGGTGATGTCAGGGCAAACCCTACAAGCTGGCATTGTTCAGCTCATAGCCTGGAGAATCATCACATACAAATTAGCTGTGTCACATCTCACTAAAGGTCTCATTGTCCTCCTGCCTTTCTGACATTCCTCCTCTCTTTCCCTTCCCCTCCCCAGAAAACAGAACAGGCTCAGCCTGAAACTAGACTCTTTGTGAAATGGCTATGGTTTTGACATTTGGGAAGATAATCTGGAATTAAGAATAAAAAGTGTGGAGATAGGCTGGTCAGAAAAATCTCCACTGGCTGAAGGTAAAACTATTCACTACTCTGGGGTCTGTGACCTGCTACCCATCAGGAAACTATACAGGACCTGAGCTTAAAGGAGAGTGTTTGTTTGTTTGTTTGTTTGTTGTTATTTATTTATTTATTTATTTATTTATTCTCTCTCTCTCTCTCTCTTTCTCTCTCTGTGTTTACTTTGGTTTCTGGAAGAACTTCAATGATCCATCATGCCATTTGTGCTGCACGACATTTGAAGCTGTTCTGAAATGTTGTGTTCGTATCACTCATCCCTGCAGTTCTGAGGAGCCCATGCAGAATGAAAAGACCCTGTACACCTGAGTTTTGAAGTAAAACCTTCTCGAGGATGAAGAGATTATTCTCTTAAAATACAATTGAATGCTGCAGCCCTTTAAAGTACAGACATAAAGCACTTTTAAGCCATACTTACACCAGTGTGCTTCACATACATAGTCTGGAGCCACAGAGCTTGAACCTTGCAGAAGCCTCTTCACAAGCCTGCTGCTACAAGTAAAATGACTTAAAAATATTCTTTTGGGGTAGATGCTTGTTGCCCTGTGCATTGAATGTGGTCAAATATTTGTCAAGCATGCAATTAACCTAGGGGATCTTACAGTCCCTTTTCCTTTATCACATGTATGCTTTAGAAAGCAGGTGTAAAATCTACACAGTGACAATTCTCCATCCACTCCCACCTCATGGTTATGTTTTATTTTTGTTTACAGGCACTTCAAAAGACTGGAGGGGACTGCACTGAAGCAAAATATGAACTTATGCACTTGCAGGTCATATACAGTTCTTTCATGAAAGGTGCAATCATACAAAACACCTACAGTTCTTTTTTTTTTTTTTTTTTCTAGCAAATTGTCTGTGACAATAAAGTGAGATAACTTTTTTCATTAGCTAGCCAAACATCATGCCCTGATGTTGAATATTTTATACTTCCATAAGGGAGTTACAGACACATATATGCTTTTCTGTTTCATCTGCAAGGTTATTCAATCTTTAAAAACAAACAAGAAAAATTTGGTTATCGTAGGATGGTTTACTGTACTATGTTGGGACATAATCACTAAATTGTATGGAAAGGGTTTTTGTTCTCTTTCAAATGAAAATCATAATACAGTTTTAATTATGCAGAGACCACCAGTGTCTCCATAGCAATTCTCAGATGTGTAAGCAGGTAGTCAATGAAAGTTTCTGGTGGAATAATTTTGCTGTAACTTCATCATTTTCTTTCCCTGTTTATCCATTCCTTTGTCCGACTTCCTGCTCTGCGCTGCACTCTTACCCAAGCTGTGAGGTCTCCAGGCATGCTGTGTGTGCACAGTGCCCAGTGTGATGTGCACTTAGCAGTATTCTTAGCTCTCATCTAGAATAAATAGGTCAGCTAGTATACTATGTGCATGACAAGACGGTGACCACTGAAAACTCGGTGTTGTTTTGCAGCTACAATGTGATTTCAGGGCAATATTCCTACTAGTAAGTGATATAAAATGTGAGAGAGAAATACTTTTCCTCAGTGGGAAAGAAGGGAATAAGAGGGACAGGGTGAAACTCTGAGTAGCAGCACGTCTTGTAGGCACAGAACAAGTGGGCAGAAATAGATAGATCAAATCCATGTGTGCTAAGAACAAATCAATTAATCTGGCAAGAATCTGGCTCTCTGTTTCTACTATCAAGATATGAGGACATAATTACATGAGCCACAGCACTTGCAAGGATGTTCAACCAAGTCATGAATTTATTAGGAAACAGGGCAAACACATTTGCATACTGAGTTCATATTTCTAGAGGAAGAAATCTACACTCTATGCCAAAAATAAGAATTTAAATGATCCAATAAAAATTGTGAAATGTTATGAATGATTTAATAACATCATCGGCATTAGCACAGATGGCTCACCATGTCAGTATATCATTCTGTCTTGTATAATAGGAATGATTGAGAAATGCCACACATCTCTATTACACAGTATTATCCTGGTTGCCAGCAGTGTACCACTAAAAAAGTTCCAGTGCCGGAGCATGAAAGTTATCAGTCACATTTCCCCTGCAGAACAGCCTTGTAGATTCATACAACCACTGAGTTGTTCAGAAGAGGACAGAAATGATTTTGGATCTTCTCTGGGAGTCATATATTCTACAAAATGAAACAAAGCAGTGTTTCCAACTGAGTGT
Source organism: Aythya marila (assembly GCF_965140915.1). NCBI lineage: Eukaryota > Metazoa > Chordata > Aves > Anseriformes > Anatidae > Aythya > Aythya marila. Next base: position 114,575,294 of record NC_139043.1, on the reverse strand, counting down.
TACTGCTTAAAAAAGATTTCTTCCTAAAGAGGTGATTTTTTTTTTTTAACAAAATTCTCTGAAGCTACTAGGTTACATAGTAGCCTAACCCCAGAAAGTAAATAGTGTTTGGGTGCATTGCTACCTTCAGTTTGAGTGTAAGAAAAGTCCCTTTTTTCTCTTTGAGGGAGACAGATTTTTCAAATGATGAGACATGTACTGAAATTTCTGTTATTTGCAATTGCTAGCAATTGATGAGATGAAAACCAATGCATATTTAAAAAGAAAAAGCAAAAAATGCTATGCTTAAATCCCTGGTTTGATTAAACATGCAGTCTTACAAAGCATCATTCCTTGTGATTTGGAGAATAGGTGGGAGAAGCAGGAATGAGGATTGATCACAGGTGCAAAGTTATGAAGAACTGCCACAAAAATAAATATATGTTAAATTATATGCTTAAAGTTTGAATGACAGAAGTGTAGGTAAGCCACAAGTCTGATTTAAAATCCACTATTTTCTTACAAGAGTTGTAGCAAAGATTTGGCATTCTCTGATAGGATACTAGTTGGTCTTAGCAGTAAGCACTTACTTTTTAGAAATTTAAATGTATCATAGTTGGCATATGGCAACTATGGCATCAGAAAATCTTTCCACAAAACTTGGGAGCAGGTGGATGACCTTCCTGTTTCAATCTGCATTCCAGATTGTCTAAACAAGCAAATAATTATTCTTATTTTAATATTTTATTCAACACTGCCTCTTCTGGTTTCATTAAAACAGAAAATTATCATAAAAAGCAACAGAACAAGAAGAAAACTCCGACTTCGTTTTTCTTGACAAAACTGTCATTGACTTCAAGAGGAAAGAGATCCGATCTTTTTCTACAGTGCTAATCTAAATCCCCGCAAAACAGATGTATTTAAATTTTGCACTAGGACACATCTAGCACTATCAAGCCTCCTTTGAAACAGCAATATTTCAACTGCTATTACTCTGAGCAATGGCAATTACAGGCTTGCTTCTGACATCTGTGTATGTTTCAAGGCTGAGCTAAAGTGGATCTTGGTAAAACACTATTCGTGGCACCAGGGTTACCTTGCATATGACAGCTACCATCTCCACTTTCATCTCCCCCTGAGAGCATCCTCTTTGATGGCTTTCAGCAGAATGAGTGATCCCAACACCTTTCCACATAGACTGCACAGCGAACCCCAGAGCAGTGAACCAGAGGGAAAAATTGCTTTCTGTAAGAGTTTCTCTCTGTCAGAGAGCACGACTGGAAATATTTTAGAGTATGTCAGGAGAAGCCACTTCCATCCCCAAAGCACTGTTGCTTGGCAGGGACTTAGGACTGGTTTGACAAGTGTAGGTAAGACACAGTATTGTACATTGTTGTAGTTAGGAAGCTAACAGTTAGAAGAAGTAACATGATGTGGTTTAAAGGCAGTATTTGACCTACTTTCAAAGGTAGCAAATGTCTTTTAGCATACGGGGTCTTTGGAAGTTGGGCAGCTTTTATCTTTGTGTCATGGATGGCGGTGGATGTGTTGTCTCCACCCAACAAATGTAAAAAGCAGCAACAGTCTATTGAAGAATTCTCCCTGAAATCTAATGATCCGTTATTTATCACTGTTTATAAGTGCCCTTACTGTATATCTGCCGTGCTGTCATGGAAACAGCCTTTCAGACAGCCAATTAAGTGCAAATTAAAGTGACGCTGTCAAGATAAGCATATGTTAGAAATGAATTTCTTACCTGTTCCCACCAAAAAAATAAAAAATCCCTCAAATACTTTTAATTCATAAAAATCTTATTTGTAATCATCTTTTTGGAAAAATAAAGACAGAAGATCTGTCATAAATACACAATCCAAGAAAAAACTGTGAAGCCGTTGCCTGCATTCGACCTGTATATAATGGATTGTGAGTGACTATAAGTGCATTTAATAGAATTACTTTGTGTTACTTTGCTTTGAATGCTTCCCAGACCTCACATATGAGCAGTAGATTATACCTAGGGCTGGATGCTAGCTATTTTCTTTTATGTCAAAAAGGCATGGTAGTGTCTGCACTGTGCCATCCCAGTTCTACCATTTGCCCAAAATAGTCAGAAGACTTGTCAGCAGCTTCTCCATGGGTGTGGTTTCATAGCAGCTTTGGGGTGCTATGCCTTCCTCTCTCTTCACATGCCTTTTCCAGCTGCACCCCTGTGCACTCCCTTGTACTGACATAGAAATGTATTTCATCTCCCAGTGACATGAAAGAGAAACACGAGAAGCGAACCTGGTCAGATGAGTACCAACACCAGTACATAACAAATGGGGAGAATAGGTTTCCTGGAACAGCATCCTCAACATAGGATGTGGCTCCACAAGATAAGAGCAAGGACAAGAAGGACTCCCAGATCAAGTCTCATGCAGTTTAATCTTTCTCAACTGTTTAACTCTTAAAAAAAAAAAAAAAAAAAAAAAAAAAAAAAGTGTTACCCCCTTCACCAGAAAATTGTTCTGTTCCATAACCTTCAGTGTAGTTCCTTAAGAGATGCAGTCTTCCCTGCCACATCTCCAGTGTGTCCTCTCTTGGCATTGAGGTATATTCTTTCCATTATCCACATGGAAGCATTCAGAAGTGCAGTGCTGGAGTCAAGCTGTGCACACTTTCCTATCCTAGGGGATTGTCTGTTAGCACTTTGTGGTCCTATTAGAGCTTCTTGTTGCTGCCTTAGCAGTGCAAAAAGCTATGTTGCACAAGGGAATCTAGCCAATAGACCCTTACAAAAATGTTGTTCACATGAAGACAATGCAAAAGCCATCCCCAAAGTCACTGGAGTCAGACTCTAAAGTTACATAGAAAATAAGAAAAATAAGAAAAACATCAAATCATGTAAACTCTTCCTGTACTATTCTTATATCAGGTGAAGAAGGTGAAACAGTAAATCAGTGTTAATATGCATGAAGACCTGGAGTGTGCAGCATCTTTCTCCAATGATATATGGTTGAGAAAACAGCTAATGAAAGTAATTATTTATAGCAAGCATAAAAACATTGCTAGTTAGAACACAATAGGTGTCATCATCAATTTAACAAAAGCTTTTGAGAGTGATGCCAAGTTGGTGGTGCCTTACAGTGACTGGCTTGAACTGTGGAGAACTGCAGTTTTGTTTCAGATATCTGAAAACTCAGAGATTCAGAAAATTATCAGAGTAACAGCAGTAATCAAAATAAGGGAACCCTACAAAAATATAATGACCATAGACCTGTCGGCATCTTTTTCCTTTCTGCTCCTGTTGATCCCAAAGAAGAGCATACTGAATAAGGATCCACTATGGCTATTAAGCACAAAACAATGGCTCTTAAGCACAAAACAGAACTAGTGAAAATTTCTACCTATTCTAATTCTTTCACCTGGAAGTACCTAACATATTGAGAAGATATCTCTGGAAATACAGTCATTCAAAAAGTAACACTTTTTAAAATATCATTTGATTTTATGACCAACAGTTATGGATGCATTTTGGTTTTGCTTATGCTATTGCTGAAATTCAACGTCCATAATAGCCATGTCAGGTGCCCTCACCCATTCAGCACAAACAATGTTGTCTTACTTATGTATCCATACTATATGTTAATTCCTGCACTGGCTTGTTTTCTTCCACATGTGAATGAGTAGTATTCCGGAATATACTTTACTTATGCCCTTTCAATTTCAAGTACACACTTCCATTAAACTTGCCTTAACTCGTGATAAGCAGTTTTCCAGCAGCAATCTAAACTAAAATATTACACTGACGCAGCAACACCGTTTTACTTCAGGAACAGATGCAATCTCCCTGAAACAAGGTTTTTCTCAGGTGCCCGTGTATGTTTTAGGATCATCGTAGTCATTCCATGTTGTGACCCATGATGTTCTTCAAATGACCTCCACCGATGATCCCCACCTTCAGAAGCTCCAGACATCTATGCCACTCTTTTATCAAACAACACAGATGCTGAATTTATTCCAAAAGGTAATTCAAGAAGTCTCTAGTGACTTTATATGACTTTCAAAGCACTAAACATATTAGGCTTAGTTAATGTAAGACACCAGATCTACAGCTTGCCTCTGCTTCAGAAACGCTTTGCATCTCTGAAGCCTTGAAGTAATCTAATCATATATGGATGTGTTCAAGTCTGCAGGAGCCACAAGAGCCTTAAACTTTGGTCTGGATCCTTCATAATGCACCAGCCTGTGAGCTTGTCCATTTTGCTACTTTTACAGTAACTTTTTCACTCAACCTAATTTTGCTACTTTTTTTTTTTTTTTTTTTTCTTGAATTTGGTAAATATCTAAAGGGATAGAAATGTCAAACATCTGCATATAGTTCAAATAGATATTCTATTTCTACCAGCAACATTACAGTATTTTTATATTAATCATGTCTTGAGATACTTGCAGTGATGATTAGTTATTCATATGCTAACTTCTTTAACTGTTGCACAACATTAAGCATACATCCGTTTTTATACAGTTTATGATCTCACAACCCATTTTATCCTTATTTTTAGAAAAAATAATTTTAACAAATCAAACGTTAAAAAAAAAAAAAAATAAAAAATTGCAAGAGCTGCTTGACTGCCAGGGTTACTTGTAGGAACATTGAATTCATCAACTTACAACTGTTGTTGCTATGTGATATCAAATGCCCTTGGAATATTCTTTCCCCTTCCCTTGAATCTGGGCAGTGTGTCACCAGCTTTGAGCTCCTTGATGTACTAGAATTTTATTTCAGAATTTATTGTAATCCTGTTTGCAGAGACTGTTTTTTCTTCCTTGTTAAAATTAAGCTACAGTGCATCATCTCTTATATCCTTCCGCCTGCAATTAGTTTAGATACCTGTACACAGAGAGGGTATCAGTTACCAGATTGCATTTCAGTGTATGCACAATAGTACAAAGTCAAAATATTCTGCCAGTTTATTAGCTAGCAAAGTGCAGACAAGAACGAAGGATGCAAACAGAGAGGAACACAAGGCTGCCATCACCTTGCAAGCACCCCTTCAAAGCTGCTTGTTCGCTCTCTGGGGTGATTGATTCCCAAACACTTTCTCTGCTCGAGCAGATGGGCTGAGATCCATTTTGGGGTGGACCAGGGGAGCAGGGATGCTGTCCGGACCCGCTGTCCCCTGCTCCTTGTCCCCATGTCCCGAGGGCCTTGCTACCTGCCGCCCGCAGCTCTGCAAGGGAACCCGCCGGGCTTGCTGGCATTTTTATGTGCTTTTTGTGTTTGTTTTATTTTTAAACGCTAGGTGTCACTAGCATCCTCCTAACGCAGCCTGCTGAAAGTAGCTCCTCTCCGCTTGTTCGGTCCAGTGCCCAAACGTAGCAGGCTCTTATCAGTGCCTTCAGGAGCCCAGCAAATCCTGCTCAGCTCAGGGATGAAGGTGTCTGCAAAGCACACGCAACACAGGGTGGGTGCCTGAAACATGTATGTGCATGGGAAATAGCAGTAGCAAGTATGTTCATAAGTGCAACTTGCTCTGCTTTTGTGCATTGTCAGGCAGCCACATGGCTACAGAAATAAAATCTTACATACCCAGTGAGAAAGGATTAATCACCCTTGCTATCACACCACTAGTCAAAAGGCTACTGTGCATGGTCTTGTCCCTTCTCTGAAGGAGCATAGCTGTCTGGCACAGTGATCATGTCATCCCTGCTTATGTGTACTATGGAAAACACAAAGACGAGCTTTGCAGTGTGTGAAACAAGGACGAGCCATAAACGGGAGTGAAATTTTAGCTCTAGTATAATCAAATTCAAATATTGCCAGAGGTTTAAAAAAAAAAAAACACGATCGTGATCATGAAACAAGCTCTGAATAAATGATCTGGAATATTTTTCTACCCTTTGGGTACATTTTAACAAGTTCTTTGTACCGAGGTTTATGTAACATGCTCCAGTGTCATTATACAACCTCAACTTCTACACAGGCTTTTCCCCTTCTCTTCAGCAAGTCTGTGGCTGGTAAGAGCAGCGAGGAGTCCTGGCACAAGTAAGGGAAACACAAGCGATGCTCAACGGTGCACTAGAAAGTACCTTTCAGTTTTGATGATAGCCTTTGGAAGGAATTAAGGCATCCTCTTCTCAGGACCTACTGCCAGATACTGGAAAATGTGCAGGGTGAAATGCAGACTGGCATCAGGAGCACAGTAGCTGTCCCTCAGCCCAAAAGTCAAGGAGAACTGGAAGTGGCCTGACATGGAAGTGGCCTGCCATGGAAGTGGCCTGTATGTCTAAGAACTGGCAAGACCTTTCCCTGCCTGTTTTGTTGTTGTTGTTGTTGTTGTTGCTGTTTGGTTTGGGGTGTGTGTGTGTGAGAGAGAGAGTGACCAGGTAGCTGGAGATTTGCCCTCATTTTTTAATAACATTCAAAGTGGCACACAAATGGCCAAGATGCAGTCTGGCCTGTAGTATATGTGCTGCGTATCATATACTGTGCTAAGGATAGTCTCATTTAATGGCTTCAGAAAGTCCGAAGAGCAATTAGAAATGCTAAGGTTAGCACTAAGGTGCTATTTATGCCTACACAGGGCTAATCACGTCCAGCTTCTACTCCAGACACATCCAGTGTCCATCTTCACAAGTTACGTCTACCCAGGCAGGAAGCCCAGTGGCTCATCTCCATCCTCACGCAAGACATCCAATGGAGGTTTTCTGCTCGTTCCAAACAATTTTGGGCATGCAGGAAATAAATAATTTTCACTTCATCTTTTAAAGCATCATCCACTCCTTTGCCTTAAGGAACACATAAAGAACCTTATGAAGAATCAGCCACGTTAAGCCAAATGGCAATGATTAAAAACCTCAAAAAATTGCTTCCTTCCAAAAATAAAGATACACTCAAATCCAATTTTTCCTCCATCCCCACCTCCCTCTCCATGCTTCAAAATGCTGACTAAGGAACTGTGTTTCATTTTGTGCTCTAAAGACCCAACACCTCTGGCCCCAATCTAAAAACTTGTTACCCAGGGACCAGCAGTCTATCTGTGCTGCAGGCTTGGGGCTGTCAGTAAAAGCATAAAGGCAGAGCCCAATCTGTCTCATTCTGGCTAGGCATGAAATGAAAATGAGTAGAAAACAAATGATGCTGTTTGAGATAAAACTATCCAAGGATGAAATCTGTAATAAGTCCCGTATTTCTGAATTCTTCACTCTTTCTTTATGTTTTCATTGTGAATAAAGTTACCATATCAAATTTGGAGTTCATTTACAAAGAAATCAAACAAGTAAAATTGTTAAAATATATTATAAATTTATATAAAGGATTATTGTATACATTTTTTTTTCAAATTCTATCAGTTTTGTACATTTAAATGTGTTCCATTTAGAAGGCAAACTAAGCTTTGTTTTTCTCCCAGAATTAGCCCAGCTTTTTAATCAAAGGAAGTACACTGATATTCAAAATTTTGCCAGTCTCTTTGTTCCCCCTTCCTAATGTAGAGATTTTCTCTAACGACTTTTACAGACTGCCAAGCACTGATACAGCAAGCAAAATGATACATTTGAAAATCTAATGCAGCTTTTAAGGATGATAATGCTCATGTGTGCATACTTCAGCAAATCATTTGTTTACTTCTCTTGAAGAGCTTATCTGGTCCTCACGGCACTGTGCCACACACACTCAGCAACACTGATGTCCTTCTGTCTTACACAAGAAAGAGATATTAGCTTAAATTGATGGAGAGAAAATTTCCATTGAAACCCCAATGGCAAGGAACTTTCAAAGTATGAATATCTTTCACAATCCCATCTCCCCACATTGCCTTAAATTTGTTTCAACAACTTTCAGATGTCCTTTCAGTAATGGCAAAATCAGAAGAATACTGTCAGCATTGTATTTATATTAACTACAGTAAGCATGTAGTTATTTTTGTCCTAAATATTTCAATATTTTAAGTCTCAACTGAAGTGCTGATTCACCAGTGATGCACATTGCATAAAGTTTATATTGCATATAAACTTCATCTACTTACTCAGAAGTTTAATAAGAAAAATTATGAAACAATTAAACATTATATTGTTATATTTTAACATTATTCATGAAATGGATACATTACATTACTCTTTTAATAAAATTTCTTAATAATAATTTTTCATTGAAAATTTTTCATTAATTTTTCAGCAGTGAAACATGCCCCAAATGTGTAATTCATGTAGTACCTAATCTAAGTAAGTGAATAAACAGTTGCTAGTTTGGTATTGGACAGCTTCAACTGCGCATTGGATAGCAATAGTAGCAATAGTAGCAATTCAGGTTGTGTTGAGGAATCCACACTAAGTTCTGCTGCTTAGAGGAAAAGGGTGTGTATGTTAAACTTCCAAGCCTGTCAAGCCATTTATTCAGGATTTCTTTCCACACCTTAGGGCTATGCTGGTTCTCTGAAAGACATTACAGCCTCTTTTGTCCTTCCCATCACCTTCTGCATAGTCTGCCCAATAAATCTTTTAGCCTTCGCGCTTACAAATAGCTTAGATGATTTAGCTTCTGTGCCACGCAAACTACTAGAACACAGGCTTCTATTATTTCCAGTTATCAAACTACAAACCTTAATTCATCCTTCCTCACAGCCTGGGTTATTAGCACACCCGTCTTTGTGGTGCACCAGCCTGTGTGCTTAGCACACCTGTCTGCTTCAAATCTGTCGATATTCTACAGACCAAAACCCTCTTGACTATGCCTATTAATGCCTTTCAGAACAAGAATATAATTCAAAATATACTTTGGCTGTGATTTTGGGGGGAGGATGAGGAAGGCACTAAAAATATGTTTAGGATGACCATTTTCGCAAGGAAAGTCCAGGTGTTTAAATGCTCTTGGAAAGCGAGTTGCAGGGTTGCAGTGCAATAGGATCGGGAGCCTATTTCTATGACTGCTCATTCAAATCTTCCCCCCCCCAAAAAAAAAAAAAAAAAATAAAAGGGAGAGGCTGGCAGCATTTTCCATTTGTCTTCCATTTGTCTTCTATTCCAGCTCCTAGTATGGACACAAACAGTATTTTGCTTGGGTGTAAAGCCTTGTGCTTTAAACCCACCCTCCTTTTTCAGTCCCTCTCAGGACTTCACCATAGCTGAACTTCCCTGTTCATTAAACATGGCAAAAAGTTGCTCATCTCAAGAGAGTAAGGTGATCACTTTGGCTGTCAGCCTACAATGTTTTAGTTTAGGAATGATTTAATGAAAATGATAAAGAGTTTCCTGTCCCTTTATTCTTCAGAACAGCTAAAAATTAACATTTTTAAAAGCAAGTTAACTATTTCATTGCTTTTTAAAGCCAGATATATTGATTGCATAATTTTCTATTTGAATCTCCTTGGTAAAGTTCTTTTTACAAAGAAACATTATATCACAGAAATGTTGGCTGAAGTGAATCCAAGCTCAATATGCAACACAGGGCCCAAGTAAGAGGATAAATCTTTTTGGGCTATCATCTTTTTGTTCTCACATTTCACTGAAATACGTTACCCACTGTGAGGGAGGAAAAGCCTCAAGGGCTCTTGGTATTTCTCAACTGTGAATTTCCAGATACTTGCTATATTTATAGCTACATTATCAGTCTTCATCAGGATGCAGTAAATACCTTTGCAGAGGTCAGTATCTTGGATTTAGTTCAATTGTTATTTTCAGTGGTGATAGAAACTTACCTTAAATCACTCCTGTCATGTACTTGAGACACTCAGCTTGTTCCAGCGTCTTGCTCTCCCTCTCAAACAAAGGACAGATCCCCTGCCTGGAACTACTGAGAATAAGAAACCCTGCCCTGCTGTCCTGCTAACTCTCTTTATGGGCTTCTTGTTCCCCAGCACTGTTCTGATCCTTCAGGGACCATAGATAATCCAGTAATTTCTGCTTTATCATCTCCTTATGGCTTCCAGTGGCTCTGTCTCCAATATTAAACTTCTTTTATTTCATTTCACTTCATTTTATGACTCCATCCTCTGCATCACATGACCAGCACCCCTGAATCCCTTTTCTTTTTGGCTCCCCCTTCCTGTTTCTGTATTATCATCTTTTCCACTTCACTGTCCTCAGCTCTAAAAATACTGCCAAAGGCCATTTCCAAAAGACCTTGAAATAATAGAAAGAAATACACATCTCTGGAAATCCATCCCCTCCCATGTACATCTGCAGTCTTATATTCAAGCAAAACCATTGGTTTCCCATGGTTCAGTCTACCTCAGGCTTTAAACTAAGTACCTTAGCACCCAGCTGTGCAAGATTTCTGTAGCACCCAGGTTTTCACATTCTGTATTGCCCAGATTCCTGTCATTTGCTTCTGACTGAAAACTAATGCTGCTTACAAGGACTTTTCCCTGATCTTTTCATGCCTACGCCTTCTACCCACCTCCACATGCTTCACTCCTGTATTTGACACAGACCTCTAATTAGCCTAATTAAATCAGATCAGTGTGTCCCCTTTATAGGAATAAATTATGCATTTTTTAAAAAAGAATGGATTGGGCTGAAATATAACCCCCTGGAACATTCTTGCTCAGAGCAGGTGTCATTTGTAAAAATGTGCTAGCAGCCTGCCTGCCTGAGACACAAATCTTCCTCCCTTCCTCCCTCTCAAACTCTTACCTCTGCTGTTTCTTAGTCACTTGTTGTAATAGTTTCAAACTCTAACCCAAAGTCCTCATTAATCTCCACCTAGGAGAAATACATCCATAACCCTCATTCCCTCAGTGAGCTGATTTCCCCTGCTCTTTGTCATAGTGCCTCACTTTCACTTGTTCTCAGCTCCCTTCAGTGATCTAGCCATTTCCCATCAGCCTTAGACAAGGTTTTGCATTACTTGCCCTAAAAATAGCAACATTTTAAAACCCTGTATCCATCTTTCTCCTTGCCATTGTCTCTGACATCTTTCTTAGAACCTCAGATCTGTTGCAGAGAGAATCACATTGCTTCTACGTCCTAAATCCCTCTTCTCCAGGGACGGGTGCTCCAGACAAGTGTAGAGCTCTTCTGGCTCTGCTTGAGCTCTCAGGGCACAGTGTCCGTCTCCTGTTACCTTCACAGGGTCAGTCATTTCAACTTACACCTGTTTAAATACCAACCCTGGCCTGCAATCATAGAAACTGTCTGACTTCTTTCCCCCAGCTTTCAGCCTGCAGCCCTCTGCCTGGCATCCTGTCAGAGCTAACAGAATATCACCTCTCCTAATTGCATTTTGGGGTTCAATAACAAACATTGGATTTATCAAGATTTCCTTTTCAATATCCAGTCTAGCACTTCACACTCCTATCAATGATACAAGCTCAAAAAATTAGTGTTACTTCTCTCTATGCTTATGTCCTACCCTCTTCTGCCTTCTTCAAATTATGTTTCTTGTTTCTTAACCTGAAAACCCTATCATTTTTTCTTCTCTTGACCATTTGGATAAATAAAATCCATTCACTGGAAAGGACTGATATCTTCCTCTGCTGCTTCTTTTGTCACAGCAATCCCATGTGTAAGAACTTTGCATCAATTGCAAGACAAAAGGAACCAGTATGTGTACCTAATGTGAGCTCTTTTCTTCAAAAGCATGGGACCATGAAATATGCCTGTATTTCAGAACACATCTTTTAGAAGAAGACCCAGGCTTAATTTTGAATCTTTCTATTAATATAGAATCCACAAGCAAACACAGGTAAATTGATTCATTATAATTTAGAGAGCTTTTTTACTTCTTGCTTCCAACTACTAGACCTTGCTATGCTTTTTGATGAAGAGCACAGAGCCTTCCGTCCTCTAAGGACAATTCCCACATTAGTCTTTCCTTAAAATAAATCACCTGAGAACCCTGAACTATGAGTCATGCTTTCTAGTGCTTTAATAATCCCCAGAACTTTCTCCCAAACCACAATTGTCTGGGCACAGACACAGTTTTCTAGTATAGGTTGCACAGTGCCAAATAATAAAACTTCCTCACTCACTGTATCCATGTTGCTTGTACTGCAGTTTAACTACCAGGATCCCCAGACTTTCCAGTATTAGAAAGACAAACTTCCTAAAGGCCCTATTCCTGTGTACACACACATACACACACACAAACAAACAAACAAAAAAAAAACCATTTCTTTATAAGTTTTCTAATACCTTTTTTTTTTTTTTTCCCTTGGATTGCAAAAATCCAAAAAAAACCTTAATATTAGTCTCTCACTCAATTTCATTTTTACCTGGATACTTTTGAAAGACTGAGTACATGCGTTCTCAGAAATCTAGGCTCTCCCTTGATCTGTATGTGGTCTGTTTTCTGCATTGGCCAGAAAATGGCCACTGGAACCCATGGGAGACACCCCTCCCAGCTGGCCATCAAGTCATCAAAATTTCTCACCATCCAGAACTGCTCAACATCAAACAAATATTTCTTTACCAGCCTCATAAGTAAAACCAAGTTTCTTGCTGTGGCATTTTGTTAGCATAGACACCCAGATTGACAGACATTTCCAAAGGGTTCCTGATAGTTCTTTCTCTCAATTGCATTTCAGAGACTCTTACTGGAAGCAGGGAACAGATGAAAACCAGAACAATACTGTGCTATAGAGTTAACTTTCAATAGCAGTTACAAGGTGCAAAATTAAATGGGTGAATTGTTTCATACAGTATTTAAAAACCTACACCATATAATTTGTCCAGAGCTTTTCACATAGAAAAATATTGACAATTCAGCTCTACAGGGTCAGAAAATTTCTTGGCCATCTCTTCCTACACTCTCAGATGCAAAATACCGAGTCCTGCCGATTAATTATTTCTATCTGCTGTTTAACCTTAGTTGCTGTTAGAATTGAAAATATTTTGTGCTCATATATGACTGCATCACCTGGATGTTTCCCCAAATGTAGAGAAATATAATTATGTTTAGTCTTTTTTGCACATTCAAATTCTACCAAATTTTTCTAGTAATGAGATCATGCCATTGTCACAAAGATCATGAAGAACTGTGTACAGGAATTTCTTCTTCTTCATTCTGTTGCTACAATTTTGTCATTTGACTTTCCTTTCCAGTTTTCTGTAATACTCAATTTCTGATGTATATGTGACACTGCATAAATAGAAAAAAAAAAAAAAGAAATTTGACAATTTTATTTTTTATTATTATTATTATTCCTTTTTTTTTTTTTTTTTTTTTTTTTTCCTCTAGGCAGCTTACTCCTTCCTTATTTGCAGGACTGTTTTGTCTATATGTAATAGAACATTCTTGAATGTTCCCAGTTAATACTCATGTTTTAATGAACATTTTGTGAGATTTGTTTTTTTTTCAAGCTAAAAATTCAAATGTGTTTATTACCAGTATGAGCTTTATTCTGTTTGCCCATAATGAATGTTAAGTTAGAGATCTCTTTGCACAGATGTTACCAACAAACTTGGTCTACCAATCAATCCTTCTTTCTATTTCAAGATGTAGTCTAATATAAAAGTCCCCTGAGCTGGATGCAGCAATTTTTGATTTAAGCAACTGTCATCTATAACATTTAAAAATTCCAAGGACCTTTTATTATTGGCAGCATGAGACTAGCAGTACAAGACACTCAGATGGAAGTCCCCCATGATAAAATGCTGCATTTTCCACATATTATAAGTAGATGTTTAAGATATCAGTTACCCTGTTCTCTAGAGCAATGCTTGTAGCATTGTCATAAGGCCTTTCTCTTAGGGCACTGATCCTTAGCAATTTGCAGGCATTTAGCTTTTATGCTGCCAAAGCTTTGGGTATTTTATCCTCCTCCCTATGAAACACTGGTTCTGGGTAAAATACCAACATCTCTGAATTTCCATGCCTTCTACCAGCATTTTCTCAATGTTTGTTTCCTTGCTTGTCTTCCTATTCCTTCAAAGACAGACTTCCCCTTCTAACACTCTTCTCCAGTCCTTTCTGCCCTGTGTTCTCCCCTCACTTCTGCCCCATGCCCCATACATTCAAGTCCCTGCTACTCCACCAATAAAGCCACTTCTAGTACACTGGGTTCCTAATACCTTTTCACTTCAATTTCTCCTTCCTCCCACACCTTTTGGATGCTAGTTTTTCTGCCAGTTTCTCCATCTGAATTCCTATTTTCCTCTCCTCTTGCTCAGCTCTCAGTTAGCAGGTAAATTACCTCTTGCTCTTCCTCTCTAGCTACTTTCTCACCAATAACATTGTTCTGTTCAGATCCAATTATGTTTTGGATCTTAGCCACCTTTGTCTTCTTAGCAGTTTCCCTTACTCCCCATTACCTTGCTCTTTTACAAATCCTGTTAGAGCCACAATCTCTTAAAAAACAAATTAAGCTAAAGCCTCTGATCAACACAGGGAACTTCAGGGTTGGAAACAGCAGAAAGATTTGTTTACCTGCAACACATTGTGGCTGGTTTCTCAGAACTGGGATTTCCTAAGGATCCTGGAGGATTTCCTGAGTTGTACCAAGGTCAACAGAGATGTTCCTCTCAATGCCTGGAACATCAAAGAACTGTCAGAGGAGGAGTTGTTATTAAGTGTTGCCCACCTCGTACTGTGGACTAAAGGAGGAACATCATCAATTTGATTCTTAGACCTGGTCTTGCTTGGCCAGTCAAAAGCATAAGAAATCCATGTTCACATCACTGGGGAGAGGAGAAAAGAATATATGCCTCATTTTTCATTTAAAGGAGGGAAAAAAGATTCTGAACCTTGCTCAAATATTATTTGTGTTGATATGATTAACAACACATTTGAAAAATTAAAACCATAAATTGGTTCAAATGCAATGAATGCAAATAACTTTAATTCCAAAACATTATTAAACAGTAGAAAAATAATAAGGCTTTTTTACCCAAAACTATGAAAATTTATTTAGAAGTGAATATGAAGTACAGAGAGTAAATTCTGGTTTGAGACAGGAAAGAAAAATAACCAGAATCTCCTACAGTGTCCCTGATGGCTGAATATATGAAATTAATCACTGACAGGTGGAGAGGACAATTCTCCACACAGTGTTGAGCTTCCTATTCTCTGAATGACAGCCAGTTAGCAAAAGAGAGCCAAAGATAATAAGAGGTGCTTTGCTGCATTAACTTTCTGATCACCAACCATGCACCTGCAGCATAAAGAGGTTTGCCCAAAACCAGAACTGTGAGTACATCTTAAGTATGTGTATATTATCCTGTACTAGCATTTCCTTTGGAAGTCTTCCAAATTCCATCACCATTTGTCACAGCCCTGGTAACCACCCTCCCCCCCCACCCACCCCCAGCATTCACTACACTTGAATGTTTGGTGCAGACACAGAATTCATGGGGTTTTGGCTCTTCTTTTTTTTTTCTGTGCAGACTTCTTGGTCTTACACTCCAAGACTTATTCTGGGAGAATACCTTGCACCATGAGAGCCCTTGATTCAGCTTTCCTATGCTAAAACCTTCTGCATCCCTGAGATTTTCCATGAGTTAGTCCACTGTCCTTGCCAAAAAGCTTCATATATACATTTCTCTGGGGTACTCTGGAAAAGGTGAATATGGGAGCATAAAAAACACAAAGGAATGAAACAACCCCATGTCAGGTTCAGAGGAGACAAAATGCATCAAACTATGGAAATCATTGTCATGGCGTGGTCAGGATGCCAAATGCAGTTCTACCGACATGGTAATTAGGTAGCATTAGGTAAAGTCAAGATGTAAGAAACTTGTCCAGCAAGTGTTAAAAACAAGCAGAAAACAGTAGTTGAGAAAGTCTCTGAGCTGTAGATCACTGGTGATTAAGATAATAAGCATTACTGTATGTTCCAAAACTTTTTTCCAAGTATCCAATATTGTCCTCTGTCAAAAGAGGATACTGGGATAGATCAGCTTTTGCTCTGACTCAAAATAGCTCTGTTCTTATGGTGAAAAATGACAGGGATTTTACAGAGAAATATCTAAAACAATTTTTCTGCTTCAAACAGTACCGGTGACATATAGATCTGGAAAATGATAAATAAGCCTAAGTAAATCACTGTCTTCATTTCTTCACAGAAACTAAGCGCCTTCTCTGTTGCAAGAAAGATTTTTGTCTAAGCTTTCTGCCTTTCTCTCTTCTCAAAATGGTAAGTATTCTTTGTATATACCTCAGTGTTTTGCCAGCACAAAACTTCCCTATCCAAACCCAAATGAATGTCAGTTGAATGAAGTCCTCCAGCCACTGATCTGTTGTTTTCTAATGATCCCGCCTTGAAGAATGTACATAAAATCAGGGGTGGCCAACCTTTTCTGTAACAGCACTTCCCCCTGATTGCATGATCAATGAGGCTGCTTTGACACAAAGCAGATATAAATTTAGCTGCAAACTTAATTCCTCACACTGATACAAGTGTGATTTAAAGGAATAATGTCACCTGAATAAAGGTAGATACTTGTAAGGTAAAAAAATGTGTCAAATGCTGGATGGACATAATCTGTCCTGCAATTTAGAACAGGAAATGAAGGATAAGCATCATAAACTGCAGCTACCAGGCAAAAATATTGATAAACAGCAGGTATTTTTTTCCAGGTGGGATTTAGCTTTCTATACATGCTGTTAAACATTTGAGAAGTTTTGGGTTTCATTTTTCTTTGTCATGAATATATACAAACATATGTATGAAAAATATCGTATCTGATTATAACAAAGGACACATAAAAAGTGTTTTTTTTTTTTTTTTTTTTTTTAAAGGCACTGCTCTATAAGCATATTTCTTATCCAGATTTGAAAGTACAGCTCTGTGTTCCATGTCACTCAAATGGCAGTATTTAAAATTACTGCTAACACCTTCAGAAGCTGATAAGCTTGTTTCAGTGCTGTCAGCTAAGTCTCCATACCTTTATCTGGAGTTTTCATATGCTCTGAAGTTCAGTCAGCTTACCTCATATTCACAGAAATATTTTAACACTTTCTGCAGTTCAACCAAAAAAAATTTTCCAGGTTCAATATGTGTCCAGGAGCAAGATTAAGCCAGTACTCAGTAGTGCACCAGATTAGTTTTTCTGGTGGCCTGATTGCTTTCATCTTTGTTTACAAAAAAAAAGCTAACATCTGTAAGGATATGAAAAATTCTTATAACTTTGAACCAAATGTCATGCACTTTTCTGAGACTACCAAAAATTCACAACACACTCTCTGAAACGTATGGTCTCCTCTGTCAATCTTAATGGGCCGTTCATGCTCAGGCCCAAGTATTCCAGCTATTTCACTGCTGTTTGTTTGCAAAACAGAACCAGGGCTCCCAGTTTATGATACAGTGATTAAAAGAACACTTGCAATTCATTCTTGCATTCAGTTTAACTCCTGTATGTGCTGTTGTTGTCCTAGCTGTGGAGCAATTTGTTTGTCTCTCCAGTCACTGAAGATAGTTTGCGTGGGTGGGTAAGCTGCTGCCACCTGCTATTGCTGCTTTATCAGACAGCTGTTCCTGAACTCACATGCCCTCTAAAAACTGGAATGAGATTCCTACGTTTTCATGTGGGAACAGAATGAAGCAAAGGTAAATCAGAGCTCCTCACATTATTGCAGTGACAAACCACAGTAGAATGAAAGTAGAGCACTTAACAGGGCCAGGTCCTCTGTTGGTACATGCTGGTGCTGTCTCATTTACCTTGGCAGAGTCCATTCACTTCATTTGAGGATCTGGCACCTGTTAGGGTCCTTAAAACATTGAAGAATAGTTATTTAAAAATAAGTAATTTTTCTGCCAGGCTTTTTTTTTTTTTTTTTTTTTCTCTAGTATACATTTTTGGAATGAACAGTGTTTTAAATCTGTATTGTGCTATATTTTTTCTTTGTTTGTTTGTTTTCTGTTCAGCAATGTGTCAGTATGACATTATTGATGCTAGTCAGTCCCTGCCTGCACTTTGAGCTGCTCCACCTTGAGCAGGGACAAACTCCAGCCTGATTAATCCTGCACACTGTCCGTGGAATATCCAAGTCCTACAGACACTGATGTGACTGCAACAATAATGGGATCGGATGGGTGTCTACCCTGCCCTGGAAAGCAGAAAAAACCCATACTGACTGTTTTCATTGGGTAATTATTATTTTTTAATTTGGTTCCAGTAAAAAGAGTCTCTATATTCAAGCCTAACATTGTTAAATGTTAATGCTGCCCACAGTGCTTAGTGTGCTTCTTTCCATAAACTGAACAAAGCGGCTGTGCTCTCTTGCCAGCCACAGATTTATTGAGGTATGGATTACACATATTAAACACAGTCATCAGGCCACAAAGGTTCCATCACAATCTGCCTACGAGCTAACATCATTAAGAGGCAGACTTCATATATCTTCATGACTGATATGCTGATCTTTCCCACTCCATTGACTAATGAATTGACACACACAACGTTCTTCAACATTAGTGTGCATGCCTTTGATTTACAGCACTGAAGTACAGGGCTGTAAGCTTTCAGATGCTGATGAATTCCAGACAGCACTTGCACCTGGCTGACCAGGATGCTTCCCTCTGAGGAAACCAGTGCTCGCATCCCAGAATTGTACATAATAAATGTGGTGGGCCTCACTCTGTCTGCTGTTTCACCTTCACAATACCATCAACGACTGCTTGCCTTCCTGAGCCAAATCCCCAGCTGCTATAAATCAGTGCACATTGATTTACATCAGTTGTTCTCTGATCACTGTCTGAGTCTTTTGGTTTGTCTGCTTTAAAGATACATCTGGGAGCCACCAACTCATGCGTATTCCCAGGGTTCATCAGTGCCAGGGAAAAGGGCTCAAGAGAAGGTGAATAGCAGATTTCTGCCTACAATGGCTGTCAGTCCTGCCAGCCTGCAGCTGTGGTGGGAAAGCAGTGGCTGCTGGCCCAACGCTGCCTTTGTGAGGTTATGGGAAGATCAGATTGAAAGGAGATGTGGTCCAGAGCTTTTCCCTGTTGGACTAATTGGCTGGCTAGAGGCTCGTGTTTTGTTTGCAGCCTTGTATTTAAGTTACCCACAGCACAGATGACCCTGTTCTAAGGGTGACTGACATGAAATAAAGACAAATTTCAACACCTTGGAAGGTGTTATCACATTAAACAGTCATCTTCCAATCTGCTACTAAATCCATTTGATAAAACAAAAGATCCATCCCAGGCACTATCAATTCTGTAAGCAGGACAAAGCAGGAGCAATTGCTTGGATGTGTCCTGAATCAGAGACTGAATGTCATTTGCTGTGGGAGATGTAGTGTACTGAGCAAAGAATAGCCAATAAAGGTATTTCCAAAATTAAAATTAAACTAGGAAATTTTTATTTTATGAAGAAAATAAATCAGAATGTTAAGAAGTCTGATAACATATGCGCAACTAAATCATCTAGATCTTCCCACAAGGAGAAATATACCAATCTCTGACCCAACATTTTAATGATGACTGAAATATATTACTCCTTGTAGATTTGGGGTTTTCTTGTTTATTTTAATGTTGAGATGCCTCATGTATTTATGCAGATTTCATATCAGTAAGATGTCACAGATGTACCCATTTTTAACCAGAGAATTTGGAGATGCAGGGAAGTTTATTCCTGCTACTCGCAGGAAAAAACAACATGCAAAAATAATTAAAATAAAGATTTTACTATACAGTCTAACTAACCTTAGGAAAATAAATATATATATTTTTTTCTTTTTGGCTCACTTGATAAGATGGTCATCTCACATAAAAACTCATAGCAGACTTGTCACATGACTATATATTTAGTCACACTTTGCAAATAAGGAGTGTTAGGCACGTCACTGAAACAGAAAGAAGTTCTCCTGGATGGAAAGAAATGTTAACAGTAAAGGTAGTCAATTCTATATCCTCCTTAAGTGAACAGATCCAAATTTGCATTGAAAATACAGGAAAACTAAGCAGAAGTTCTAATAATTGTCCATGTTCTGTTTTTTCTGGATGGTATCAAGGTGGTAAAGAGAAATTGGTTATTAGTGTTTGTACCTGACAAAAGTTGAGGCTGGAGAATGAAGAAAAAATACCAAATAAAGAATTTTATCACAAAGGAGATTGTTATACTACTTGCAATCAAAATTAAATCATTTTTTAAAGCTGCTAGATATGAATGTAAGCTGCTTCTGGGCATCTTTAATTTATGTGACTGCTACTGGAAAACCAAATAATGTATTTTGATACTGTTCTTAATGGCATTACAGGATAAAATGTGTCACAGGGTGACAATGTCACCCTGCAGTACCAGTTGTATAGAGAGTAGAAAAGCCTTTCCTTTTAATATCTAGCTCATAATGTCCTTCATTGTTGATAGACCATGCTTATTATGCTGAACTGAGTAATGGAAATAAATGTTTTAAAATCTTGTTAAATTAGAAATCATATTTCTAATGTGTGCTGACTCTATCTCTTCAGATAATCCTCATGGAGATAATCGTGGGAAGTGAGGCTGATTTGGGGATGGAGCTGAATTCTTCATGAGGCAGCAGCAGCTCAGGAGCTACCTAGAAATTTATTTTGCAGACTGGGATGAAGAGATGAACCAGTGGGGGTGAGAAGAGGGACTGACACTTGGCACTGGGAGGAAGACCTGCTCTGTACAGGGTGCTGGTAGGAAGACCAGCTCTAAACCTGCATCTGGGTTTGATGTTGGACCATCTTCCAGTGGAGTCTGCAAAAGGTGAAAGAGCCTATTGCCAAACCAAGCCAGGACTGTCCACCTACCAAAGGTGCTGGCTGAATTCAACAAGAAAAACACACTGTTCTTCTTTCCACCAGCTGCAATGTGATTCCTCAGAGGAAAAGTGGCAGGGTAGAGAAGATTTGCAGACCTCACCAGCAGGACTTCATCCCCGAAGGACCAGTCTGAGTGCTTCCTTTTAAAGCAGGAGGCTGGATCTGTTCCTATGCAGAGGAGATGTGCTTAAAGACCAGAGTGCCTTGTGGGAAATAGATCCCTAAAGAGTAGATGGGGAGAACATAAGAAGTGGATGTTTTACTGAAGAAGTCTTTTCATTTAAATAAATTCCCATCAGACCATGCTCTTTTTATCTCCTTTGTCAGTGCTCTTACTTGGCCCATGGGAATCTTGCTGCCTTGGCTTCCAGAAACTTTCATGTGTTCAAGATGATGTGAAAAAACTGCATGACTTTTTTTTTTTTTTTTTTTTTTTTTTTTCTGAAAGCCCTTTTGCTGGGTGTCATTAAACTATCTTGAATTTCCCATCTCCTGCTGTTCACCTTGCCTTGAAGAGTTCCACTCCAAAGAAAAGTTCTGTTCTGTCTCGCTCCGCGTCAGATCTGCTGGCTCCTTCACTGCCCTTTTCCCTCAAGGCATTGCAATAAAGAACAGAATAGTTAAATTTGTCTGTCTGATGTTCCAGGATGGAGAGCAAAAACTCAGTATTTCTCAAAGTGCATTTACCCTCATGTACACAATGGCATTTTTCCTCTCATTGGAAGGTATATGAACCCCTTTTCAGAACAAAAACAGCACCATGGAAGTGTGTGGACTATTCAGACAGCAAAAGCAACCAACAGGTCTTAAAAAGCTGCGCTTAAGTGGCTTCTTCATACTATGAAGCACAAATTGGATGCATTAGCAGAAACAAACTTAAAGGCAAAGTTTGTTGTTCAATAGCCTGTCAACAGATGCACAAAACAAAATATTAAACTTTTAAAAATTTCTGTGAAGAATGTGCTGTGTACTGAAAATACCAATCTGTGTGTTTAAATACACCAGACTAGCACTTCCGTGTGTTTCAGCAAACTTTACACACAAGACGCTATGGATCTCTAGTAACACCAAGGCTACACTGTTATTGTGACTCCTGTATGGGCTTCTTCCTTCTCATTAGCTCCGTGTTATAGGTGGGAAGAGAATAAACTGCAGGCAAAGTTTGAGATGACAAGACTAATTTTAGGAAAAATATCCCTCTACTTCTCCAGTTGTCAAATTTAATCTAAAGCAAGCGCAGTGTGCAGATAGTAAACATAATATCCTCCTAATTATATTAAACTACCTCTCAGGAGCTGCTCTACCCTCTTGTCAAAGGCTGGGAACTGGCTTTTAATGATGAATGTGAACCTCTGTGGGACAGTCTATATCATCATTTAGTTCAGCAAATGTAGCCCAAATCAGTTGTATAGGTGTAATTAGATGCTGAAAAATAATTACCTTGGCCTTACCATTAAAAATTTCTTGCTTGTATCCTCTTGTGATCTATGAACAAATTACTTTATTAGGAAATCATTAGAGCTCAATTTGTCTCTATATACTACAGACATCAATATTCATTTCTCATAATGGAACCGCACATTCTTGCCATAAATTCATGCAACTACATAGCCAGATACTAATTTGGAGTTGTTACCAACCTTATCTAAAGGACCGCTTTTACATACTGAGAAGTTTTCCCTTATGCACCAACTTCAAAAAAAAAGAGCTATACGAGCTTTATTGTTAGGCCATGAACTCAGACAATCTTTGCATTTTTATGCCCCACTACAGAGGGAGAGCTTTTTATGTGGGTGAACTCTTTGTGCTACTACACTATCTAAGTTTGGGTGTGCTGGAGCAAAATGCCTCAAGCAAATTACACTAGTATGAGAACACACCCTACTATTTTAAGAGCTTCGAGAGCATCCTGCTTGGAGCTTGTTCTTGGGACCAGCTCCCAGCCAGTGAGGATGAGAGCAACCCAGTCCTGCTGGGGCAGTGGGGAGGCACCCACAGATGCCCTGCAGGACAGCCTGGCCAGGACCAACCTGATCTCAGGGCCCCTTGCAACTTTTATTAGGGATCTGTTTCTCTGCAGATTTCTTTGAGAACTGAGAAAGTAGGCTACCCTAATGCCCTTGGTGTGGGGACATAGTATAGTTTCCAGTCATATCTAGCAGTTAACTGATTTATTGACTATTAGAATTTACAGAGCAGATGTGAGAAGGAAACGAGATGATTAGTCAGACCCCAGGTCACCTCTTGTTATAAATTATCTTTGCATAGTTTAGCCTTTAGCTTTCACATAAGTGCAGGTTCTCACTGAGGTCTGTCATTGCAGGACTGAGTAAAATTACAAGGTGCAGCTAATTTTCTACAGTGGTGGTTGGATAGTCACTTGCTGTTGAAAGGAGCCAGTGTAAGGCAGTTGTCATCGTTATACTTCTCTGAACATTACACTTACCTTTACAAGTACTCTTTTTACTGGGGCTTCTGAATTTCCATTCTGATCTACATGTGCATGCGTGCAAGCAGTCCTGCATTTTATAACACAACATTTTTTCTGGATTTTGGTATGCCACAAGCACTTGAGAAGGATTTAATTAAGAAGATTGGCTATAAGCAGCAATATGTCCACAGAATTCATAATCATTTCAGGAAAAATGCTGCTAGGGGATTTTTCAAAAATATTGCTTAAAAGTTGATGAAGACTGAGAACATTCTCAGCTCGCTTACTTTAACTTCCATTTCAATGGGTACAAATTAGCATCTCTTTCAAATTATAAAGTTGTCTGTCTGGAATCTGTGGTGGTCTCTGACCTGATGACTAGCAAAGCTTCATCATGTAACTCTGTCACACACACACCCCCCCACCTCCTCAAAAGAACTGGAGGAGAAAATATGATGAAAAAAGACTCATGAGTTGAGATAAGGACAGGGAGATCACTCATCATTTACTGTCATGGGCAAAACAGACTCAGCATAGAGAGATTAATATAATTTATTGCCTATTGATAAACAGACTAGAGGAACAAAAAACTAAGAGCAACGTAAAACCACCTTCTCCCCATCCACCCTCTCCTACCTCCTCTCCCTGAGCAGCACAGGGGAACAGGGACTGGAGGCTGTGGTCAGTCCCTAATGCTTTGTCTCTGCCACTCCTTCATGGTCATTCTGTTCCCCTGGTCCACGTGGGGTCCCTCCCACAAGATGCCATCCTTCCTGAACTGAGCCTGCAGGGGCTGCCCACAAGCAGCAGCTCTTCAAGAACTGCTCTTACACGGCTCTGTACCAAAGGGTCCATCCATCCCCCAGGAGCAAACTGCTCCAGCACAGGGCCCCCACGAGTGGGTGGCAGCTCCCCCCAGACGCCCTGCTCCTGCGTGGGCTCCTCTCCACGGGCTGCAGCTCCCGCCCAGGGCCTGCTCCTGCGGGGGCTCTCCATGGGCCGCAGCCTCCTCCAGGCCACATCCACCTGCTCCACCGGGGGCTCCTCCATGGGCTGCAGCATGGAGATCTGCTCCATGTGGGACCCATGGGCTGCAGGGGAACTTCTGCTCTAGCACCTGGAGTACATCCTTCCTCTCCTTCACTGACCTTGGCAACTGCAGCGCTGTTTCTCACACATTTTCTCACTCCCCTCTCCCATCTGCTGTTTTCTACCATTTCTTCCTTTTCTTCAGTCTCCTCTCCCAGAGGCCCAACTAGCGTCACTCACTGGCTCAGCTCTGTTCAGTGTCTGGTCCTTTTTGGAGCCAGTTGGAGGTGGTTCTGATCTGACGTGGGACAGCTGCTGGGCTCTGCTCAAGGAGGACATCCCTACAGTTCCCCTGCTACCAAAACCTTGCCACTTAAGCCCAATACAGAATCACGTCTCATTGTCTCATTGTCAATACTCTCCACTTCAGTGTAGTTCACTCTAACAAGGGTCTCGTTCACAAGCTATGGGAGTCCTAAGTCCTCCACTCAGGACCCCTTTGAATCCTTCTGACTGTGTCCCTGTAATGGGGGCCAAGACTGTCCAAGCTGCTAAGAAAATGCACCACAAGGTAGGGCACTCAGCTGGAAGCAAATGAAATGCCAGACTCTCGGCAAAGCCCTTGCACATAGTTTATGGTATTGAAGTTGTTAAAGCAGTGAGTAGACAATAAGCATCTCAGTCCAGTTCCTTCACACAAAAGGAACAAAGTGCTAAAGTCATCAAGATAAGTAACGTAAATCAACTGAATAGGCAGCTGGAAAATGACAGCTATCTATATTATGAGACTTAAAAAGCAAAGATAAAACATAGGTGGATTTTTATCTTTTGGGTTTATAAGGCCGTGTTTGATGGACCATAAGGTCTTGCTAAACTTAATGGGCCAAATTATTCCCTGGGGTAACTCTATTATATTCAGTTGTCTCCCATCAGGATGGTTTGAACAAGGAGAATTATGTATGCTGCAGCAGTAGTGAGAGATGCTCCACTTTTAAGAGCTGCTGTGCCTCAGATGGTACGTTAATTCCAAGGCCAGGAAGCATATATTCAAAACTGCAAAAAGAAGTGGAAAGAGCAATGCTCTTTCTGCAATTGTCTGCATAAACAAGCAGACAATTGGTTCTCTCAGCCAGCACAAACTTAATGACAACTAAAGAGCTCCATTCTTTGCTTCCTGCAAATGACATCTTCCAATTATGTTAATATTTTTTTAACATTGCCTGCCTAGCATGCCCCCTTCTCACCAAGTCAAATCCCACCAGTTTAAGGGGAACAGTGCTCAGGAAGGGACTCTGCTTTGCTAGGGGAAAGTGTCTTTAAATGTCATTCTGTCTCTCTTTATGTTACACAGATTTTTCTTGTTTTTTTGATCACCTCCAGCTCTGAGTTCAGTCTGATAGAGTGACAGCTACTGTTGAAGCTGGCTGTTACTCAACAGTATTCAGGGACCCAAACTGAAAAGAAACAGATCTGCCTTTAAATTCCTGAGTGAGTCATTTTCAGACTGAGGTATCCTAAAAGCCTTGCAGTGAAGGTGA
Source organism: Aythya marila (assembly GCF_965140915.1). Lineage (NCBI taxonomy): Eukaryota > Metazoa > Chordata > Aves > Anseriformes > Anatidae > Aythya > Aythya marila. The sequence goes on along the minus strand of NC_139043.1, from coordinate 114,549,666 downwards.
GAACATTCCTATATAGTGATTTAAGCATTTACTAACAGTAGGCTTTCTTGGACTTGGAATACAGGTTGCAAAACATTGCTCAAAAAGGTTCATTGCTTTAAAAATTACCTTTCCCTTTGGTGACTTACAACAATCAACCAAGAATGCATAGTTATAAAAAAAAACATTAAGTAAACCACATGTTCAGGATGACAATAATGGAATAAGTCATTGAGATTCTTAATCCAATTGTACTTTGTTACTGACCTTGCTGAGAGGACAGAAAGAGATTTTGACCATGGAACAGACAATTTGCAAATGAATGTTAAAACAGTGATTTGCAGTTGTTTTAGGCCCACACTTTCCTTCAGTTTCAGCTGCATTTTCATCATTTTTATTTCATTGGGTCCAACTAGTTTAGCAGTCTGGTCCTAGCAGTGGGCACAATAAAATACCGAGAGAATAAAAAATATTTTCTACCCACATGATTTCCACCAGTGTACTTCTGATGGTTAAAGAATTACCTTTTGTTTTGAACCTGGCTCCTACTTTGTTCCAGTTGTTTTCTGACAGTTCTTTTACTGGAAAAGACTGTGAAGAGTCAACACCTGTCCATAGTTTCTGAGTCAGCTGTGTCAGGACATTGTGGATTTGATTTGTTTTAACTGTTTTCCTAGACTACTCAGTCATTCCTTGTACAGAAAGGTAGTTACTTGCTTTTGATTATCCATTTTAAGGTACAAGAGCTAATTTTTCATGGATCTAGCATATCCCCAAGATCTTGCTGAGACCCCATCATTTTACACATAACCCCGGGGTGACTCCCCACCTTTCTTGAGTGCATTGTTCTATGTTTATCTAAACTGAATTTCAACTCTGTTTTGTTGTCTAATCTTATAATATTCCTCTGCAATTCTTTCTACAATATGTGTGCATTAGTAACTGGTACAGCTTGGTAGGAACACATTTTAGAATGAAACAATTTTAGGCTGAACCAGATGATGCTGAGAATCCACAGTACATGCATTTGGGGTGTATATATGGGAGGATACTTGGAAATAGCCTGGGAACATGGATGAAAAACTAATTAGTAGTCAGAGTGCATCTTCCAGCTAAGTTTCTCCTAAGCTGCAATCTAGACTGTGCACTCAAAGACTTTCTGACAATGCAAGTATAGTGCAGTAATTGAGGATCATAAAATTTGCTTCAAAAGCACATTCCTGATAAAAACTAAAAGGCTAATGTGGACACTCCCCTAACCTCTTCTCTCCCTATTACACTGAAAAACTTTTTAACATCAGCAGTCTTTATACTTCACTGCTCACTGTATTTTCAACATTATTTATAAATACATTGAATTTGAGAATGTATTCCCAAATTCATCTCAAGATAATACATAGCTCCTCCTATAAAGCAAACCCTTTTGAGGGTGAGTCAGCTTTACTAACACTATTGGAAATAAAATTGTTTGGGCTATGAGTCATATTTGAAAGTGATGGTTTCAGCTGTTAGCCTGACAATTTTACATTAACTCCATTGGGCTAGTCTTTTGTTCTCTCATTGCATGTCAATCCATGTCACTAATGACATATTGTTTGAGTACCGTCCTTCCTACTTTAAACTTTTCATAAGTAGCAGCTATTTTTACACACATCCTACACAAGATCTAGAAACACTGGAGACTAAATGTTTCTATCTTTTTCAGGATAGTAACCCACTCCTAAAAATCCTTTTATCCCACTTTGGCCTATTGCTTTTCAACTGGATGTGTTCTTTTCTGTGGCTTCCTACTTGACAGAATAAATGTCCTAGCCAGCACAGCAGAGAGGAGGACAGGTGAAATGGGAATGAGCAAATAATGGTACAATAAGATGAATAGAGGACTTCTTGTTGTTGGAGAACAGCCTACCCACAAATGGACTGAGTTGCATGCTACCATTTCTGAAAGTACTGATAAATGTTCAATATTCTGTAAGTTATTGGTATGGCACACTGGTACATGTTTCAATCACCTGAAACACAAGTTCAAGACCTATCTTTTAGCCTACTACAAAGACGATGCATACAAGGCTCAATATGGGAATGTCTTAATAATATGAGGTTGGAATGGCCCTGGGAGTTCTCTAGCCCAGCCAAAGCAGCTCAAAACAAGATCAGCTGTGAAATGAGACCAGGTTGCTCAGGACTTTATCCTGGTGGATCTTGAAAACTTCCAGAGATGGAGACTGCGCAGTCTCCCTGGGCAGCCCATTCCATTGCCTGTCTGTGCTTATTATAAGGAAAAAAGTTTTCCTTATATGACATCTCAATCTGTCTTGTTTTAATTTCTGTCCATTTTCTCTCATACTCCCACTATGCACAACCCCTTTGTCATTTTTATAACCTCCCCATAGGTACAAGGAAGCCCCTGTTATGTGCCCTGTTAGTAATTCCAAGCCATCAAGCCCTGATCCCTCAGTCTCTCCTCAGAGAGGGAGTGCTACAGACCCTGACTAGGGCTGGACTGGTGGCCCTCCAGTGAACTTATTCTACTCTATTAAAATTCTTCTTGTTATGGGGAGACTGAAAATTGGAAACACTATTGCTGGTATGGTCTAACAAGTGCTGAGTAAATAATAATTTTCAGTGATACCCTTGTTAAACTCTGTAGAGTACAGCCCAAGATGCTGTTAGTCTTCCTTGCTGCCAGGGCATACTGCTGGCTCCTATTTAACCCACATGTAGGACTGTGTACTATAATACTGTGTACTGCAGTATACCACTACATATCTAGATAGGTATATTTCTGATCATGGCAAAATTTATGAAAAAAAAAAAAAGCTTTTGCTATCTGAATTTATGGATGTAATAAATAAGATGTGGTCCTGAAATTATTTTTATTTAACAGAAAAGGTCACTCAAAAATGCTATCATAAAGCTTACTCAGGAGAGCACTAAATTAAAAATATTTATTTGTCCTTGTGCCTTTGTATGAAGTCTTATGATGTGAAATATTAAAAGGAAAAATGTGGTGAGAAGGTGATAAATGTTGAGAGACGTCAACATCAGTATTAGTGGAGAAGCAGTAATGCATAAAATCAAGCTATTCTTATCCTTGTTTTGATAAACATTTAACATTTGGGAAGAAAAACAGAGTGAATGAAAGAAGACAATCATTTTAGGCTGCTGATTTCCAAGCAACACTAACTCTGTAATTATAGATCATCTTATACAATTACTTATACAGGTGTGTATATGCACTTTTAAGTTTTTTTTTTTTTTTGGTTGTTGTTTTTTTATTATTATTTTCTTTTGTTATGCAGAATAAAAAAAAGAAATGAAGCAATCTGGAAAACAAAACCAGATGAAAGCCGTGTGTTCAACATGAATCTTCAGACATTCAAGAACAGTTGTTCCTTGCTGTTGGCCTTTCATTTTATGTTCCAGCCTTGGGCTGGGACCAGAAAAAATACAAGTACTGTATGAAAACTCCATTTTCCTTTTTTTTTTTTTTTTGTCTAAGTAAGGAATAGCATAAGTCTGCAGAGAAAAAGATGTTCTAGAAGCTCATGCTCAGCTATCATTTTAAATGTGGTTCAGTGAGGTATTAAAGCATGTTTCTAATGCACTTTGACAGATAACCCTTAACAAATTTTGCTGCAGTGTACCTCCTTGGCTGTCTGGGTCACCTTTCTGATGAAGGATACTACTTGAGGGCAGAGTCTGAAAAACAATTATTGCTGCCAGTACTACGCATGTTCCCAAAAGCTCACATCTTAGCTTAAATAGACATTAGGTAGGTAGGGTTTTAAGCTAGAAAGCCAGATGGCAAACTGAGGCAGTGGACATAATAGTTCAAGAGGATACTGGCTCTGGTGGGTTTGACTGTCAGTTTAAGACAGTCCTAAGGTGGTTCAGGAGAAAGGAAATGAAGGAAGGGAAGGGGAGGGAAGGGAAGGGAAGGGAAGGAGAAGGGAAGGGAAGGGAAGGGAAGGGAAGGGAAGGGAAGGGAAGGGAAGGGAAGGGAAGGGAAGGGAAGGGAAGGGAAGGGAAGGGAAGGGAAGGGAAGGGAAGGGAAGGGAAGGGAAGGGAAGGGAAGGGAAGGGAAGGGAAGGGAAGGGAAGGGAAGGGAAGAGATTTATTCTGCAATAAAAAAAGACTTGTTTTAAAAGTAAAATATTGAAACATTTTGTTCCAAAGGCATGAACATACCTTTTGCCATTGCTGCAACATGTATCAGTGCTCAGTGCACCTGTTTCTGTAGTATTGTTAACATACAGACAGATACAATCTACAGCTGGAAACCTGTGAATATATATACTGTCACAAAGTACAAGACAAGGAATGAAGCAACTTGGGTTCTCTTCTTTAATTAGAATTAAACCCATGTACATTGGACTTCAGACAGCCTAAGACTGTACTCTTGGTGGGTAATTTGAAGCAGGGTCTTGGAGAAAAATTAGTGAAATACTCTTTCTCAGCTGACACACTATTAATAGTACAAGCTTTGGTATACATGATCATGACAGTTTTTAATGCATTGCAACTACCTCACGTGGAAGATATAATATGAAATTTACTCAGAATATTTGGCTTCAACTGGTTTTGCAATGCTTCAGTAGCTCTCTACTAATGATGGAAATAAATCCTATTTATGCTAAGAATGTGATAAAGATTCAAGATGTCATTACTTCTAAAGAAGTTATAACAGCTTTTTGTGGCAGATCCTCAATTAGAGCACTATGTCCAACTTTGGTACCACAATTATGATGGAGACAGACACGGTAAAGACCGTGGGAGAAAAGGAAAACTGACCAGAAGACTAAGAAACATGATGGCATTTGGAGAAGATTTGGGATTTAGTTAGTCTACACAGCAGAAAACAGAGGAAGCACTTCCAGATGTGATCCCAATGATAAAGGGTAAAAGCTGTCCTCTGAGTCCACTGGGGGGTAGGATAAGATGTAATAAATGTAACTTGAAGCAATTTAATTGCAGTTGTTTAACAGAAGAGATTTGGTTTTACACATCAGGAAATACTTTCTAACTAAGAAAGTGAGTGTCTAAAGGAATATGAAGACTAAATGAATTGTAGGTTGCAAAACCTCTTGGAATATCTCAAGAATGGGATTGATGAACATTTGTCTGCAGTAGTTTAGTCTTTGAAATGAAGAACTGAAGATGAGGGTCTTCTGAGGTTCCTCCTGGCCATGTGTTCTATGACTTACATGTTTGGCTACAAAATACTCTGGAGCTAAAGAGATATTGGAAAAGCAGGTGAACATCCTCCTTTACCTTCTCCCCACCATCCAGAAAGCAATTCCCTCCCCAAACCTTGCTGAGTATACATGCACATTTTAAAACATTGCTGGGTTGACACTCTCTTCTATGTTTGATTTGATTTTTACAGATTGCTGTGATCAAATTCTATTAACCACAAGTGCTGAGAAAACACTTTAAAGCTGCTACACACAAATACACCTTTAAAGTGAATAGAAAAAATCACAAGAAATGTTGTTTACACAGAAGACTGAGTTGTATGGCAAAATGATCCATTCAACAAATAGCCTAAGGGTTGAGACCACTACTTCTGATCAGAAGACATAAACAAACTTTGTAAATAATTTCTGAGACCAAACATGGGAGGGAACTACAGTCTTCTCTTGGACTGTTTCTTGGACTGTATACACACAGAAAGAAACACAGTGGATATATTCTTAGGGCTTAATGAATTAAATTTGTTCACTAGTTTGTCCTTTTCGTTGTTGTTGTGGTTGTTGTTGTTGTTTTTTGACAGCTATCCTTCAGTCTTAGTGTCTTCTTTAACTCAAAAAAAAAAAAAAAAAAGGCTAAGTAGAGAGAGGGTTTGGAGGCTGTAAACCTGATAGAGAGACCATTTTATTGTGGCTAAATAAATGAGGCCAGGGGAAGAAGAGCAATGGGGAAAGTTTTCTCAAAGTCCTATCCCCAAGCAAGTTCTATTTCTTTTTAGTCAACTGTAATGGATGCTTTCAGGTGACCAAAAAAAAAAAAAAAAAAAGACTTAAAGACTTGTTACCATGCACTGAAGAACACCCTTGGAAAGCCAGCATGAAGAAATTTGAAACAGGCTGTGGTAAAGGTGATGTATCTGTTATTATCTGTATCTGTTATTAGAAAAAAAACAAAAAAAAACAAAACAACAACAACAACAACAACAAAAAAACTCTAAAAAGTGCAACCAACAAAACATCTGGCTTCCAGAAGGCATCAGTCCTGTTGTGCCTGCATTTTGGTGGGGTAGGTGGCTCCTCACCCACCCTCCCCATCTGCTCCCCCATCTGCCAGACAGCTTCTCTCTCCTGCCCTCACCCCGGAACTGATTGACAGGCATTTGGCAATAGGCTTCAAGATGCAAGTGACTGATGAAAATTCACTGCTCTGCATTTTTTCATTGCTTTTAACAACAGGGAGAGGAGAACATGCATTTATGAGTACATATTATTTGTAGAACAGAAAGACTGCACTGGCAACTGCTATGCCTCTGAGCAGGTGCTGATCACTATCGTACTTACAAAGATTTGTAATTCAGCTGCTATTCCGGAGGGCTCTTCATGAACCAGAACTAATTTTCAGTTGGGACAATGCTTGCAGAACACTTCATACGTTGAACTCAGTTTGCTTTTTACCATACTAAAGGTTTAGACTTCATTGTGATTTATTCTAATATAAATCAGAAAAGAATTGAGTATCAGGCTAAAAACATGTCATGATCTGAAATTTTCAGATCAGTCAGGAAAGTCACACCATTCAGTTACATAGAAAAACTTAAAAACTAATTCAGAATGCAAAAAAACACATCACCTCCTGCCCTCAGCACACTGAAAAAGCCAATTGACTGATGTTCCCTGTAGATAGGTACAAAAACTGGCCTTGTACCTCAGGTTCCTTGTTGTTGCTATCAAAGAGAAATGTTGTCAGGAGACATGGTTTCTTGGCCATCTACCTTCTTAGAATCCATCTGCTAGGTTTCTTGGGCTCCAGCCATTCCATTTTGGAGAGCATCAACCACTGTGGTGAGCAGAAGGAAGACAGCGATGTGAGCCAGAGGAGAGTTCTGTAAAGTAGCAGCTTAAGGAAAGATTACATGCTACTTATCTTGTTCAATGGAGTGAAGGGTTTTGTGGGTATCCCCTATGAAGTAGTAATAGGTGGGTGGAATTTTTGTTTTCCTCTTGAACAACTCATACACTTCACTTCAAAAGAGACCATTTCCTTTATAAATTATTTTGAAGTTCTCTGCTTTTATAACAAAGACACATTTTCAAAATTCTTATGGAGTGAAACTTATGTCCTAGATATTGTTCCAATGTATCTGTAATAAAAGACATGTTTCTTCATCACTCATGTAGTGCCTTTTCATCTTTAGAGCTACATGCATTTGCACCAGGGATTTTCCTAGGTCTGTCTTGTCTGGTGTTGCCTGTGCTATCCTTACTATCAATAGTAAATAATATTTTTTTTTACTGTTAAAATAATTTAAAAGGAAGGTGACTTCCCTAGAAAGAACAAGACATTTTTTAAGGATACTGTGACCTGATCCCAAAGACATACTTCCAGAGGGGTATCTTGCTGAATTTTCTTAAAAACTGAATGTGTATGCCTGAGTGTGAATGAGAAAGATAGAAGGAAATAAATATTTTTCAGTGTCCTAACTTGGAAGTTTCAGTTGGCATCCAGAATCATCAATGGTAATAGGACTGTCAGTCAGAGAGACTTTGCATTCAGCCCACATCACAACCTCAGATCACTCTGAGGAGCCTTTCCTGAAAGACTCTCACTTGTTTCTTGTCCTCCAGTTGACACATGATTCTGTGCAGGACAGAAGCGGACTCCTCCTATTGGAAGGGGGCACCCCTAAGCACAAGCTGAACTTTGTGGCTTTCAAGAGACAATTTTAAAGCAAGACAGTCTCCACCTTACTCCCCTTTACAGTGTAAATTTTTATGTACACAACAGCCCAAGTGGCAGTTCAAAATCTATATGGAGACCACAGTCAGCACAATCTCTGTATTATTATTCTGCCTGTTTTGCTTATTAAGATCATACCTTAGTGACTAAACTCATTATTATACAGTGCAGGCAAAACAGCTTATGTTGTGTCAAAGCAGCAAGCACTTCTCTCAATATAAAAAGAAAATTAGTTTTGCAACACTGACCAAGACAACTGATGAACCACTCTTCTGCAACATTCGCAATTTGCAGAACCACAGGTTGGCACTGCTCCATGTAATGATCATTTGCTGTACAGTATTCATTAGGAAAAAAAATTGTAAAAGCAGTAACTCTTCAGTTTCTCCGTAGGTGATGTAAAAGGGAAAAGTAAATAAGATGAATTATTGATGTTACTTATATTATTCATGTCCCTTCAGAATGACACCAGTGACTATTGCGTTCTTTCAGTTAGTACTGTCTATAAAGATACACAGCCAAGAGAAGGTTCGGCAATCACTTGATTCTGATAAATTAAAACACTGTTTCTGCTTCTAGCGTTGCCATTAAAATATCTCTTCTGGACATGACTACTCTACTTCTGGTTCCCTGTGCTGTTACCTGAAGTATTGATAGGTGCCATGGAGGGCATAACAAAAGCATGCCACACATCATAATAACAAGCTGACACATGATAGCTTCAGATGAAGGACTTTTTCAAACCTGATGCCTTCCAAGACATCCGCTAATAGCTGAGACAGCAGAGATTTAATCTGATGTAAAGCAATTGGACAGAAGCTGGCTTGTGTGTGTCCGTGTGTCTGCGTGTGCATGTGCAGTGCTATGTCACAAACTTCTATTTTATAACTCAGCCATAAACATTTGCTCGAGGCAAAACACAGCACACAGTGTTCCATCTAGGGAACAATTTTTGTTTAAACAAATTAAAAAAATCAATTTGCTCTTTTTTAAATTTATGAGTGCCAATATTTCTTGTTCCCCTCTTCTACCATCCACCTACACAACTCTGTACATGACTCAGTAGGGATTTGATTTATTGGAATTAATTTGGCAAGTGATTAGTTCATAACACAGAGTAATGGCTTTGCAATTCTTTTTGGGGAAGTGATAGAAGTATAGCTGTTAGAATGGAGAAAAACCTAATGTAATGGCAGAGTACCTGCTTATAATAGTACAGGATTTCCTAGGGCTGTGTGACCTCCACTTTGCTTGTCCTTGTGAAGAGAGGTATAAGTTAATTGCTGCAAGGGCAATTAATACTTGCTTAATTAATACAAAATGCTCTCCTGTTTCTGGAATTGTTTTGGTAGGAAACTGAGCCCAACAACGTGGAATTTCCAACTCCTAGCATTTACAAACTTGTCTGTATTTGCTGTGCCAGCATATCTGAATTTCCTAACTCCGGAGGAGCAGAATGACCTTAGGCAGTTTGCACTTTCCTGCCTTTTCATAGAACTATTGAATCATTAAGGTTGGAAGAGACCTCCAAAATCATCTGGTCCTACCATAAGCCCTACTACCAATGTCACCCACTAAACCATGTCCCTAAGCACCAGGCCCAACCATTCCTTGAACACCCCCAGGGATGGTGACACCACCACCTCCCTGGTCAACCCATTCCTATGCCTGACTGCTCTTTCTGAGAAGTGTCTCCTAATTACTAACCTAAACCTCCCCTGGTGCAACTTGAGGCCATTCCCTCTAGTCCTATCACTAGTTACCTGTGAGAAGAGGCCAACCCCCAGCTCCCCACACCTTCCTTTCAGGTAGTTGTAGAGAGCAATAAGGTGTCCCCTGAGCCTCCTCCCTCAGCCACTGTTCATAGGACTTGTGCTCCAGGCCCTTCACCAGCTTCATAGCCCTTCTCTGGATACATGCCAGGGCCATGATGTCCTTCTTGTATTGAGAGGCCCAAAGCTTTTCACTAGACATCAGATGCAAAGAAGCTGCATTCTAGCAAGTGAAGGGGGAAGCTGCACCTAGGGAGGAATAACTCCAAGCACCAGTACAGGCTGGGGGCTAACCTGCTGGAAAGCATCTCTGTGGAGAGGGACCTGGGAGTCCTGGTGGACAGCAGGCTGACCATGAGCAATGTGCCATTGTAGACAAGAAGGTTAACAGCATCATGGGGTGATAGGTCAAAGCCAGCAGGTCAAAGGAGGTGATCCTCCCCTCTACTGAGCCCTGGTAAGGGCTCACCTGGAGTATTGTGTCTGGTTCTGGGCTCCCCAGTACAAGAGGGACATGGAGCTACTGGAGCAATTTCAGAGGAGGGCTATGAAGATGATGAGAGGCCTGGAGCTCCTGTCATACGAGGACAGGCTGAGAGAACTGGGCCTGTTATGCCTGGAAAAGAGAAGACTGAGGGAAGACCTCATTCATGTTTATAAATACCTGAGGGGAGGGTGTCAAGAGGATGGAGCCTATCTCTTTTCAGTTGTGCCCAGCGACAGGACGAGAGGCAAGCTCAAACTGAAGCACAGGAGGTTCCAGCTCAATATGAGGGGGCACTTTTTTACTGTGAGAGTGACAAAGCACTGGAACAGGTTGCCCAGAGAGGTTGTGGAGGCTCCTTCTGTGGAGATATTCAAAACCCACCTGGATGCCATCCTGCACAAGGTGCTCTACATGATCCTGCCCAGCAGGGGAGGTAGACTAGATGATCTTCAGAGGTCCCTTCCAATCCTGCCCATTCTGTGACTCTGTGAAGCTGTGAAACAAAGCTGGAAACAGAAAGGTAATCACAAACTGAAGAGAATGCGGCCTTAGATGACCCCTGATACTGGTTTCCTTGTCTTTGCTTTTAGCAAAGATGAAGCTGTGGGAAAGCCATCTCTGTTGTATCAAATTCCGCAGTACTGTTCTCTAAAACTGAGGCTTCACTGAAGCTGAGGGGCCACCTCACTGTTTCCTTCCTATGTGAAGTAAGCACTGCTCTTAAGAACACACAGACGAGTAATTAGCATTATGCTGATGAGTAATACAGAGTTCTGATTTGCTTTGGACCAGCCTGACATGGCTTAGACCAGGAAGCCAGAAGCAAAAAAGGGTGAAGATTTTCCCCTTCAAAAGGAGTGACAGGGAGTAAAGCACACTAACAATGTATTCCTCTGTCCTGGAGGGGCTGCTGAGCATCCCTGTCAGTTCAGAGCTCTGTAATTCACTGAGAGATATGACTGCTCTCACAAATTGTATTTGTGGGACCTTCTGAATATTTGGGCATCAGTTTTCACCTTGGGAAGGATTTTGGTTCATGCAAATTTCTGAGCGTACAGTTCTGTAAAGTTGTAATATTTGAAGCCTTCTTACTCAATCAGAGAGATACTAAAACTTTATCTTACGTTCCTTTTTTTATTTCCCTTTTTTAAATTTTAAATAGCTCCACAATTTGTAAGGTAAAATATGATTTGTGAGCCTCAGATATTTATTAACAGCAGACATGTTCCTCGCAGAGTTTGTGAAGCTCCTCTGAATGGTATCTCCTATTGGGTTGCAAGGTCTCTTTGCTGGTAGACATCTCAGCTTCCTCAGCAACAGGCACAGCATGAGGAACAACTACTGTCTGCATGCACACCTTCACACTCATGCTTGTCAGTCCTGTATGGGAAGGGAACTTGCTACACTCTTCTTTCCATCTTATCCTTCTCTGATTTGCATTGCATGGGAAGGGAATCATAAGCACCTGCATTGCTCATGGGCTTTACAAACGCAACATTGCTAAAATAAATTTTAAATTGCTGTGAAGCCTGCAAACGCTGATACAGATGATGGGCAGGAAACTTCAGTGAAGTTGGCTTTGTTTTTTAAAGTCTTTGAATTTTTGCTGATCATAATCGGTTTCATAGTCTGACTGCAACTAGAAAGGGATTATTTCTTTTGCTCTGGATTTTGAAGATGAGCATATTTGTTCAGAGGATAGAGGAGACCAAATTAGAATCTGCTACTGGGGCATAATAAATTCACAGTAATTGCAAGCTAGTGTTCCTTAATTCTTCAGACACCATCATCTGTAAATATTCTGATCTTTTCATAGTTAGCTCATTTATGCTTTTGTCCTTATTGAATTAACCATTGTCTTTTCTTTCATGCTGTCTCCTGAGGGGAACCCCTTTTAAATCTTTGCAGTTTAATTCCATTAATTGGCATATTGTCTGGTCTTATGTTTCCCCTCCTGGGTCTTGAACTTATATTCCCTCAGTTCTTAAACTCTTTAGCTATATTTCTGCAACTTTGACTGACAACTTGCTTGATCAGAGGACAAAGCATGCGCTTTCTTATCTTTTACTTCCAGGCTAATGCTTAACAATGTAGTCAGTTTATCAGTCAATTTGTTAAGCCAGGGTGAGAGTTCTCTGTTCTGAAGTCATCACAAAAATCAATAATAATCAATTAATTTATTCTAGCTACATTAAATTATTATTAACTATAATAATTAAAAATAAATAATTTAAAGGTCCTCAAGCCTTTACTGATTTATGAATAGATCATGCTTTTGCCCTTTGGTAGCAACTTTCACATTTTTAATCCTTTTTCAGTTACACTAATGAAGAGAGCAACTAAATCAAACAGCCTTTTCAGAGTGAAAAATCAGAAGGTGAAAGTTTTGCTTTCAGCATCATAACTTCCTCACTTATTTTAGTAGAAGAATGACTGTGCAGGAAGCATGAAGCACGAAGTAGAATAAATTTAGTCTTGCTGAAGCATTATTTCTGTAGTAAGAAAAATTGGTTGAAAAACATATACTTAATACTACTCCTAGTCAATACATTTTATGGTTACAATAAAGTGAATTAATGACACATTGAAAATGTGTTATTACTTTTTTTTTTTTTTTTTTTTTTTTTTTTTTTTCAGGGGACACACACAAAAACACATAATAACTTTACTGTTAGTTCACAGGAATTATATAATTATATCAAGCTAAAAACTTCAGTATATCTTATACGCCATCAACCAAAAGAAAGAAAAGTAGGACAGGAAGGCATCCAAAGCAGTGATATGGTTAAGCAAAAGCAGACTGATCATGTTCTTTCCAAACATGTCCACTCTGATCTCAGAGCCTTCATTACATCAGCATGTCCCTGATCTTGGACAGAGTTTAAGGTGCAGTTTTCAAGGGTGAGAAGAACTGGTTACATAAAAGCTTTCCTTAGGACCCAACAAGATATATGAAAACTAGCAGTGCTGTAAACATCATCATGGTGTCTTGCTTTGTATCTGCTCCTTGTTATAGAGCAGGGCTCTGACAAATATTCATATTTATGTATACACATGAAAACGTGGAGAAACAATAGCTGTATATGTTTTAAAGAAGCCAGAATGGTGAGAACTATTCGCTTCATGGCTCACAGTAATAATGACTTGTCATTTAATAAGCAAAGACCACATTCAGATCTTTCCACAGGGAAGCTCTCATTCAAGCTAAGGCCTAAGGAAAGGATGACTGAAAATCCATGAAAACTGCTGACAGTGTGAACAGCTGCTGGACAACTTCAAAGAGAATTTTGCTATAATGTTGTACCCACTTCAGGGTATGAACCATAATGTACATCCCTTGAATGCATGTAACCATTCAACCTAAATGAAAAAGCAATTGCATACTTTACCATGTTTCACTCTACAGATATTTTGCTGTTGGAAGTGGTGTGGGAGCCACTTGACTTAGCTTACCAAAGATCTTGTGCATTTTCTTGTTCACATGCTCAGATGGTAGCAGCTAGATTAGAAACAGCAGACATTCTGAGGAGTATACAAACCACTCAGATTTGTCAAAAGTTCTGAGTTTAACTTGGATCCCATGACGCAACCTACATAACTGATTACAAGCAGTGTTGCTTAGCCTTGCACAAAGAGGAGAGGACTTTAACACATTTGTTTCAGCTGTCATTCTCATTACGTAACTTACTGAAAGCACTGATTCATAACTTTTTTATCTATGCCTATAGGCACGTACAATAATATCAGTTTTAAAAGAGGGAGCCCACTGAGCTGAATCTAGTCTCTACTCCAGAACTACTTCAAGGTAAGGGTACATATTTTAAAATGTAGTTGGAAAACTTGAGAGAAGGGACATCCTTGCTCACTATGCCTGTACATCCTTGTTGTCATGTAAATCCTTTTCATGACCCTCATCATAAAACTTTTTCAAGTTTTTCATCTGCATTGTCCCTCCTAGAAGGAAATGTCTGAAATTCAGTGCTCTGCTCTTTACAAACCTGCTCTTTTTTGTTCTGAATGCTTTCCTCATTGGTTTACTTGTGCTTGTTACAACATACTAAGTTAAGCAGATCCTTTTCTTACTAAGGTTTAAAAGAACTCTTCATATGGATATTTCTTTGTCTATGTTGGACAGACAGGCCAAAGGGGTAAGAAACTTGAACAGGAACCTCCAAATCAAAATTTATTGTGAATAATCTTTCCTCTGAAACCTTCACATATATAGCCTTTTAAAGGGAATTGACATTTCCTTCCTGTCAAACCCACAGTTTTGTTTTGTTATGGGGCAGCCCATCTCTGCATTCTCAGTTCTTAGAGCACAGCTTTCTGAGACCCCAGCTCTACGAGTGCAGGCTTCAGATACCAGAATGAGTGGACTCCAACAATTGTGGTGCTGATTTTGGTGTCTTTAGAATTTAGGTTTATTTTACATAGATCTTATGTACTTGTTCTATGTTATCCCTGCCTTGCTTCAAGCTAGCAGATCACCAAAGGAGCCACCAGAGTTTGTCAGGGAGTGGTGTGCAAACAAGCAGTGACATTCCAGAATGTGGATTTTCCTTATGCCAAGAAAAACAGCATACAGCTTGTAACTACAGCCAAACGCAACACAAATTCACATATCTGTTGGTACAGGTAATACAATTGCTCTTGGAATATGCCATTTCAAGATGGAAAGCCATTTCAAGATTAGAGTTTCTTACATTACTGTGTGTGTGCTTGCCGCCAACATTGCCTGAGAGGAAGGATAACAGAGGTATCCTTCACTTGATATTTTTCAATCACTCTTCTTAAATGCCAGCTCTGTCCCTATAAATGAAAAAATTACACCAATATTAGTGGCAGATTTCACTGAAAATAAATCCTTACATTCATACGATCCACTAGATTGTATTTATTCTTCTAATCACACAAATTATGGATTTGACTATACCTAATTTTTTGGTCTTCCCTAGCACCATTTGTTTGGAAAAATATTCTGTTATTACAGTAATCAATACTGATAGAGCACCTTTGTATTGGCCAGCTGCACTCTCCATGAAATGGAGATTTCAGCCAGTTTGGTGGCATTCATGAAATCAGATCTTTGATTCAGCTAAATTACAACAAAACCAACTGTGTAATTCAGACCAAAAAAAAAAAAAAAAAAAGGAAAACTGGACATCAAGACGAAGTCAGAACAAGGGTACAAAGAGAAAAATCCAAAGCTTTGTTTTTTCTGACTCATGAAAGGCTTGATCAATTTGAGAACAGAGAAAAACTACACAATTTACTGGTGGTTTTAAAGCAAGCAACCATATGATCATGTGACTCTTTTTCAGAACACCTACATGTATTCAAGCCAAACTGACAGAGCAAATCAGGACTTAACATATACAATTTACACAGAAGACAGAAATCTGGATTATACAGAGCTGCATATCACTGTGTTTAAAAGATGTGTTATTTTAAAAGAAATAATCAGCTCTTTGAACCCTAGTGATAGCAATACAATGGTACTTCATACCAGTGAACCTTCTTCTGTTTCCTTACCGGAAAAGACACACAAGTGTCAAGATTTCATTTACTATAACTTACTAGTACTGAAACCTGTTGGTGCTAGAGACTTGGGTACCATTTTAGAATCTAATCAGAGGCAATTAAATCAGTGTGGCATTTCAACATATTTCTGCTCATTGGTTCAGCTCCAGTAGCACTGAGATGTTAGAAAGTCACAATTTTGCCATGATATATTTAAATTACATTAAAACTTTTACATGATATCAATATTTTTCATCTCTGCCATCCAAAAATACCCAAGACTGTTCATCAACAACTCCTGCTTTATGCTTTTATCCACATCCTCATTAGGACACTTTCAATTCTATCCTTCATTTTCCATTGCTGAACTTACCTTTGCAAGTACTATGAAGACTGAATTTGATTAAGGCAATTCATGTAATTAGCTCACTGTGTACTTATGCTTCAAATACAAACACAGATGCCTGAAAAGTGCCTGTAATCATTTTTCAAAAATTGATCCATTTCTTATTATCTGAATCTTAATAATTTTAATAACATCTCAAAAATTGGAACTCTAGTTATAAACCTTGGTTCAATGGAAGGCTGTGGTTCAGAGTTATACACAATTAACCCCTAAAAATGTGATGCCATATGTAACTGTGGGGCCCCGCTGATTCTGTAAGAAAAAAAATAAAATAAACAATGACAGAAGAAAGAAGTAAAGAAAAAGAGGAATATTCTAAAAAAGGCAAGGTTAGAAGGGGTCTTAAAACACAATTCCATATTTGTTCACGCCTAACATCTAAAACAGGTGATGCATTCCATATGTTCTTTCTGGAGAAGAATGATTGATGCTATTTTGAGGGTACCCCAAATTTCAAAACTGTGTGTCTTTTTTACAACTACAGTTGTTGTTACTATGCTTTCATGCTCTTCTTTCAACAAAATCTGTTCATGAAAATTTTTGGTTGTTCTATGTGGAACAGCTGCAGTATAACCAACTAATAAAACTGTAGTACTTCTTGCCAAAAAGCTCCGAACTTAAATCTTGGACTGGGCCAATACATGATACATTATAATTGCTTTTAAGTAGTGTCATAGCTTCACATCAAGCAACAGCTAATTACTAAGGTTATGAAAAAGGTGCCCTGGCACTTAAGTATATTTTTCACATAAAGACTAATATACACATTCCTAGATAGAAATGATAAAACAGTAAATCAGATTCATTCCCTTTTAAATGGCTGGTCAGTAAAGCTAGTTCCAAGAAATGCTGATCTGTGGATATCTGCTGCAATACGATATTATTTTACTATTTTATCAGTTAAGTAAGTGCCCTTACATCAGAATGTCATCCTCCCTTTTAAAATGCCAGACGGTATCAGATGACATGTGATGCTCTTAATAAAACAAATGAATACAAATAGGGGATAAAATTAATCTATTTTAAAAATGTTATATTTTTGCTGCCTGTTTTTGTCATTAATGCTATGAAATGCATTTGAATGAAAATATCATAACCTTTACCAGTATCTAGCAACACACTACAGAGGCAACAAATGTTCTTTGATCATCCTGTGGGGGCTGAAGGACTCCGGATAATGATTAATGATTATGAGAAATTTATAAGTATTTTTCAAATCCTATCTAATTTAGCATAATCTATAATACATAAGACTAAACGATAGTTCAGGCTGCTGCTTTCAATCCTGGTTCAAAGGTAAAACCTTTAAATAAAATGTTTTAGATAAAATAGAATCAATGCCCTTTGGGTAGAACAAAGACTAAAGAGTAGTTAGCAGTGTGGTGACCACCCATCGATCCAGGGACTACTAATCAAAGCAGCACCCAAAGTGACTGTGGTTCGGTAGAGGAAGTGTGCTGTCCAGATAACTGTGAGGGCTGACATTTTTCCTAGGCAACACGGGCCATCAGGACAATGAGCCCACATCCACAGCATACGGATGTCACTGGTGGAGTGTCCACTGGAGTGGAGTGGTGGCTGCCCAGCACAGTTGTGCTCAGCAGGTATTTGACCTAGAGTCAGAGTCAAAGAATACCCTGAATTGGAAGGAACCCACAAGGATCATTGAGTCCAACTACTGTGTCTGCACACCACCACACAAAAATCAGACAATATTCCTGAGACCTGCTCCAAAACATGTCCTTACAGAAGAACAACTGACTCAAATCATCCTTTTCAAATAGAGTAATGTTATCCAAGAACTCCATCTGCAGACCACACTTCCCAGCCATTCCTAGCAATGAAATTTTCTAGCACCTTTACAACATTTCAGCCTGCATTTTTCTTGTACGAGTCTCAGGGCTTTGAAAAAACATGGCTTTTGTAGCCCAAATTGGAAAAGACTATCAAAACAGGACTACATGTATTACAGTAGTGATTAAGTATCCCCTCCTAATTAACTGAAGTATTAGTAATGCTTAAGGACAGCATTAGTAATGTTTGAGGAATTGAAGTATAGGAGACCCCAATGCTGCAAGGTGCTGCAAACCTCTGAGGTATGAAATATTTTGCACTTCACTCAGACATTTTAGCACACTGCAAGATCAGGTCTTACTTATTCTAAAGGCTTGTGTTCAGAGGGATTATGGGCACCACGCAGTGGAGTCCAAACCAGTGCCTGCTGCCCAAATCTGTCCCAGAAACCAAAACAAAATAATCACATCAGCAAAGCATTAACAGCATATAGTGCTTTCAAAGCTCACATAGGCACCCACAATGCTGCTCCATTCTGTGCCGGGTACCAGCACCAGCTCTTGTTGACAGTGACTTGGGAATGTTGCAGCTTTTCACTACAGGTTGTCAACAGGCCTAAAGGTCATGAAGGTATGCAAAATAAAGTCCTTGGAAAACAAAGAGAGAAGACCACTTCATTCCAGAAATTAGTGATAATATTTACTCCCAATCTGACACTGTTCCACCATGTGACAACTCCTCTGACTATTCCATCACAAAAGGAATGGAGATTTTGTTTAGCAAAATTTAGAGCATTTGGATAAAATGTACACTGGCAGAGTTGGAGAACATGTTCCTGTGCTTTTTCCTTTTACATCTAAGGAATAACTCTGGAATAATCCTTGACATGAAGGTAAACAAATTAACCTCAGTTTTAATATCTAGGGACTTGCTGTGAGTTATGGGGAATGGCATGTACTCTGAAGTGGATGTGTACTTATATATTTCTCTTTTATTCTTTCCTCTTGCTGAGCAACTTCAAATCATACTATGCAAAGTACCTTGGGTAAATGACCCCTTTAAACAGGGAAGGTTACAGAGGATGGTGGAAGAAACAATGTACGAAAATCCAGCTTTTCAAGAAAAGCCTTCATATGTGTGTGTATATATATATTTAAAATATACACACACACCAAAACAAACAAACAAACAAACAAACAAACAAACAAAAAACACCTTCTCTTTACCTCAATATATATTAGTGACAATACTTGTCACTAAGGGGGAAAAAATGAAAAAATAAAATAAAATAAAAAACCTTCCCCTATTTGATAACTGCCACTTATAATGCAGAGAGAATTGATTTACTGTTTTAAAAGCATTCTGCCAATCTAGAAGTTCCTGTGTTATCTAAATCAATGTCTTTCAGATGTCTGTGCAAGCAAAACAAAGCTCTATCAATTGAACAACCCAACAACTTTTCATATTAATCAGTGGGAACTTGATAAATTCCACTGATGTAGAAAATTAGCACCTTTGCATGTTTCCCAGATTTTGATTTCATTTGGACACTTGGTCATGAATTGTAAGTGCTGCCTGGCTGGCTGTAACTATTTCAGTTGAAATCCATTATTTCTCATAGAATTATGTGCCTTGTTAGGGAAATGCCAGCTATTTCCATTCCAGCATCTGCACTGCAGTTGAGCTATTATTAACAGTGAGCTCATTAAAAAAATGAAAGAATCTGATTTGTGTCTTTGGGGTGGGGGTTACCGAGGCTTCTGCCGAAACAAATAAGCTGGCTGTGCTGCTTCCAGCTGACACAGCTGTCACAAAAAACTCCGCTGCCGCTGCACTGTGCGGGGATCCTGGGCTACGAGGCCTTGTAGCCATATGTAAACAATACAGCACTGATGACAGGTTTACAACACTGGAGACAACATGTGCAGCTGTTAGCCACTGGTTTTTATAGTACAGAACAAATGTTTTTCGATTTGCAGGCGTTTGGCATGTAGCCTCTGCAGAAGCAGGGAGGAGGGGAGTGCAGGCAGCTGATGGCAGCCTTGCTGGGCCAGGCCGCATGGGGGAAGGGGCTGAAGGCTGCATTTATTTCTCCTTGCCTCCTCATCTTCTTCCTCTTCCTCACTGGAGGAGGCTGGATTCCTGTCGAGAGTCTGTGTGTGTTTTGTGGCATACATCTCAAGGGCTCCCAGTGGGGAAGGAGGCAAACATCAGCAGGCTCTTGGAGCAGCTGATGAGGACTACGGCGCACCAAGCCATGAGTCCCAGCAACCACGGGAGGGCATTTAAAATGGGGTGGGTAAAGGAGGATAATAGAATTTGGAAATTCTGACCAAAAATTCTTGAGTGTGAGGGTATGCAGAGGCCTGAAGGAGGAAGCCAGGGAGCAATGACACCTTGTTTTATCCTGCCCTGCTTATGTATTAACAACTCAAGTGCTGATTGCTTTCTGATCCAGCAGACAGCATGAAGACTGCATGTTAAAACAGGTGGGAAAAATCAAAAAATAAGGACGTAACCAAAAAATGATATTTTTCCTGTAATAAATACCAGCAAACTTCTCATAAACCACATCACAACACACTAACTATATTTTACAAATAATTACTGTATTGTCAAACTTCTATGTATACAGGCACATTATGCTTTAGCCTTGGGCATCTCAACTAGCCAAGACGTGTCAAAATACAACTTTGTCAGCAATGTGTAAGTTTAAACATGTGCTTCAAAACTTCTTGGCTCACACACCTTTTTGTGACAGAAAGACCCTGTCCCATACTGCTAAACGTGCTGTTAAACACACAGATCATGGTAGCCTAGTAGCATGTGAATGAAGTGTTATGGTACCTGTCTTCTAGCCCAGTAGGCAGTGTTATTGCATAGTTTGTACCTTAATAGATAAATTATCTTCCACTACATTGCTTGGGCCCATTTGATGCCCACAGGACAGTAAGTCCCTGGCCCTTGCTGTCCTCTGACCCCACACTGTCTCTGCTTTGGTCAAAATTATACGGAAGAAGTATATGAACAAATAAAGTGCATTGTGAGTATGTCCTTGTCATGTTTAGTATATTAATGTGGATGTAGCCTTAGCACAGATGGCAGTGTTAAAGCATTAGCTTATACTTCTGTAGGACAATGGGCTGCTACAATATGCTATAACTCCCTTTTACAAGGGGGAAGTTGGTAGCTTAGTGAGGCAGATACAAGATCTAAAGATGCGTCTTTCACAAAGATTTTCAAGATAAACAGAAATGATCGCTTGTGTAGTTACAAATAATGTAACTGCACAAAATAAAATAACCAGGGAAGATATTGGTTGTTCCCATCTGTAAACATTTCAGAAATTGGAAAATTGATCCAGAAAGACTGCACAATCAACTATTTCTGAAAATCTTTTCTCACTTGTTAGTTATGGTGTTGCTACCTTCCCCATTGATTTTACCCTTTACATTTTTTAGAAAGAAACTATATTTCTAAGACTAAATATATGAAGGAAAGTGTTGAAAATTCAAGAAATTCAGGAAATGTGTTTTCTTTAGTTTGAAGCCTCAGGAATGTTCTGAATTCAAAATAATATTTCTTCTTTTATTTAAAGTATCTGTCTCTGCCAGGTAAGTTCAATTTTTACACCATGTTTTTGCTAAACAGTTATTTGTTTATGCTTTAGAAGCAAATGAAAATGAGCTTAAAAGCTTGTTTAAAATTATTTTTAGCCTTCTTAAATTATTTTGTAAAGAAGATTAAATCTCACCACGTGACTGTAAATAGCTGCAGTGTGAGAAAAAAACATTCAGCAAGAAATTTTAATATAAGCAAAATAATTACATTATGACATAGCCAGAGGGAAATCATAAACGGAATAATCTTGATTTGAGAGAGAAAGATCTATCATTGTGCTGTATTTG
Organism: Aythya marila; assembly: GCF_965140915.1. Taxonomy (NCBI): domain Eukaryota; kingdom Metazoa; phylum Chordata; class Aves; order Anseriformes; family Anatidae; genus Aythya; species Aythya marila. Next base: position 114,527,871 of record NC_139043.1, on the reverse strand, counting down.
ATACTTAGCAGCATGTCCAGATGACTGGGTAACACATTAGAGAGAATTATTCCATCATATATGGCTTTTGGAAGAGCTGTTATTATGGCATTCTAAGGCCTTCATCATCTAAGTTTAATTTTTGAAGTTGTTCAAATCCTTGTCAATATTGGTATTTTTTTTCAGTAAGTGCTGGAAGTAATGACTGTTTATGGCGCATCTTGCTTATATAATGCCCATTTTCTAACAAGGTCATTACATAGCTATCTATAAAAATTGCACATTCTTGCTTCAAAAAGCAGATGCAGCTGGAAAGAGAATTTCAATTCTGAGTAACCATTTGTATATGAGATGCATGCTTCCACGAATGGCTTCCAGCCTACCATACGTGCTCTGCCTTTTAGCTCTGGGTGGGGTTTTATAGCCACCATAAACTTCATCCTCTAATAGATAAAAGCCTGCAAACACAGATGGATGATGAGATTGATGATGGTGCTCTCCTGCAGCTGCCCTCCCTAGTGAGTACTAGGAGCTGACACACGTGACCATATGGAGGCATGTGAGAAGTTTGCTTCTTTTTTTAAATCCGTGTGCTAAACATGTGGGTTGTGTTAGTTATCCATGGCCTGTCCTGGTGCTGCCTTGCTCACAAATGATGACAAGTGTCTCCTTCTGCCTTGCAAGGCAAGGACTTAGTGTGCATCATCTAGAGCTCAACCCACACACATGCAATGGGTCTGGGCTGTAGAGCAACATACTGCAGGCACTCTGCCTTTTGCTCCTACCCATCCGCAGCCTTGGCAAGCTGGGAAATGCTGTGCCTACTTACCATTTTGCTCTCAGATCAGCAAGCCTGGATAGGAGAAAATGAAGAATCAAGCTCAGTACCCTCATTCTAAAGTCAAGGAGACAGGATCTGCCAACTCTCCACTTTGGTGTTTTCCATTCACACCACTGACCTTGTTACTCTAAACACCTTAGACTGTGTTTTGATTGCAAAAGTTAAACACTTTTCCATACTGAAGCTCCTTCTATTCCTTATTGGTTGCCGGATCACAAATCCCTTTAAGTTCAGATGTTACACGTAAATTCTCATTCATGGTGTTGTTGTTTTTGTTTGTTTGTTTGTTTTGTTTTTTCATTATTTTAATAGCTTAATGTTCTTGGAATACTGCAATGTCATCCACTGATGCAATGCATAACTCACTTGACACTTTACCTGTGTTTGGAATGAGCAGATGAAATTATGTTTTAAGAGATGTCAGTCATGTGTTAAAATGGGCAGAAAAACAAATCAGGATATTATAGATAAAATGAGGTGACAATAGTGATAACTGAATAGTGTAATTTTTGTAATACTAGTGACTGATGATCAAGAAAAACAAAAGAATGGCAGAGCACAAAACATAAGGAAAGAAATATCAACGTTCATGTCTGTCTGAAATCAGAAGTGGAAAGTCTCTGCCTAAACATATAAAAGTTGTTTAGATACATCAGATGCCTTTACTTTTCCTTTGTCTATATACTGGCATTATCTATACATTGGCATTATTCCTAATCTCAAGTCAGTCCTTTTCCATGTGTCTCATTCTTGTGGATTTGTTCACAGAAAAACTGCTTCTGTCAGATTATTCCTGAGTCGCATTTTCTTAATCCCTCAACTGAAATTTCTGATCAAGTCTTTATCTCTCCTTGGCTATTAAAAAACATTTTTCAAACTTCTTAGGTAGCCATTCCCTAGCCTGTGAACAACAGGATAAATTTTTCCTTGAATTTTCCCCATCCTGTGAAACAAACAATAACAACAAACACCCAACACTTCTTTCATAGGAATGTAAACACTTAACCACATCTACAAAACTCACCAAGTAGTTTGGAAAGGAAAATGGAGCAATGCAATTACTGAGGTAGTATGTCCACCCTTTTGGTGTTTTGCTTGTAAGGTGACAATTCTCCAACAGTCACAGCACATAGTATCTGCCAGCCTGGAAGAATCAGTGCTGTAGTTATCAACATTGCAGCCATGTCCTCCTCCTCTGTTTGGTCCAGACCTGGCTCAAAATGTTGGGTTGTGAAAGTCAGTATGTGCTAGGAAAACAAACTATTCTTTGGCCAAGCAGAATCCCCAGAGGACTTCTTGGCACTGTGAGGAAAATCCTTGCTGTTCTAGCTATATTTCAGCTACATGCAGGAAAAAATAGATAAGATACTGACAAGTGTCAAAGGCTTGCAAGATATACTGCCCTAGACCAGTGGTCTCCAAACTTTTCTGATTATACACCAGTATCAGTAATGGATTTTTGACTATGCACCCCAATATATGCATATTTATTAATAAAGTACATACATTCATTCCAGTACTAGTATATTATGTGAAGTATAAAACATAAAGAGAAATAAAAATTAACATAAAAATTAGATAAAGATGAAATAAACACAATTTCTAAACTGTTTTATTTATTTATTTATTTATTTTTATTTTTATTTTTATTTTTTTTTTGCAAACAATATTTCATTGCCTCACCCCACTGGCTTTTCTTCCACACTCCCTGAGGTATGCACACTCCAGTTTGGAGACTACTGCCCTAAATGATGCTCGGACAGGTTAGGTTTTCTAATAACAAAGAGGAATGCTTTCACTGTTTCCAGAATGGAGGTTTAATAACAGGAAAATGAGTACAGCAGACAAAAACTCCAGGAAGCCAGAAGCAGAATGGTACATGCTCTGAAATCTCCCTTTTTAATCCTCCCACAACAACCCTCTATCTGAGGAACATAATAGAGTATTTGCAAATCTTTTGAAAGGGGAAGAGTTGCTCCTTAGCTTTCAGAAATCAAAGTTAGCAGGAGTTATCTATCTTGTTTATAACATGAGGATGATTTTAATGACAGAGCCAGATAATGAAACTACTTTCTGTACAATATAATGAAAATCTATAAAGTATGCTGGAGATGATCAACAATTTAGTAAAACTCAGCCCCAAGTCATCAATGCTTAATATTATTTTCTAGCAATTTCCTGCACTTGGCACTGGCTTGATACTAGGGAATAGAAATTTTCTGCTATTATAAATCACTGTTCCACCTCAACATTAACTGTCTGCTTCTTCTACCAAATGGTCAGAGGCATTTCCCTTTCCTTCATCATGAAAGCCTAATTAGGTAATACAATTTGTATGCCTAAGGAAATTTGAGGATATAAGGTCATGATTCTCAAGTGTGTCTATCTAGCTTACAGAACTGGTCCCCAGCACATATCATCATGGAAACTTGTTTGCAAGTATAATGAGAAACTACATTTCAATATAATTACTATTATATCTTTGTTCTTGTACATCATATATTTAAAAAAAAAAAAACTTGTCTATCAGCAAAGATTTTTTCAAGACTTTCTTGATAGCCTTATATAGAATAGAGCCCATTTAGGATCTATTAAAGTCCAGAAGACTTGTTGTCAAGACACTGTCTGTCATGTAAGTGGTGCCAGTACAATCATACTATTGCTATGTTCTTGTTATCTAGAAAACCTTTATAAAAGTGAGAAGAAACAGCTTGAAATGAATAAAAACTGTGAAGTCCGAAGTATTACCACAGCTCCAGTAATCTGCCAGTTTTCCAAAATGAATTTTGATGTTTAAAACTTATGAAATAAACAGTGCAGACAAGCAGTGTGTTTGACATGACCTGACTTGCAATTTGCACCTCTGAAAAACCAATACTTTTTCATTCTCTTGAGTCCCTTTAATCAACATGTCTCATTCCACCTCATGGCTGGCACTTCTGCTGCAAGAATCTAAATTCTCATTCAGATATGCTAAAAGTAATACAGTCTCCTAATGAACCTCTTCACACACAGAGGAAAAAATCCCCTGAAGGAAATCAATGATTTTACATTATTTTGTTCTCTGCTTAGAAATGGGCTGGTTTTCTGGCCTAAACATGAGAGCATGTATAACTCACAAACACGGACAAAGTTACTTGCTAGCACATTGATTAAAGGTTCCTCAGGGCTCCTGAGATCTGGGTCCCATTGGACCATGAGCTTCACATGTTGTAAAATCTTGACGTGTACCCTCAGCTGCCACCGTTCCCCAAGTTCCATCAGTCCCTATCCTGCAACACACCTGGATGTGCACCCATCCAGTGTCAGCATTCCTAGGAAAGAGGGTAGTTTGGATGAAGCATCTGCCAACAAAGCATTTATTTCATCTGCCTTGCAGGTTTCTCCTGAGAAATCACGAGGAAAGACAGCAATGAGGGATGGGCTGTGAGCCAGAGGAGCTGTCTTGGCAGACTGCACAGACCTTGCAGATCACAAGTCAAACCCTCCTGAATGAAACAATGAAGCAGCTTAGTATTTATTCTTATTCTCCATCTCCAGTATTTCTATTATATTACAAGTTGTGAAACCACTTCATTTCTTATTTACCAGATGCTAGTTCCTTTCTTATTGATAATTTGGACCAAGCTTCATAGGAAGAACAACTGAAACACAATTAGAAATCACAGAGAGGAAGAAAAATCTACTTGAAATGTACTGAGAACATTTTTTTTTCTTTAAAATGAGAAAATAGCTTCACTTTTATAATTAGCTAACTTTTAAACAGGGAAAATAATATCTACTAGTGAATTGGACGGTAGTAGTTCTTTCTGGTCACAATTTCACCAAGCTCTGAGAAGTGGTAGTAGGACTCCTTCTCTTCTCCTTCCAGTTTGTAACAGATCTGAAGAGGAATATCAGCCTCTCTGCTTTTTTAATTCCCAGCTGGCTTTCCAGGTTTGAATTACATATGCACTGAATGGAACTAAAAAATGCATTGAAATGAAAGAAAAAATGTTTTCTCTGTCCTGCAAGATGCCAGTTCTGTCAAAAGCTGGTTTAGCACTTCAGAGCACTCTGGTTCCAGGTTCTTAGCCATAAGAGCCATGTGTATTGTGTCTAGGCTAGTTTTGACAGCCAGATAAGGCTTCTTCAGGGGTTTATTTCCCATAGATAATATCAGTTGAGACCTTGTCATTGCTTGCCATATTTTTACAGGTCATTGTACATAGCCTCACTTTTAACACAGGCAAAGCTAAACTTTCTAAAATATTAATTTTCTTTTACATTGGTTGCTTTCCTTTCTAAATCTTCCCTTCAAACAGCTGACACTAGATTAGAGGAAAAACTGGCATCCAAATTGAAGTGCAGGGAGCTCTAATGCTGAGGCACACAGACAAGCTGCAGACAGAGTTAGCATCTGAAAGCAAGACTAGCTTTATCTGTAGGTTACTCTCCCTCAGCTAATTAATGCCTTCACAAGTAGGACTAAGTAGGTTGTGTGCAGCTCCATTACAAAGCATCTATGAAATGCTGGACACCAGCTAGAAAATCTGTGTGATCTCTTACCACATTGTACAGATTTAGTGACTTTGGTCCCTGCTAGCTGCAGAGATACAATAAATACATTCTTAGTCTACTGCCAAGCATCTGTATAGACTTAAACATCTGTATAGCAGGAACTTAAATGGATTGTGTAATATAATGAACAGCAGGCTACATAATTACCCTTTATTTACTTGTAACAAATCAGTTACTACAAAGAATTGTATTTTCTACACCAAAAAAAAAAATGCTACTTCAATTAAATTGGAAACTGCACTTGCATTAATTCTGTCAATGAGCAGTATAATTTAAAAGTGGCCAGGGTGAGTATAAGGACACAGAAAATAGATTTTTTCTTTTGAAGAGTTGGCAGTAGCACACCAAGTCTTTGCAATAATTCCAAAGAGTTATTGATTTTGGAGCCAAAGAGAACCAACGCATTCATCTGGCTTGACCTCTTGTATAGCAGAGGATTTTGCCCAGCAAATTCTCCAATAAACCAGGCAGCTTTTTTACTTAGTTTTAAAAAGACCTCTTTTAAACAACGACAACAACAGGCCCTGAACTAATGATGAAGCTGAAACCTGCATGTTCAACTCATGACATAAAATACAAATAAGAGTGAATTTGGAACTTATGGCCCAGATTTATCTGAGTGACACATTTAGAGTCTGCCACATTTTCACACAACTTCTGACACTTACTCTGTCAATCAGAAAAATCCTTCCCCTTCTGACTTGCATTGCAGTGAAGAGAAAACACCACATTTAAGACTTATTACATCTTGAGCAGTATGTGTGAGTTGTGCTAGATGGAGCGTGAAGAATTTAACATCCACACCATGGCTCTGGAGTGATATAAATATGATCTAGATTGATCTAATAGTCCACATTTCTGTCTGAAAAAGAGAGCATTAGAGAGCTAGAAAATGTGACTAATGCACTGAAAAACTGTCATTCACTTGAGTGTGCAGAGAACATGAAACAGTAGCCCTAAGGAATAAAATTCTTTGCACACAGCTCTGAACAGTGCATCCTCCCAGAGGACTGTGGAGTCCAATATGAGAACATCGAGGCTTTTTTGATTGACCAATTCACCAAAAGAAGTCACCCAACTAGTAGGGTGCAAGTGTTGCTATAAATTTGTCTGGTGGGGAATACAGAATAAGGGATCCCTTATACATTTCCACTCCTGTTCAGGCTGAGCCTTTCCCCATCTATACCCTTGCCATTCAATGTAGGAAGAGGAGCCAGAGATATGCTTTGCCACAGTGTGTCTGCCTTGTCTTCATTCAGATCAGACTTTTGAAATCTTAGAAACTGTAGAGTTTTATAGAAACAAACAAACAAACAAACAAACAAACAAAAAACAATTAAGTGTTATTCACAAGTTCTTTCCCTCATCTGCTCAGCTTGGAAATTACCTGTTTTCCCAAGAAATCTTAAAGTTTGGAGTGACAGACAACTCAGAGAGAGAGGACTCTCTCTCTCTTAAAAGGGGCAGTATCCTACCCTACCTGACCTAAGTACCCTACCTGACCTAAGAACTCCAGGATGGTGCTGAGATTCAGCTGAGTTTACCTATCTCTGAAGAAAAACAAAAAGACCAGCTGTAGTTAGAAGTGTTTTTCCTTTATTCCTTTGACATGAATCCCTCATGACATGCAAATATCTAGAAACACTAACAGTGGAATAATCTCTCAGTGAACAGTGAAGCACTGAGGGCACTTTTAGGTCTGACATTTTAAAATATGCATTCTTGCTCATTACAGACAACTATGTTATGTATATTGTAGTTCTGTAAATTACCTAACAATCTAAGTGCATTTAAAAATCATTAGAATAATTATCAGAAGAAATAACTTTGTATATAAATCCTACCTTTCAACTCACTTGAATGTGTCAACTGAACTCATGTAGAAACAAACAAATTCTTTTATAGGATATACACATACCTCAAGAGAGTATTTTCAGCACTGGAAATTACACGATGGTATTTCACTGCCCTATGATATTTGATAGCTTTGATCTGATTTGTATCTACCAAAGAGTTGCCAAATTTTTGAAAGTGTGAGGCCTAAGGTATCTCTGTAAAATTTGTGTGTGCGCACCTGTTGTGCATTAACTGCATCTTTTTGGGTTCCAGTTGGCATTTGAACATGAAAAATTGGTATCTTTGCATTCCAAGCAGCTCATGAACCCAGTTTTAGATTTCAATTTTACATGTAAGTAGGCTCTTTACGTATTAAATGAAACATGTTATTCAATAGAGATAAGCAGTAAAATATCTATACTTCTGGGCAAACCAAATAAATATGTCTTGTGTTCAGAACAAGAACATTGTTCTCAGGTAAAATCTTTAGCTCATGAAATATAATTCGGAACTCAGCCACGATGTTTTTTATAATAAATTGTGCCTTTAAAATAATGTTACTAAATCAACATTTAATTCCCATACGCTAAGAAAAACTACTCAAGGGTCCATAGGTTACCTGCTGGATATTGGATTTTTAAGTCCCTTTCTCTTCCTGATCTCTAGATTATACACATTTTCAATCTCCATTATGTAGTCCTTCTGTTTAAGCTGAAGAGACTTATATTTTTAGGGCTGGAAATGGTCTATTCACTGCCTCCTAACAGTTAAGATGGCAGTTGCTGCACATGCATACGTCTGAAACCAGTGAACTGCATGGTCACATCACTACAACAGTTATTCCTCCTTAACCACTGATCCCAGCTGTCAGAAATATGTGTCAGATTTGAAAATGTAGTCTAAAGTGACAGGGGATGGTTATTAAAGCTACTGAAAAAGTAGTGTACTTCTCTACTGATGGAAGAAATCTTATGCCATTAGCAGTTAGGTTAGAAAAATGCAAGTGAGTTCTTAAATTCCAACTTTGTTCCTTCTTCTGGCCTTGTGAGAAACCAGATACTAGATAAGAAGGACCAACTACAGTTTCATGACACTAAATCTTCAGAAATCTTAGCAATTAAATAAAAATAAAATAGCAAAAGCTGACTTTATGCTATTTTTAGTTGCCATTTTAACCAGAATATCAGAAATTTCAGTTACAAAGGTTTTGTGACATCTGACACCAATTACATCAGACCTATTCAGCTGCTTTAGGTCCTCCAAGCACAGGTTGGTTCCCTGATGACATTTCTGTACAATACAAGTTGTAGCAGACTCTGGCAAAAGACTAATACACTCACTATTAAAAATCTTATTTCTAAAAATAGAAGGATGTTATTGTGACAGGTGGTGATGCAAACAATGTTTCCTGTGTATGTATTTTTTTATAAGTAGGATAGTCTGCCACCTAAGAGGAAGATAATTTATAATAATCAACTCTGCAAACCTTGCTCCTGTCATTGCTGTTGCTCTTTGATAGGAGATGAATAAGCACTACCAGAAACATCAGTAAAGATGCAGTAGTTCCAGTTTAGCAGACATATGCCTATCTTGCAGGACAGGAGTGTACTGTGCACTAGAAAATAGGTTGCATTTTCATCTTCACACCTTTACTTATTTTCAGAAGTCAACATTGTCTTGATTTAAATTACACGTGTATGTATACACACACAAATAATCCCTGTTTCCTGCTTTCAAAAGTAGTTACGTGGAATATAACAGTTCATATGTGCTGTATATCTACATTCTTAGCCAGAGGAATATGTTATACAAGTTCCATGCATGGATTGGGCCCAGATGACCAGGGGTTACCAGTAGCAGAGGCTGTACAGAAGTATAGAAGAGGTACATAACTACAAGATCATGGTACGTTTCTTTAGGTACAGATTACTACTGTACTGAGATGTTTTCTATATTTAATGGCAGAACAGTATTTTAGGTTTTATTGAAATGTTCCCTGCTTTTAACAGTTACTGTTTTATCAAATCCTGCAGCCTTCCTGATGATATCAGTGAGAGTTTTTTGTAGACAGGGATTTTGGGACTTAGCTCATTATAGAAAAGATGACTGATGTGAGTGTGAATACAGATGCATTGATCTGTTGACGATAGCATCCAAAAACAGCCTGACACAGGTCCAGTTGGCAGAGACCAACATGAGGATACACAAATATGGACATTTATCTCCTGGGACTAACATGTCTGCCACTTGAACCAAAAGACTGCATAACATCCTAATGTACTTGGCCAGTGCAGCAGCCAGCAAGATTACCATTCATAGACTTTGAAATAAAACACCCTTCACCCTGTTTATGCTTCATGCATGATTAAGTGCTAGGAAAGCAAGCCATATCAGTGCGACAATCTGTCAAGGAGATGAACCTTTTGCAGAATGACAAAACAAAAAACATCTAAACATATTTTCAGTGTTAAACCTCTTGTATTGTTGTTTATAGAGTATTACAGGAAAACTGTGTTAAAAGGACATTAAGGCTGAAAAGTCAAGCTCCACAATGTCAGGAAATGTTGAAATTCAGACTGCCTATGAAATCAATTTTGTTCTTTTGGTAATACTCATTATGAGCCAGTAATTAAAAAGCCTCACATTGTATCTTTGTATAGGACCCAGGCCTTCCTCAGCGCAGAGCATTGATGGTGCTCAGTGTTTAAAAAGCTCTTTAGTAATTTAGTTTATCGTCGTTATTTAGTGAGTTTTTATTTATTTGCTCACATGCCCGTGTCCATGTTATACAATGCCATTTCTTTCTCCAGCATCCCTTATGTCATGTCACAAGATAATAGGATAATTCAGGTTGGACAGGACCTTAGGAGGTTTCCAGTTCAGCTCAAAGCAGGGTCAGCTGTAAGGCTAGATGAGGTTGCTCAGGGCTTTATCCAATCAAACTCTGAAAGCCCCCAGGGATGGAGACTGCACAGCTTCTCTGGGCAACCTGATCCACTGCCTGGTTACCCTCTTTGTGAAAAAGCTTTTCCTTAAATCCAGTCTGAACCTCTCCTGCTCCCACATAGTCCCATCATCTCTTGTCCTCCCACTGTGCTGTGAATATCCTGGCACTGCCTTTTTGGTAACCTTCCAGTGGTGCTGGGGGCTGCTGTTAGGTGCTTTCAAAGCCTCCTCTTCTACAGGCTGGGCCAGAGCTGCTCCCTCAGCTACTTCTCACAGGGCAAGTGCTCAAGCTCTAACTGTCCTGCTCACCTTCTGTTGAACTCCTTCCCATTTATCAATGTCTTGAATGGACACAGTACTCTAAATGTAGTGTAATGACTGATGAAGATAATCACTTCCCTGGATCTACTGGCTATGCTCTAGATAATACAATCAAGGTTACTTTTGGCCTTCTTTGCTGCCAATGCACACTGCTCTCTCATGCTCAGCCCATTGTACCCCAGACCCCCAGGTACTTTTCTGCAGGGCTGTGACTCAGGCAGCCTGTCCCCAGCCTGCACTGTGCAAGGTTCTTCCTTCACAGATACGGAGCTTTGCATTCGTCCTTGATAAATTTTGTAAGATATTTGTCAGCATGTTTAGGTCTCCCTGGAGGGCAGCTCTGTCCTCAATGCATCAGCTGGTCCCCTCCAATTAGGTGCGATCTGCAAACTTGATGAGAGCACACTCTGTCATCTCCTTCAGATAAAGATAACAAGCCCCAGGACAGGTACCCTGGTAGAGCAAATCTGTTAACCCCTACCCTAAGTGACCCATCGACTATATAGTTTTTTATCAATCTAGTTGTAAACCCACACAGACCACAATGTCCTGTGCATGCTGCCACCACCATCTTCATAGCAGATGGATGCTGGGCAAAGGCATCTGCCACTGCTGAATGGGTGTCCCTCTGCATGACATCCTTTCTTGCCTGCCTGCATCCTTTCAAGCCTGACAGAATGCCTCCTGCCTATGGCTTACTTAGTTCATGAACTCCATCGCCACTGCACATTCCTGCCACATGGCCTGCCTCATAGCAAATAAATAATATTCCTTTTCTGTATCATGCAGTACATGGTCTTATGACTCATTTACTGCATGCTGTTTCATTCTTCTGATTAGAGGTGTGGGCATTTCAGCATAAGATTTTCTGTGGAACCCATTTCTGCCACATGTGAGTAGCAATTCTTTTATCTCTGCAGCCTCCAGGAGAGGTAAGGAGGTGGATGTGGAATTGTTCTGATGTGGAATTGTCTCTGCTGATTTTGAGTTACATTTGAAATTCACGAGTCTGATTATTCACAGGATTTAGCATTATGGAGCACATTATTCATTCTGATAACAACTCTTAAAAGTTTTAAGTTGGGGCCAGGAATAGTCTCAGAGGCTAAATTTGTGCACCCAGGAAGTGAGAAACACATACCGAGAATTATTCATATTCAGACATCTGGCTTTAGAGCTGTCAATCACCACCCCTCTCCATTGACTGCACAGAAAATTTGGGCTCTGCATTTCAGGCAGTTATGGGAAGTTTAGCATGCTTTGCTCCAAATCACTCCAGAGATTCTGGCAGACCCCAGTCTTGCAAGGAGCACTGAAAACTACAAGAGGACATAGTTGCAGTCCCAGGCTCTCACACAAAATACCACCATCTGCCATGCAAGCACCTTACTGATAAAAACAATTTTCAGTAGATGGCCCTGCCTAATTGTCTGAGTTTAGTCCACCCATTCATTAAACATGGTAGGGACCTTGAAATATGCAGTTGATATATTCCACACATCATCAGGCAATTGAAGACAGTAACAAAACATTTATACAGAACTCCCCCTGGACAGTCACTCAGTCAGGTATTTCTTTAAAGTACTTGATTTTGGAAACCTCAGCAGCAATTCTACCAACAGGATCAAGCATTCATTTGTTTGCATAGGTAAATATTTATGAAACACCAAAAATGCTCAAAGCTCTGCTAAACACTTCTTCAGGATAGCTTTCAACATAACAGCTCATTTGAGGTGAGTCAAGTAGATGACAGCAGACTCAGATCTTTCTCCAAATCTAAATTACCCAACAACAACAACAAAAAGAGGTATGCATCTAAGGTCCATGGGAAGGCTGTCAATTATACAGAAACTTAAAGAAGAGTTATAGGTGAGACAGAAAGACACAAGGAAACATAGCTGGATTCTGAGTTTTCAGTCAAAGGGGAAACGTAAAAGCAGCAAAAGAGAAATTCATTATACTTTTCAAGATTGAATGGGAAACATAGGTCTCAAATGAGCCAGAGTTCAGCAGAAGTCTGCCTGCAGGTAGGTTTAAGATTAAGTACTTGGAGTGAAAGCACCTAAGTGAAAATTCAGGCAGATTCTTATTTTACCCAAGCCACCTCCATAGTTAATGATTATTCATCTCAATAGCAGCACCATCCTGTGTCCATCAGTAAAGAAAAATTTGCATACTTGAAGCAGCTAGGAATTTACTGAGAAAGCCAGAGAAGGATAAGCATGTTAGGGCAAAATTAAATTAGGACTGTGAAAGCATAAGCTTCTTCTGGCTACAGGCTAAACACTGTTGCAGCAAATTTTCATGCTCAAAGATTTCTTTTAAGAGTGGCTTGTGATGGATCTTGTCTTGCAAAAATAACATCTGAGCCGATCTACAGCTCTCAAAGCTGGCACCATGGTTAGCTTAACATATCCTCACTCTTTTCTAAAATGAGCAGCTATAAAGTTACAGGACATAGATGAAAGTGTTATTCTTTTGTACTAGGCACTCCAACTACTGGTGAAAAATGAGGAAAAGTAATTCACACTTTACTAACAGCAGACTAAATTAACTGAACTCTAGTGACAAGTGGCAGATAAGAAAAGGTTTCTGAACTGAGGACAAGCCCCAGATCCTCTGCTCTTACAGACTACCCATGTCAGCAACGCTTACAGACAGAAATGTCAGCAGCATCAACCCACTAGGAATGCTGTATTTAGAAATGATGGAGAATGTACCCATAATCTAGTTCTACGCCCTGACTGCAGTACTAGAATGGATGGGGTAGTATGAGATTTCAGGCTCACAGTATCCTCAGATCATCCCCTCCACACAAATTACCGTGTTTATCACTGGTGTCATCCTGTGCGATGGATTTCAGGACTCATGTCATATTGCTTTTGAAAGAGCAGAAGCACAGGACCAGGCAATAGAACTGGCTGGAAAAAACTGTGATAAAACATTTATTTCACTGGAATTTCTCAAAGTAAAAATCCTGGGTGGAGATGGTTGAATTTTGACTATATTTGCACATTGAGGTAGTTATTGCATTTGTAAAAGTTTGGAGCAAATTGAGAGAGATGTAATAAAGAGATTTCTCACTAGATTGTTACATGAAATTCCTAATGAGAAAGAGCACACATACTCCCATTACGACTGGTGGCAGCCTCTGTAAAAGAAGTATCCATCAGACACTTCTTTGCACTACACAGGAAGCATCAGGCAAACACAGTCACTACCAAGTTTGGAAGGTATTACCCAAAGGTTAGTTTTCCACGTTTAAATTTAATTTCTCTTACTGGCCTGAATCATTCACAGAGATATATGTGAGTGCACCCTGTAGTCTTGTGAATTAAAAGAGAGAGAGAATTCTCCCAGAGCAGTTGAAAAATAAGGAAAATTAAATTAAAGTGGTTGGGGGGAAAGCAGCAAACTGCTCTATATTTCTCTTTCTCTCACTCTGGAGATGGTGTGTGCATGTAGATGTAAAACCACTTAGGTTCCTTTACCTGCTGAAAGTAAAGGAAAGCTGACTTTTCCCTCTGGCAGACATACCAAATGGCTGACAGCACAGTGTATTATTCATTTGCACTCTATGAGTCATTGCCTGCTCTGTTAGTCAAGGAAAATTATTGTGACCAAGGGGAAAGGTGAAAAATAGTCCAAAACAGAATTATAGGCCTCTATGTACCATACTTTATTATCAAATTTACAAGCAGCCATGTGCCAGGACAAACAAAGAACTGACCCGTAAGACAGAAGAGAACAAGAGTTGATGGGTTTGACTCTCACTTGTATACACACTCATGGTCTTCATTTCTTCCCTCCAACATCCAAAACCTTGTACATTAAAATTTTCAAAGCACAATGTAAAAAATTCCTTTCACAAATGCATTGTTCTGATAAAATCACAAGATTAAAACTTTTTTTTTTTTTTTTTTTTTTTTTTGACTAATATACCATTCACTTATAACATTCCATCTGTAGAACTCAAAGCATTATCCAACAGCAAAATGCCACTGAAATATCCTTTATTCTTAAAGGTAGAAACCAAAGCCTCTCGGTCCTACTCAAAGCCAGTTCACAACTAAACCAGGAACAGAGAACAAATGTCCCAATAGCCAGAATTCCTCCCAAAGATTTTTTGCACCCTAGTTTCATACTGTTTGCTTTAGTTCTTGTTGCATAAAATTGTGGGTTGTTAAGATATGAAGCTGAACATAATTTGTGGGGAGAAAATTGGACTCTGTGCTAGGACAGCTATGGTGGCATCCTGAAAGTTTGGATTTCTCCCCTAAATTTCCCATATGGTTCTTAAGCTACCCCCTTGCTTTTGTTGTTGCTGTTGTTTGTGTTGTTGGGTGTTGTTTTTTTTTGTTGTTGTTGTTGTTTTTGTTTTTTGTTTTTTTCTGTTTACTTTATGTTTATTGGGACTAAAAATAGGTTTTTAACTCACAGACCTTCACAGTCTGTGATGTACTGAGATACTCTGTGAAAAAAAGCGTTGCTTAGAAACAAAAATAAAAATCAAAAGTCCCTAATTTGGCCTCCCAAAGGGAACCTGGGAACTGAAGCAGTATCTTGAGACCATTCTTTTACCTCAGTGCACTAGAGACTGTTCACAGGCAGAAAACAGGACTGTCTGCAAAGTGCTTTGCTTTGAATAGCAGGTGACCCAGCAGAATGTGTCACGTCCCAGGCTGCTGGCTCCGAGTAACCCAGCAGCCGCGCAGCCTGGCAGTGGCATTGCTTCAGGTGCCAGCTCTGGAGGCACTTCAGAACCTCTGAGTCCTCCAAGAGCTTCAGCAAGCTGAGTAGGAAATAGTTCCTACCAGCAGCTGTTGCATTGAGTGGGACTCTGATTTTAATAATTCATTTAGATAGCAATGTGCAGGTTAGTTGATCAGCCATTAATTTTCTTGCTTCCCAGTTTTTCCTAATTATGTCCATCTCATAGAAGGTCCACAAGACATGTTTCTTGGTGAGTATACCTACTCTGTGTTACTTTCTGCAAAAGTACAACATATGTACTTTTCATTCAATACTATTTAATCTCTTAGCTCCCCTTTTAGTGCAACATATTCCATTTCTGAACTCCTGTAGATAATAGTTGACCTCTTTTTCCGTAGAGAGGAATATTTTCCAACACTGATCTTATATGCTGCAGCAGAAATACAGGTGTTGACAGAAATTTCAAGAAACAAATACCTATTACAGACCTGAAGCTTTTTCTGTGTAAAAATTTCAGTTCCTTTTTTTAAGTCTAAAAAGTAAAGCTGGTGAAAACAATATTTTTCTGGCAGAAATGTTTATTGCAGGACTGTGTAATAGTGATAGGATGGCACATCTAGTCACTGTTTTGCTCTGGTAGTTTGCAAATGGGTAAGTTTTTCTTTTCCAGTGCCTATTTCTGCCCTAGATCCTGTTATGAGTACAAATTGGGAGGCATGTCCTATCCTTTATCTATACCTGATACCCATAGGCTATGAAGTGCAGGAGACAGAGTACTAGCAGGGACTAATTTACTCTCTAGGTAATGGTAGGTTGAAGTATAAGGAGACAGAGGAGCTGTGTGCCCAACTGGGCACAGATTCCAGGAAAGGGAAGTACTGGTGGGCATAGGGTGTATATATGTACCTCTGTGCAAGCACAGGGCACTGCTCACAGGTTATAAGAGGAGATTTATGATTTAGCTGTTGGAACAGTTGGTTCTGCAGAATAAGATCAAGTTCCTGCAACACAAGCCTGCCAGTGGACCAAGCTGGAAGGAAGACAAGGTATGCAGACTCTAAGTACATATTATCTTTAAATAGCAAAGCTGCATCAACAGAAGTCTGAAATCTTCCGAAGCCACAGGGGACACAACTACAGCACAGGGTGCACTCACTCACCACTGTGTCTGTCCCATGGGATGTGCGATATGCACTGTCTGCTTGCTGTTCCCATGTCAGGAAGCATACCAGGTGTGCTCTGTTTTCCTTGCCCTACTTTCCTTAGGGAAGAACACAGCAGCTGGGAGGGAGCGGTGGTGCACCCCTGTGTTGTCACTGCTTTGAGGCTTGGGGGTATAGGGTGAAGTGCATAAAGTACCTGATCTGCAGTCTAATGTAGGGGCAAAGTCTTCATTTTTGACAGCAGAAAATCCATGCACAGCAAACTTCCTCATACAACCTGGAAAAGATTGACCCTGTAGAGCTGTGTAAGATTGCTTAGCAGAGCAAATGGAAGGAGTTCATGGATACTTTTAAATGTCATTGTAAGGCAGCTTCACCTTGAAAAAAAATAATCACGAAGTCCTAACAACAATAGTCTGTGATAAAAAGATTAAGGCATACATGAGTTGTAAGGAAATTAATACCTCTGTACTCCTCCTGTAGCTTTTGATGGACCATTTAATGAGAAGCAGTAAGAGTAAAAGAGCAAAACCCCTCTGGCCTTCTATGCAATTTTTAATTAAGTGGCAAGACACGTTCTTGGAGCATTAGATGTGGATGCTCAACATAGTATCAAACCAGAACTATTTAACAATCAAGCTTTCTTTCCTTTTATATTTCCTGTCTGAGCTCTCACAAATTCCAGCACCTCACCCTTACATTCATGTAACATTCACAGCTTTCCCTCACCCTCTGTTTACCACATACCACTTTGTTTACCTACAATACTCACACCAAACTGCTCTTCAAACCTATGTCCAAAAAATCTTACAAAGCTACTGGGATTACTGCCAGTGAAACCTTCACCTTAGATATTCTCCAGGACCTAACAGATGGAGAAATCAAGGATTTCCCCAAAAGACTTGGTAGGATTTGTGTGTTCAGGCCCATTGCAAAGGTTCTTTAGTAGTCACCAGGTCTACAAAGGGAGGATCTCCAAAACAAAGTTCTAGAGAAATATTGTAGTGTATCACTCTGAATAATCTAAAGTGGAAGACTACCAAAGCTACTTGTGCAGGGTTTTCTGACTCAAAAGGATGGTGAACTGATTTTCTTCCCTGGGCAGATATCGTTGATTTTCTTTAATGCAATTACAGTAACAAAATAAAGCTTTTAATATGCTTACATTTGGAGAGAGAAGCATAGAGAGGTGATTGCATTGGAACAGCATCCCACTACCGATTGCCTCTCACATTGTTATTTTAGAACTTGTTACCAATTATTTAATGCTATGCTCTGCTAGCCATCATAATTACCGTGTTTTTCTGTCCCTTACTCTTAATTAACTATGACTCATCTGAAGAAGATGATGACAGCCATGAAAACCTAACAATGCAGTTAGAGGCACCAAGAATGTTCATCCTGAAAGATTTACACTGTTTAGATTTATGTTGCTTCAGTCTTACAAGAGAAGCAGCTGAGATTTTTCAGAGAAGTGATCTGTTCCGAAAAGCCAGCTGTTCAGAAGCCTGCATTTCCTCTAGCTGATGACCCTGCTCCTGCTTTTCCATTCTCCGTGTCATGGTTCCGCTCCCTCTGTATTTAAACTACGTACGGTTTCAAATCTCTCTATGCATCCCTTCTGCTGTTACATTAATTCTTACAGAAAATACTTCTCCACTATCCATCAGGCTGCTAGCCATTTCCTTGCTCAGGAACACATTCTTGAAAGAAATCAGGGAGAAGCTTTACTGTGGCAGTTCCATAGGCCAGACCCAAAGCAATTACTCCAAACACCCAGGCTTCTGGAGGAGCTCCAGGACTGAGTTCAGCAAGAGATTGGTTGTTTGAATCTCTGTAATGTTACAGTCCATAACCTGGGGATACCAAAGCTTCAGGAGAATATACTTAATTTCATGCACTAATTTTTACTCTTCCAGTAAAATGGTGTTTGTGTCATAAGGGTATTCCAAATAAAGGTTCAAATCCAGTTTTCAGGGATTGCTAAGAAAGGAAAAAGTTGTAGTCCCATAGATATACATACTCAATTACTACTCATACTCAATTACTGTGACTATAATACCACACTTCTGTTTCATACTTTAAAGGAGTTTCTAATACTTCTCTGCTTGCACTGTCTTTAGGAACCCTTCAAGCACTACACAAATTTCTGTCTCTCTGTAGCCTTAAAGTATTTCAGGGTATTAGAGTGCACTAGCTTTATTATACAACATGATCATATCCTTGCAGGCAGCCTAGTTGCAGAGGAGGACTACCATGTAGTCTATAGCAACATGGAAATTCAGTTCTACAGTTACTGAAACTTCATGTGCCAGTACCAGTTCCAACCCACTTGTTAGTCATAAAAAACATATTTTATTTGTTGTATTTTTCTTAGAGGTATAAAATGTTTTGTTTTCATAACCATCTCCCAATTTCCATTTAAAAGTAGCAGATGCTACTTCACAAGCCAAAATTGTGGGTTATCATTCATCTTCAGAAAAAAAAAAAAAAACTTCATTGTGCAGATTCTAAAATTATCATAGGTAACTGGATATTTAATGAATTGCTCAGTAGATGGATAGATAAAATTAAAACAAGGGAAGTGAGAAGATACGAATGCTAAAACTGTAACATCATTATTCTCTATGTAGTTTTTCAACACCCGAGTCAAGTGAACAACTCAAGGGCAGTGGTGTTCAGGCAGGCTTTTCTGTAAGGTGTATTCCTCCTCTTCCATTATCCTTTATAGGTTTGCCAATAGTTTGGTCCTGTCTTTTCTATTTGATTTCAAAAACATTCTCTATCTGTTAGCATAGCTTTCTCACACACTGATGACCTTTTAAATAATTAAAATGCTAACAGTTCATACAAGCTATTATGCAATTCTCTCTTCAAAGTAGCAGGCAAAGGACCAAAACCTGGAGACAGAAGACCTGTCTGTGCTACTTGGTTTTTACTTGCTTTGCTTTTCTGACAGGCTTTGTTTGAGGAAAATTGAGATGTGTGCTTTGTTACTGGTTCAATGCTCAGAAATTTTCAGTGTCGTGTCATTATTCATCGTTTCTGTTTTGATCATTTAAGCAATCTTTTCATGTTGTTTTCCTCCTGGATATATTATCTGACATGCAACAACCAGAGTGTTCATAAAGCTCTTTGTTGCCTGTGGGTACATGCGTAGCTGATGCCTGTTTAAATGGCAGTTTCACAGCCTTCGGAGGTATGCTGCATCATCTGAAAAAACAATTGCTGTGCTAGAAAGCTCAAGACACTCTTAAAATTGTCTCCTCAAAACAGTGACATAACTTGGGAGGAGAGGTAGAATCTAGGCAAAGAACAATGTCAAATTAAATAACCTGGACTTCTGACAACACAGCATTGATTTGGTTACATATCAAACAATAGTAACGTAGAAACTGATAAATTTAAATTGAAGAATTTTAGACTTAAATAAGAAAATTGCTAAATTTAAAAACAAAGAGATACATTTGGCTAAATAAATGAAAGTGAAAGCTAGGACCCTGTAAAATTGAACAAAATTTCAAACATAATAATACAGCCTCTCCGTTGCAATTAATGGCAAGTGTCAGTGCTGTGATATCACCGTCCTACTCCAGTGAGAAGTGGTACAACAGCCATACAAATGCACAGGATTGGACAAATAAACCAGAATTATCTAAAAGATTATGAAAGCAAAGTAAAGTTAAAAGGTGTGTTGCCTTCTTTAATTTTGATATCTGTATGTGCATTTATCCCTCTATACAATCACACAAATAGAAACAAGGTAATTTGGATTAATTCTAGAATTTATTATATTTTTTTCCAGAAGCAGGAATACCTATTGCACATCTTTAGGATCCCAGGTAAAATTCCCAGTATTCCTGGTTAAAACACTTTATACCCCATATATCAGCTCTACATACAATATCTAACAGAAATTTTTAATAATAAAACCCAGACAGCAGGTTTGCATCTCATATTTTTGTTAACAAATTTAAATAAGTTATTATCTATTTTTGCATTTTAAATTCTACTTCACCTTGAATCTCTCGCATATGAAAATGCCAAGCCTTGACTCTTGTGAAAACATTATCTAGCTTTGCATCACCAAAAGAGACAAACATACTTTCCTGAATTTTGCAGGAGAAAAACCACATGCAAACCAATTAAGTTGCTTAACCAAGTCTATTCACAAAATGAGTTGCAGAATTTCAGTGGAATCCAGTGGTGTTAGGCAGCACTGACCAATATAACATTTCTATATAGAAACGTTCTTGAAGAGTTCACATTCATAATAATTACTACATCATCATCATCATCATCATCATCATCATCATTATTATTATTATTATTATTATTATTATTATTATTACAAATGGTTAACATTGCAGGAAGTCAGCATGAGAATATATGCTATATAGAGACAAAAACAATGTAATACACCAGTATATAAACATATTATTTTGATATTCTGATGAAATAGTAAGAATTTAGCCCATAAGAACAAAAGAAAAGGCTGAAAATTGGACTAATGACAATTTCCTAAATTTTTCTTCTTTTGTATAGTAAGAAACTGGAGACCAAATAAAACACAAATGTGATGCGTGTCACAGCAGTGTTTTATTGGGTGAGAATGACTGATCTTCAGACTATTTAACTGTGATCTCAAAGTTATTGTATTATAGGGAAATGTTAGAAAACTAGTTAAGGAACCTCAACAGATGAGGTCACATCATTCTGTCCTATCTTGTAACCCTCCTGCTGCCTAGAATACTACCCTACAAAAATGAGAAGTGGCATCGCAGCCAAGTTCTCCTATAGACTGAATTCCATAAAATGGCTATGAGCCCCAGAGCAGTGGTGCATGCTTTATTCTTTCCTTGCTTCAAGTAGTGACAAGGTTATCATTCAGATTATCAAAGCACCTGTTTCTAGATGCCCAGTGTGCTTTCTGAAGGGCAGCATGGTGCCCTGGCTATCAGCACATGAGAAAACTTTCAGGCTGAAGACAACAACAAAAAAGAGTCATTTCCTTCTGGCCATATTCCCCTAGGTTTTCTAACAAATCTAATTCTTACTTAGCTTAGCTGAGTTTATAGTTCTCTTGGATCTCTGGGACACAATGGCATCTGCTTTTCTTCAAGTTTCCAGTATAAAAAATAAACAAATAAATAAGCCAAATTAAGGTTTATCAAAATTAAGTAAAAATTTTAGTCTCAGCATTCCCTCCTGCACCATGCTACCCATTGAAGGAAGGCAATAAGCAGTGTTTTCTATTTAAACAATCAATCAAACAAAACAAAACAAAACAAAAACAAAAACAAACACTACCAAATAAGCCCCCAAACCCTTTCATATATATTAGCTTGAATAGGCTAGATGCATGCACTGTGACTTCTCAATTTAGTCTAACAGTTAAATATAAAGACACTACATGATGTTCTCATATCAGAAAAAGAACCTCTCTCACAAATTATGTACCAGCTTTACTAATGACATCTTATCAAAACTCTGAAATGTCAGTGATTTGGCTGCTTCTAGAAACATAATGATATATACCATTGCATGATCCCATGCATTTCAATTCTAATTCAGTTCTACATTTTGGATTGTTTTCTGGGACATAATCATCTATATCTTCAGTTACTTAGGGTTGTTAAATTCACGGGGATTTTTATATCATAGACCTATTTGAAGTAGATTAGGATGTATGCCTGAATCTATGCCATCACATTTTTTTCCCTCATGGAATTTTATCAAGTCCAGTCCTAAATGCATAAGCTGAAAACACTTTGGTGTCTGGAAGGACAAGGACAAGAACTTTGCTCACAGTTCTGTGCTAGTTACACCAAGCTAAGTTATCTGCATCTCCCTAAAAATGACTTGTCTATCTTAAAGTCCTCCAGGCCTTACACCATACTTTTTCTTCAGTCTCACCCCCTTGAGCACTTTAATTTACCTATCAACTAGATACCTAATTGATTAAGTCTTTAAAACATTGAAGAGCAGACTTGAACTGCGTACATACAGTAACACATTTGAAACCAATTTATTGAAGGTCTTAGCATGATGAGTCTTGTACCAACTTAAATGGGCCTCAGATGTTATCCTAAAACTCTTTCAACTCTTTTGAAGCAAGTCATTGCCTTATTCCTGTAGAAATAAATAAATAAATAAATAAATAGATTTAAAGCCCTACATCTACTTGCTGAGACCTTATCCAATAGAAAGGTTTAAATTCAGGATATAACTCTGACAGGCCATGTGATGCAGAGAAGAACAGCCATGTAATTGGTTTTGTTGGTGTCACTGCCTGACACCAGATAGAGCAGGGAAGATTGTAGAAACCGGCTGATTCCTTTTTAACACATGGCTTGTTAACTTTTTCTTTTTCTTTTTTTTTTTTTTTTTCTGGAGGAAAGGTAATTTGCAGTTGTGTTGTCAGTCGTCAACGGGTTGCTACAGTGTGCAGTCAAGCTTCTAAGCAGTGTTATGTTTTGTTTTCTGTTCTTGTCTGGATTCCCCCTTTAACCTTATCAAAGTAGTTAAATTTCTTCAACCTATCAAGCTGAGCCATGTCAGCATCTTAAGACAGTTGCAGTTGACACGGCTGAGCAAAGCTGAATTGATCTTAAAACCCTCAGGACATCCTGCACAGCATGCATGCTCTATACTACCACCACATGCTTGATTTAAAGTTCAGACCTTTCTAGCTCATTGTTGGCAAGGTAAAATGTTTTGTACCACTAACATTATTTATGATCCTTCTGTTGCCACAAATGCTATCCCAGTAAGCTTAGACTACATGTATACGCTGGAGATGGAAAAGGAAGACAGTGGTGACGCTAGTTTGTCCTGAAAGCAAAACAAACAAAGAAAAACAACAACATGAAACTACAACAATAACAACAAACATACGCACATGCAATCCAAATTGAGCTGTACCTATCTGTCTGAGAAAGCTGCAATAAAACATGATTAGTTACATTAGAGAACAAAGTGTGGCTGACAAGGCTTTCAGCCGCTTTACACAAAGAACTTGACAAACAAATGGCCATTTTCCAAGCTGTTAGACACCTAGGTTACTGCAGGTTTGCATGTATCCTTGTGTTTTCCACCAGCAGGCAAACACGGCGACTGTAGCCCATGAATCACAAGAATCGTGTCCTTAACACTGTAAGCAAAAATAAGGTTGGATTTTGAAAAACAGACTGCTCCATATACAGAGTGGGGTAACACTGTGCGTCAGCCTTAGGTTGCTCCATTACTAATGGCACTAGTCTGGGGACCCCAAACACCCATGGGATTAACAGAGCAGTTTCCTGGGGTGCTGCCCAGAATGCATTGCCTCTTCTGGGATGCAGAAACAGCAAGCAGGAAGCTATGTCCACTTTGCAAAGCCTAAGTAATCGTTACAAAAATAAACCCCAGAAATTTTACAGGAAAATTCACATATTGCAAAATTCTATTTGTATAACCACAGACAAAAGCCCTTCCTACAGCTATCACTGGCAGGATCTATGCATTTATTTTTCATGTGTTTTTAAGACGGATGACTCCATAAACTGTTTGTCAATTGAGATGTGTGTGAATTACCCACACAACAGTTAATTACATAGCGAAATTGTCCATGAAAGTTATTAAGTTGTATGTGAAATAGGTATAGGAGCTGAGATTATATTTTTGTTCTAGAAAACTCTAGGCTTGGGAAACAAAGACTTGGAAAGTTCGGAAGTAAAACTCTGCCTGTTCTGTGACTCTGAAAATAAATTATACGAAATCTCAAAGGAGAATGAACTCAGAAATTAAGTTAGTGGCACAGAAATCCTGTCCTTTAACACGATCCAGGAAAAAAAGAAAAGAAAAGAAAAGAAAAGAAAAGAAAAGAAAAGAAAAGAAAAGAAAAGAAAAGAAAAGAAAAGAAAAGAAAAGAAAAGAAAAGAAAGAAGAGAAGAGAAGAGAAGAGAAGAGAAGAGAAGAGAAGAGAAGAGAAGAGAAGAGAAGAGAAGAGAAGAGAAGAGAAGAGAAGAGAAGAGAAGAGAAGAGAAGAGAAGAGAAGAGAAGAGAAGAGAAGAGAAGAGAAGAGAAGAGAAAGAAAAAGAAAAGAAAGAAAGAGAAAGAAGAAAGAAAGAAAGAAAGAAAGAAAGAAAGAAAGAAAGAAAGAAAGAAAGAAAGAAAGAAAGAAAGAAAGAAAGAAAGAAAGAAAGAAAGAAAGAAAGAAAGAGAAAGAAAGAAAATGAAATAATGATTAACAGAACAAGAATTAAAATAGATTTGAGGATTGCTGCTGAAATGGGAATTCTCAGCCTGTGGCAATGAGAACATTGTAATACCAAAGAACAATTGTGAGCAATAGCTGCTATAATGTCATCATTTTATTATCAATAAAGTAGGCTGATGATATGGAGCAATTCATTCATCTCTCAAATTACGTCTTAGTGGAATATTCTGATTTCAGAACTTGATTTCAAAAGTATTTCAGACCTCATTTCCCTTAAGAGCAAGGAGGATTTCCATTTATATGTTATTTTCTTTTACCTAAAAATCAGTGTTTAATCATCTTTCATTGTGCTTTTATTCAGAGTCAAAGAATATACTTTACCTTGTTCAGGGAGCATTCACAAAAAAAAGGTTCAAGTACAAGTCTATTAACTTGTATGGATGCAAATGATTTGGAAAGTAATTTTATTTGTATCTACATTGTGATTATTCCAGAACCTGCTTGTTGAAGATTTTATATTAAATGAAAGATACATTGAGGTGATAAGCTTTCTTGTTGTCCCTCCCTTACTTATTCAGCCAGAGCAGGAAGCCAGTCAAAAGTGGTGATGGTTTGTAAAGTAATTTTATCTCTGACTGCAAAGATGGTGATTTTCTTAGTAGTCACTTGTTGGGAGTTTAGATTAGAGGCAATAATAACATATTCACTATACCTCCTTTGTTTGCTCAGCCATAATGCTGAGCTATAAAATACCTCACAATCTAAAATCACTGCCAATCTACGCTGTGCTAGGCTTTTCTGCATGATGTAGAGTGAATCAAAACCACTGGAATGAACACAAAAAGCAAAGACAAAAATTAAAAAGAACAAATAACAGAGTCATAAAATAGAGTTTCATTCTATAATTCACATGAAATGTTTAGGAAATTATTAACATAAGAAATACATGCATGTGAGTGCTTTGTTGTAGTTGCTTTGTTGTTTTGTTTTTGTTTTTAATCCAAAATTGCATTAGTAAGCAGTTATGTATTTTTCCCTTCAAAGAGGTGAAGGGCCACTTGGGGCTGCTGAATGGTGTGTGACTTGCACAGAGACAGTATAAGCAGCCAAAGGAATCTGGGGAAGCATCATCTATCAGACAGATCTGCTCCTGGATGTTTCCTGGGATTACAGTGTGCCTGCATGATTTGGAGGGAACTACTGAATACAGGAATGAGAAGAAACATCTGGACCAGCTGATCTTCCCTGACATTTCCTCATATTAAACCAAACATTTTGGTTAGTCACAGTGTTTGTGTTTGCTCCCAGTGGTGGAGTGGCACTTCCCACCTGGTAATGTGGAGGGCAAGGAAGAAGGTACTTGGAAGACCCAACAGTGATACAACTGCCAACAGAAACCACGGTAGGTCATCTTTCCACACTCAGACTCCCTGATCAACGTCCTAAAATAGTACATCTCATCCTTCTTGTCCCCACACAGTCTCTGTAGTACCCAGCTACTGAAAGCCAGTGAAAAACACTTAGCAGTACTTCATACGTTACGTAATTAATATCTCAAGGAGAAAAAGTAAATGAGTCAATGTGGTCTGAGCAAAGTATGCTCTTCAACTGCAGTATCAGCTCAGGTGTCTCCATATCATCACCTCGTTAAGAGTTAAATGGAAGGACATGTAAAATACAAGCACAGTCCATCACATATGAAGGTGTTTTTGTTGTTGTTGTTGTTGTTGTTTGGTGTTTTTTTTTCTGCTATCCCACATACCAATCATTGAAAATAAGGTTAGATATCTAGAGGAGTAAAAAATAAAGAGTATGTCTGGCACCTTTCTTTTTAAAGGGGTCAATAATAAATGCTTGTGGATTTTTTTTTTTTTTTTTGGGGGGGGGAATTGTTTTGTTTGTTTGTTTGTTTGTTTTGTTTGTTTTGTTTTGCTTTCTTATTAGATTTTACTATTTTCCTTCCTGCATGTATCTAGAAAGTTTTATTATGATATTTTCTAGTTTGCTGCAAAGGGTGAAGAGATCAAAGGAGGACAGTATATAGTAGCCTTGTGTCCTGAAGTGAAATTAGGATTCAGTTATTAGCTCTGCTACTCAGAAGCACACATGAACTAATGCAGCATCTATCCACTTTGCCTTATCTATTGTGACAAGCCTCCAGGGGGCTGATCCACATGAAATTCATTTCACATCTCATTCATTGAGTGCCTGGGATTCGAAATACCTTTCTGCTCTTCTAGGTTTCAATAAGCTAGACTGCACAGACTCATTGCCAGCAAAAAAGTAAGAAAGTAAACTTCTCCATGGGGATGGAGCTTTCAAATTTCCTGTGATGCCACTGGAGATGCACTGACATTCATTTCAGGAGTTGTGTGCATATGTACCTAGGACAAAAATGACTTAGAAAATAATCATACATTTCGTACCAGTGGGTGTGTATATATATATATATATATATATATATATTGCACTCTGAATAAAAATGAAGCTTATATCATATAAAGTAAGAGATGTAAATGATTATACACAACCTGAGATTGACAACACTGAAATCTAATCTTTTTCCCTTCCATCAACTGAAAATGACCATGTTTCCTTAAAAGAAGTTGAACCATTCGATATTTGACCTTTTATACTTTTTGTGTACAAGTTTTACTGATGAAAGTAGTGCAAAGAAAGACTCCACTATTTGTCCAGAACATTACTTTTCATATTTGGTAAGCAAAAACCTTGCAGGGGAACAATATTGGTAGAAATACTGGGGATTTCCTTCAAAAAGAATCATCGACAATTTCCCTTTTCCTTTCTGTCCTCAAACAACTGACCAAAACTGTGACTGCTAGAACACATAAGCCAATGTCTCCAAGACCTTAAAGGTCTAAAGGAAATTGGGAATACTGGTGTAATTACTGGTGTTTTCCTATCTGTGTGAACAAATGAACGACTATCAGAAACCAAAGTGTACTACTATATTTTTATGCCATATTACTAAATCAGTTTGTCAGCTGGAACAAAGCTTAGCTCTGGGGACCTCACCTACAAAAGGATACACACCTAAGGGAAGACTGAGATGAAAGTTAATGGCATTCACTCAGGAAGAGACACAATATTTTCCAGATTGTTTTGTCCTCCAGAAATTGTCCTTGGGAGGCAAAGCACAGATCACCCTATGCTGGGGCTCACATCACAGGGATAGAGAATCAGATTTACTCTTGGTATTTCTGGATCAGGTAATCTTTTAATATATACTCTCTTGACAGGTCCATTAACAAATACTTCAGTAACAACTATTAAAAACAAGAATGGGATTACTGCCAGTCTGTAACTCGAAATACCAGCAAGTTACAATACCTAACAAAGACTCCAAGATGCTCAGTGTTTTCATCTGAGGGACCAGGAGACACCATTGCTGAGTTACACTGGATAAGAAAGGGTAGTTAATAAAGCTGAGAGTATTAAAAGATTGCAGATGGCAGCTGTAAGATAGACAGCATGGAGAAGGGAGTAAACTTGGTTCTCTGTCACTAGGTTTTCCCTTTAAATCCCCAGCCTGAATATTTGGCACTTGGTCAAGAGGAGGAATATGCTTCATGGCCTTACTGGATGGTGGCTACAGAGAGGGGAGCCAGACACTTGGTCAAGAGGAGGAATATGCTTCATGGCCTTACTGGATGGTGGCTACAGAGAGGGGAGCCAGACAATCAGGAATGAGTCCTGCCCACCTTGACCTATGGATGTTTTACCTCTGAATTTTTCCAAGATTGTTAGAGCAGGGGAGCAACATCACTCCACTGCCAGCACCAGTGCAACTGGTCCTGTTGATCCAGTGCCCCAGATTTCTGTCCATGTGTTAATTATCCCAGTCATACAGACCATGTTCTTTTTGTACACGTACAAAAAGGTTCTCCAGACAAATACATGTACATCATGTTTAAGAGCAGAAGTCTGTACTGCAGCTAGTGAAGCCCAGTGGTCCATGACTTTTTGTCCTAAACCTCTCCTCCCCATTTACTTCTTCTTTTTCTTCTGCTCCCAAAGTCATCCCATGCATTCCCATACTCATAGCACTCCTCAACCCTTGCCCTTTATGAAGCACCTCAGGTCGTTGCAGCAACCCTGGACTTTGCAGGGCACCTGGCCGCCCTTCACTTCTTCCCTGCCCACAGGGCAATGCCCTCTTTCTCCACTCCCATGCAGAGGCCAGGCTGCCAATACAGGCATCATGACAGCAAGAGGCAGCTTCTTGATCGAGCTACCTGCACCAAGTCTGCTCTATCACCTCTTCAACCTGGATCCTCATTTGGGTCCATCACCTTGTCCACTACTGCCTTCTCTCCCAGGCTGCTCCATTTAGGAAACACACAGAAATTAACCTTAAGACCTCTAACAAAGTTTGCTAACAACTGTCTTGGGAATTCAACAGTTACTAAAGAGATGGAAAGCAATATCCTGAGTCCATCTTTCCTCAGGAAACCAGGCCAAAAATAATCCTGAAGGCACTATACAATATAATAAGTAAAATGATATCAGCAAAGTTATTTCCTTCAGCTGGATAATCAGTGCTCAGAGTAAACCTGAAGATAACAGTACCACAGCTGGAGAAATGTGATTTGATGAGGTATTCTAGAATCCTGAAAATAAACTATATTCTGTTTGAAATTCCTTTGAAACAAAATTTGGATGCTCATGAACTGAATTTTTCCTTAATTCCAGTTTTGCTGAGTATTTAATTAATTCTCCTTCTACTCAACTTCTGCATGCAATATGCTGTAATATAATTTTAATATTCACAATATCATATCTAATAATGTGCTCTATTCCTTAAGTAAGAGTTATCAAAAAAAAAAAAAAAAAAAAAAAAAAAGCTTACCAGAATAAAGCAGAAAATGCCAATCTGTGCCTTCAATCTAAATCAGCATGTACTCATGAGCTCTTGGCAGATTATTCTCATTTGTTCATGTACAATTTCTTCAACAGTTCCTAAATTACAAAACACACAGCACTGGAGAATTTGCAAATAAACAAAGAAATATAACAAAACCATGGGAGTCTTTCAGACAATAGTTTCCCCAAAAGTATCATTTTCTGCTTAAAGCAGCTTTATGTTTCTGAGTGTCTGTAACATTTGTTCACCCCCACACACTTTGTTTTCTAATATTGGTTTTATAAATCAGTTGTAGGTCTTGAAAACACTTCCTGTTCCTTTAAGCACTTGTACTGAGAGATTATAACCTATGTCTTGCAGTTACTTTGTTTAAAGTGTTCTTAGGGTTGCTAGCATGCATACACAGGATATTGTGCAACTCATTATATGCAGCATTTGTTCTTTGATGCTGAGCTTATGAACTAATTTAAATATTGGTTTCCCTTCTAACAAAACATGAGTTTTGCTCCCAGCATAGTCACATTTTCTTCATGAAATAGCATTGAATCAGCATGAGAGTACAGGGCAAACTGTCAAAAACACAGTTGGTGAATATAACTTGTGTTTAAGACATTTCCTGACATAATATGCAACATCTAAGCTGTTAATAGCAATGAAATTAATAGTTAATTATTATTGGTAAAATGTTCACAGAATCACCTAGGTTGGAAGAGACCTCCAAGATCATCTAGTCCAACCTCTGACCTAACACTAACAAATCCTTCACTAAACCTTATCACTAAGCTCTACATCTAAACGTCTTTTAAAGACCCCCAGGGATGGTGACTCAACCACTTCCCTGGGCAGCCCATTCCAATGCCTAACAACCAGTTAAAGAAATTCTTCCTAATATCCAACCTAAACCTCCTGTGGTGCAACTTTAGCCCATTCCCCCTTGTCCTGTCACCAGGCACGTGGGAGAACAGACCAACCACCACCTCGCTACAGCCTCCTTTAAGACACCTGTAGAGTATTATCCATTGTTATCAAATTGTTCAATCCACATAAAACATAGATGTGATTTTTATACAATAACTGTTTATTAATTCTCAGTTTTTATTCTGAAATATTATGATACTTCATTGTCAGACACAAAATATTACTCCCTCAAAATGTACTTTGAATGGGGCAACATCCAGTAACTGTTTTTCCAACTGACAAGGCAACTCTTATAAAATCTTATGCAAACATAAGTTTTTAGGTTAAGTTTTTATTAGAGAGAACTGCTTATTACATTGGCGGTAGAATTTATACTATCCTGAAATTTTCAGTCCCATGTTTTTGTGTTTCTTCTACAACAATCTATCAGATAAATCACATCAGTTCTTTGCCTTATTTTCATCCAATATTTCTGTATTTAAACATATTTTGTCTGAGTTTTTTCATCCTTTAAATTGTAAATTATGGAGTTAAATTATGTAATGAAGTAAGAATATGCAATATGTTAAATGTAATTACTATGTAATATGAAGAAATACATATTCAAATATAGGGAAAAAAGGGGAGGGGGAAACAGTTTTCACACATCTGCAAGTTCAATATCCTAATCATTATACAAGTTTCTGAGTCATAACTTCTTAAAAGCATGAGCTTTTCCTTCACATGGAGTCTTTTCCTCCATCTTGTTCAAAGTATGTTACCTGTCAGATACAGGAAAGAATGTTTATCTTTATTTTTCAGCTAGAATAAACTGCTTTGTTTAAGCTCAGCATAAAAAGAGTACCACTTAAAAAAAGAGGCAATCCACATTCTAAATCAGCCATTGCATGTAAGAGAGAGCTATGGATACACCACGTGCACTAAGGCAAATTAAGCTCAATTAAAATGCAGTTAACCTTACCATAAAAAGGGCTCTGATAGCAAAAGTAAATTGTGAAATGTGTTGGCCCAAGAAAATTTCAATAAATGTTTTGTTCTTTCTGTAATAGAGTTCAGTTCTATGGCACGCTGTATTCTGAATTATACTAACCCAAATATTCAGCAGTTTTTTTCTAGTTTTGCCATAGCTTCTCTATAATCTTTATTTTAAGTCTTTAACTGTGAAAATGAAAGAGGTATTCTGGGGAACCTACAGGGAGTGGCATCAAGTTTGCCAGGAATTTCTTCCCCTCTGTCAAGCACCCCTGGCCCACTGGTCAGCATCTAGGGAGTTCTTCCTTTTACCGTTTAATTGGCAGATCACAGAGACTGACAGTTACCTGATCATTTCCATCCTTGAAATGGCTGCTTGAATAAAGTATATTCAAATTGCATTCATGTTTTCCTGTACACTTTTGTTGGAAAAGGCATACATGGAAAAGAGTTTCCAAACCAGGGACCATCCTAATAGAAGCAAGGCTGCACCTGAAACCCTGTTCAAGACCCAGACTTCCCAGAGCTGTGTTCCAGTGCTCATCGCTCTGTCTGTTGCCACCTTTCATTTTGTCCCCTTTTCCCACGTCTACAGCAAGGTCTTTTCTGATGTACTCACGAGCTCAAAATATCCTACTGTGACTGTCAGAGAAGATGCTTGACAGCTAAACAACACCTGCTGACACATGGTAGGCATCTTTTCTCCTCCGCTTAGCTACTATTCTGAAAACAAAGTCTCCAAAGAAAGCTTTTTAGCAACGACATGACTTTGAAATGTGATAGTGCTGATACTGAAGTGTGATGGATTTTTGTACTTTTGGCTTAGTGCCTAGCCCAGCTCCTGGCCTGACAGGTCTTTGAGCTGCAGTTCAATGGGACAGCCCAGAACTGGTGGCATGAAGCTGGCTGGCAGTCTGGCTAAGACAGCATGGGGCTTCACATGGGGCTTTGCTTAGATTTATTTGCCATTCTTCTGCAGCTTGACTCCTCCTAATGTCATGCCTGCAGTGCAGACATACTTTTTGTGCTTATGGATTTGACCAGAATACACACCTGAGAAGAAAACTATCCAGCAGGGCACAAATTCAGGTGACCCCAGAATCACTTCGGCCTATTGTAAAGGCCTTGTTAGAGGACTGGGAGGACTTTTAAAGCTAGAAAACACCTTTTTGTGTGGAATGCCACAAGCAGTGACCAGGTTGCCATTCCCAAGAGCTTGCTTTGTACTCCACCAGCTGCTGCTCTAAAGAAACAGCGGTAGCTGCCATCGACCGACAAGGCCGCATGTCGCAGTTCTCATCCCTCGTTGTGGTGGCACACTGTCCTCAGCATGGGCTGTGTGCACTGACCTGTGTGTTATGGTGGGCTTGGAAGCAGGTGAAACAAGATATAAAACTTTTCTTAGCAGAAGGAGACAGCGTGATCCAAATTATTTTAATGCTTTAACATGTGCTGTCATCCCTAGTCTAAACAGCAAAACACAAAGAGGCAGGAGGCCATGAACTAACATGTATGCTCCCTGCAGTATGAGAGCTATAGCAAAGATTTGAATGTGTTTGTCTCCAGCTTAATAATACCCAAAGGAAAATTTGCATTCAACACCAAGAAATATCAGTGTAACACGAGCTTTTCTGCCTTAGCATTGCAGAGTTCCTTCAAAGTCCACTCTGGCCCTGATTTTCCAGTGTGATCGGCTGCACTTTCTGAGTTAGTGTTGTGAGAAACTAAAATTATTTTTATTCTGTCCGGTTGCTCTTTTTTATTTTATTTATTTATTTATTTATATTTTTGCAGATTTGAATATATGCAAGATGTAGTTTAGCCAGTGAATTTTAATTAGCTAAATCCACAAATTAATCATCCAGATTAAATTGTTTGCATCTATCTAACACTGTGATATTTATTTATAGACCAATTATTATCAAATGTCTGAGATAAAAGCTTTCACACTAAAAGCACTGCTACCATTCAAATGCATATTTATATTTTTCAGACCCCAAGCCCCAAACATCCAACTATGTTGAGAAAATGTTTAAAGTCACAGTATGACTCAAAACAAAGACAATAAATAAAACATTAAGGTTGAATATGCAATTATGAGATTGTGAGCTCCTTGGAGCAAAGGCTTTCCTCTTATGAAGTATCTAGTGAAGAGTCTAGCACAGTGGGTATTACTCAACATAATTATTACCCTCTTCATGTAAAATTTTCACATCACATTTGTTTGTTTGTTTTTTTCTTACAGAATTGCATTTTTTGAAATATTTCTGTCAGGCCCAGAGGGCTGTAAGGGAGCATAAGAGCAATTCTGAGGCTCATGTTGTTAAACATTTGGGGAGGGCTTACTGCAGAACCACAGGAATATATACTTAAGATAGATGGAAAGCATTAAATGGATTTTTATTTTGGTCTTTTGTTGTTGTTGTTGTTTTGTTGTTGTTGTTTCTTCGTTTTGTCTGGCACAGACATTACTGGTGCTAACTTGTATTATAATACTTTGGGGAATTTTCTCAATGTGTTTCACATTTTATGAAGTGTTGCCCTATATGTCTTGAGGATTGCCTATATTTTTTTATTCTGACTCTAACAAAAGTACAACAAGTTTTCATATGCATGGATCAGTCCTGTACAGGACTTCTCTAACCTTTTCAAAAATGTGAGTGTATAAGAACTAGTTTTTTAAAGGTGTTTGGGAAGCTATCTCCCAAAGAACTAAGGGCAAGATAAGCATTTAACTATTTTGAGGATTTTGTCCCAAAAGAGGATCCTTTCAGAGGTAGCTGCTACATGCCGCGTTCCAGTGAAAGCTAAGCAGAAACAAATTTCAGTCTGAGGGCCAACTTTTAATGAAAACACACAACTGAGAAAATTGCTAAGAGGCTGTAGACTATGAGAATTTCTGGAGGGACTTTTTTTGCTTTGTATATACCTCTCCACATTCGAAGTTTCAGAACCTCATGAATTGAGATGGCCTTGAGCTTCAGCACCTGTCTGGCTTTTTGATATTTCTTGATCATATCTCATTTAATGCAACCTGAATTGCATTTATTAATGAATTAATGCAATCTCTGAACGTAGAACTCCAACTTGGTTGCACAAGTCCACATATTCACCTAAATGAAGTCAGTGATGTTTGTTTAGAGAAAAGCAATTTGCCAATGAGCAACATTTCCAATCTACATTATAACCCTTGCATTAGATTTTGTCCAGGGTCTCAGGTTCTTCTGTGAAGCTGGCTAGAGATCATCCTTTTCCCTCTGAACAGTCGACTCAAATTTATACAATTAACACAAGCATGAGCCTTACAAGGGCTAGAAAAAAAAAAAAAAAGAAAGTCTGCAAATCATGCTGCCTCTAAAGGGAAATGAAAATCTCCTTCATTGCCTTAACAGTAAAGGACAGGAAGAAAAACAAACAAACAAAAAATCCATGTAAATATTTGACCAAATTTACACAATGGTTTTACATTGTTTGTGAACACTTCTAAGTTTTCAGGTTGGGGACATTTGCAGTCAGTGATGACACCCTATTCAAAGAACCTCTGAAGGTAATAGAAAAAGGACATAGATAATCCTGAATAGTCATTCATAATATTAACCTTATTTGTCGACAGAAAGAAAGAAAAATGCAAGCAGTATTGTGATCCTTACTAACCCAGTTCCACCTTGATATCAAATGTTTTCTCCTAAAAGCAGCAGCAACAGGTGGAGGAAGCAACTGTACAAAAGTTTACAAGACTGAGTTTTGTATAAGCCACAGCTGAATTTTAGACTCCTGGAAACATGCATTTTACTGAATCATTTTGGCCATGACTGTTAGAATTATAATTTAAATTTTGTTAAAATAATATTTGCTAGTAAGCACATTGGAGATGTAAGAGTACACTCAAGCAGCACATCCAACAGGTTCACTAACATTGTTTCAAGAGAGTCCAGAACAGAGAGTCCAGCTTCCAGTCATTATCAGTATTAATTTAGTGAGCATTAATTTGTCCTGCAAAATATTTCTGACTGGAGCAATAACAAGGACAAAACAGGAATATTTCTCTTCCAGTGCTCAACTGACAGGGAGGAAACAGAGCAACAAGGTGACATTGTCCAAAACACGCCATATAGGTCAGTATTTGACAGGGCTCACTACAGCACTTTTTCATCTTCTTCTGTAATATCCATGACTTTAGTATCTAAATTTTCAGCCTACTGGGGAAAAAAATAGGGGACAGGTTATACTACCAAAATAGGAAATCCTACTGAAAATTCAAAATGGAAAAAAATTAAGCATCTTTCTCCCTCAAGGAGCTTGCACTCACAGTATATTGAATAATTTAGCTTTTGTTTACAATAAAAGGAGAGAAAACCTATGTCATATGCAAATGTGTTGTTGTGACCACATCAGAGATTGCAGAAGAGTACAGAAGGATGGAATTTGCTTGCATTATTTGTTCAAGAAATTTCTAGAACAGCCAGGCATTATGCATAATTTGTGGGGCAAGCATGCAAACTGCCAAAAGAGGATGTCAGTTTGACCTCCAGTCACTTTTACACTTTGGAAAAGCTTAGCATGATGACAAACACTCAAACTGAGAATTGCTGCACAGAGTGCCTGTCTTAATCTGCTGATTATCTTGGATTACTTTTCAGATCTTCCCTGGTTTAGCAGCTTCTGTCAAGCTGTATGCAAAGGAGATCATATGGATATTTCTTCTACTAGTCATGGAGATGTCACTTGTTCACTGACTAGCTGGAGGGTTTTCATGGCAAGTCTGCTCACTCATCGGAAATTTTGACTGTTGCCTAAGTGACCGGTAATCCACTCGAAGAATGAAAAAGAAGTTACTGATGTGCCAAGGGACTCTGTCTAGAAATGAGAAATATTTGACAGTGGAAAAATATGTGTTTGTAGGGTTGTTTGGTTCATTTTTCCAGGGAGACCTGAAATCACAGAAGGCAGACAGAGATCACTAAAACTCTTTTGCACATAGATTAACTTGTAATTCACTTATTCTTGCATGTGGGAATTGAGCTTCGCAGACCAACTTCCTTCAGCAATAATGCGGTTTATGCTTCTTCTCTTGTGTTTTAATAAAAGTCATGGGATTAAAAACCCTCCCTAGTGACTGCCATTCCAGTGCTGAAATGTAAGAAAATGGATTGCACACAGTACCTAGAAACCGCAGTGACTGAATTTTTAGGAAAAAAAAAAAACAGAGGAGATCAGTTGTAATGCGACATGGCTTCTCATGGGATACACTAATCCCGCTCAGAAGAATTAGTTTATTTGACTCAATTGCTCCTTTGGGACTTGCAAATAATGCACATTAAAGTGATACGTATTTGCATGGTATCAAGAACAGTGTCATTTATGCTTTGAGGTGTTTCATAATGTAAACTCAAATTATGGAGAAAATTCTAGTCACATTAACGTAGCATTATACGAAAGCAGCAACTGTTTTACAGGAGAAGCAGTGAACTTAATCTTGTTTGGTATTTATACACACTCTGGGTCTGGACCATAACAGTGAGTCCTGGGCATTGCAGTTATACAAATAAAATGATATTTGGAGGTTACAGCAAGCCCTTTTTCATCAAGTTTTTATTCTCCTTGCACTGAATAACCAAATGAGACAAGTAAATAATGCAGAACTGTATCCTCTTGCTTTTATAACAGTGCCTATATCTTACCGCTGTCTCAGTGCCTCTGCTGCTCTTACTCCTCTGTATAGTGCCTGGCAGATAGGCAGTCCCATAATTTCCAGTAACAAGAGATACTACACTGTGTGAGCAAGAGTGGCAGAATGGGCCCTGAATAATGGAAAAATATCATCACTGCTTATGGGCTCACTGCTACTCTGACAGCTACAGACTACTGAGCATTACTATGGAAGGCCACATGAAAAACAGATTGAGGGACAGGCACTCAAGTGTATTTCATGAGAGACTGGGAAGAACAAGACGGAGAAGATAATCTCATTCTTTAGGGAAGATAAGACAGGCTGTTTAAAACAATGTAGCCTTATCTGCTTTAAGTAACAAGTAGTAACACCCAATTTAACAAGCATTGCTTACTGTAGGAAGCTTAATTACTCTTCAGAATACATTCAATACGAAATTTCTCAAGCTGATTGCTTCAGCTGAATGTCAATGTATTATGTCCTAGCCACTTCAGTAGAAACTGCTGTGCAGCAGCCAAATTTTCTTCTGCTCCATAAGTGACATGTGATGAAAAATTATTTAATGAGATGCTGCATTTTGCATCTGTGTAAATATCTTTCATGTAAACGTGCATTACAGATGATCAATGTGGCTTCCTCAGTGCTAAAAACAGTCAGCAGTTTTGACTGTCTGAGCTACTTGAGGGTGTAGTGAGAAGAGATTTAGAGTTGATTCTGCAGCAGTTTATTCTGATCTAATCCCAGTCTACAAAAGACCCAACTCTCCCTCTCCCTCTGGCTATCCTTCCCCTTCCACTGCCAGTGAGGCTCTGCCCCATCTCCCACCTCACAAGGCAGTGCTGACCCCAGTGCCAGTGGTGCATGAACCACAGAATAACTTGCACCACAGAAATGACAGCACCATCTCTACGGACAGTGGAGAAGCATGGTAGGGGCAAGTCAGAGTAGGGCAAAACCCAGACAGGGAAACCTAGAGAAATATTAAGAAGAAAGAGGATTGTGGGAGAGATGGCTGGGGCTGATGGTACCACCAGCAAAATGGGTTAGTTACTGGGCTGGAGCATGGGAAGATGCTTCTGGATACCTCCTGGGGAATGGAATGGGAGGGCTTGAGCTGAAGTAGGTGGCATGGTGGTGGGATGGAGGCAACATAGAGGAGCAGAGTGCACATGCTACAAAGGGTGGAAAACAGTGATCAGAAAGCACCATGGAAAATACAGCACACTTTAGAGCCCTTTCTGCCCCATAGTCCAACATATTCTTCAAGCTTTGCAGTTGCTTCTAGGGAGAAGCATTGTCTTCCATTTTGTCAGCTATATAGCTGACTACATATATATTATATACATGTTATATATTACTTATATATTTGTACTGTATAATATATACATATTCTTTTAGGAATGAAAACCCATCTTCAGGCCTTGTTTTGGCCTGATATGCAGGAGTGGTTTCCCTATGTGGGGCTGCCTCCAATTCTCGTGGTACTTGTGGTATAGCTAATGGTAAAACAAAAATAAATTTGATTTATTCGTTTCCAGTTTCATCTTCTAATCTTACTTATGCCTCAATACTTGACAAAAACAACTGACTTCATCTCCATTTTTATTCATTATAACCCAAAAGCTGCTGAAGGAAATTAGGTGCTTGCACTTATGAGCTCTGATCTAGTATAAGTAGCCAAATCACAATGCTTACCAGTGGTATCCTTATGCATATTGCACCTAATTACGTGTAATTTCAAGGCATTTAGAATTTAGGATCACTGGCACTGCCATGAGCTGAACCACAGTGACTCCAATGACTTTTGTGGAAACAGTAAAAGATTGGAAGAATTTTTGGAAGGCAATGGAAGATTTTCAAGACGTCAACTGTTTAACAAACAGGTTTCCACTGCAAATGGACATATTACCAGCCTTTGTAAACAAGCCTTAATTGGGTTTTGAGTTATAGTTTGGCTACATGAAAAGCCCTGAATTTGAAAGAGGAGTTTGCAGCATGAACAGGAGTCTGCTACAATGAAAACTATTTATATTCTTTTTCAGAGGTCCTAGTCATAAGTGATTTCATCTGGTGCTGGTGGGTTTAGGTTTTAATCAGCAATGAAAGCAAGTGAAAGGTTACATGGTACTCCACTGAACCAGCTTATCTAAGTCATTGAAAGATGGAAGTGTGAATGACTAAAGAAGCGTAAGACATTTGGAAAACCATTGCGTATTCCCACAAAGAAGAAAAATGAAAATAGTATATTAAATCATGCTGCTGCACTGCTAATTCTAGGAAGCATAGTTAGTCTTTCTTTGTGAGGGCATCTCACTAACTCTGACAGCTAAGACCAATGATGGTCATTCTCAGAACTCTACATCACTCACTTGTCTTCCTGCAAAAAAGTATATTTCAGTCTCTACAGTGTTAAAAAACCAACTGCATCTGGGAATAACCAGAGCAACAGGCAACACATATGTCAGATAAAGTAAGAAGATGTTGGTTTTGGAGCTTGACCTCACCCTAATCTCCCCCAGAAGGAAGAAAACAGCTCAACAAATTGTCTTTACCCTGGGCTCTGCTCCCAAGAACCAGGTGATGCCCACTCAGATGGGACCTGTCAAGAGAAGAAAACCTCCTGTCAGAAGAAAACATTAGTAGGCAGCTTGTTCCCCAGGTCTGTCATCTGCCCAGCAAAGTTTGCAGTAATTGCAAAATATACTTCTGAGAGGGTTTCTTCTATTATGCTTGTCACAACTCTGACATGTTAAGTAGGGGCAAAGATCAGGACAAACATGACATGTGCCCTAAAGACAAATCACTGTCCAATTCTCCTCCAGCTACAAAGCGTTGGCAACAATCCCAAACTCTCAGCAGATGATACATAGGCCATGCATCCTTCCGTATCCTAAACCCTGATGAGTCTGTCATTCTTACAGCATTTACAATGTTAGGTCAAGTTAAAAGAAGGAATCCAGGACTGTGAGGCATGAACAGATGACAAACTGAAGAAATTTGGGTTTGGATAACACGTCAAGCGCTCTTCTCAGAAATCAAAACAAAATTAATTTCTATGTCTTCATTACTTCAGACAACAGGATCACTACAGCTCAACTTGCTGGCTGAAAACCCACTGCTGCCACCCGGTGTTACTATACCAGCATTGACCTGAATTTATCGAGAAGCAGCTCTGGACTTTGCATGCAATACTACCAGTCTTGGGAAAGGTGCTTACAGGGTCTAGCAGGAGAGAATAAAGGTACAGGCAATGTATGTACAGGCTTAGTGTTAGTGTGTATGATTCGGGCTATCTGAGGCATGGTGTTGTGATGGTCTAAAAAAATCACAGTAAGTTACAAGAAGCAACTGTGGATGTTCAGTTGTTGACGAGAAGAGATCAGTAGATGGACTATTTTATTTGATTGGAAATCACACACAAGTATATTAAATCCATAGGAAATGAATGCAGAGAAAGTTAGTAACAATAGAACACTTTTTTTTTTTTTTTTTTTTGGTTTTTCTTTTTTCATTTAGGTAATCCACTTTCTTTCAAGTTACATTTCATGGATTTTCTTTAGCAGTGCTGCTTTGCTAAGCAAAACATAATGCATTTGTTACAGCCTAGGGAATGAGCTGTAGGTTGAAAGGTAGATTGAGAAGAAAAGCATACATTCATTGTGATTTTCCAGGTGATCAGTAATATTCAGGAGTCTAACTTACCTTGCATTCCAAACTGATTGTTTTACCCAAGATAATTAAAACCCACATTCTCTGAGTACAGCAGCTGCTTGTGAATGTCAATGTTTTGGCCAGAAGGCTTTTCTCAAGACAATTCACCATGCAGTATCTGTTAAAATGCTGTTCTGTTGGGACCATGTTGTGATTGAGAGACTTCTGCTCATCAGAGCATCCTCATTATTATCAGTTTTGCACTGAGTTATTCTTCTGTGACAGGTTTGGTTTCATTTTGTTCAGAGGAAATGAAGCTATACACTGTTTTCTCTCACCTCCGCTTGAGAAGGAACAATGTTATAATGCAAAAAGTGAGGAAAAAATCAACTCTGTATTCAACTATCTTGTTTTTCTTGCATGAAATAATACAGTCTTTTGATTGTTAACCTGTTATTCTTCATGCTAGAACATGGCACAGGTTACAACAGAAACCTCCATCATCCTTTGAAATGTCACAGGCTGTAGAATATGAAAGAAAGAAACATCATCAAAAATAATTTGGACTGCATTAGATACCTGCTGTTCCTGGACTTTCCCAGCTCTGTCACCAAATTTGACAAAACCACTGCTGAAATAGGAGACAAAGCTCAGCGTGAGATTTCCCCAGCTGGCTCAATCACACTGATGTCCTCTGGTTCTTCCACTAGACCCAGTGACTCTGCTTCCCTTGCATTGACACTAGTAACTGGCCCATCCTCTGGTGGGTCAATTCACTGTCAGCAAAAAGCCACTCAATACTTTACCATTACCTTTAGAAAGAAGCACTGGCCCACAGAGGGCCTTGGATGAGCCTCAGAGAAAGCAGAAAGAAAGCAAGAGGAGTGGGAAGATTGAAGGCAAAAGACAAGTACCACTATTGCAGTAATCCAGTCCTGCTCCAGATTATCTTTACTTTGGTTACAAACATAAATATTATTTGTAAACTAGAATTTTTGAAACTGCAAAAATGTGTCTTTATTAAACACCAACACGACCTTCCTCCTGGGAAGGAATCTGTGGTAAGGCATGCTGCCAATATAAACTTGCATTTGGTTCTGAAAGCTGAACAGAGACTGACAACCACACCGACAGAAATGGAATATTTTCACTGACACTACTGTGACTGATGGTGATGATCAGCTCTCACAGCAGGGAGCATGTTTCATTTTTTCAGGAGTTTTATCCTGACCTTGCATGCTAAGAAATTACTCAAGGAAGATATCTACTTATGAAAGCTCACA
The DNA here is from genome assembly GCF_965140915.1 of Aythya marila. Lineage (NCBI taxonomy): Eukaryota > Metazoa > Chordata > Aves > Anseriformes > Anatidae > Aythya > Aythya marila. The sequence continues at coordinate 114,485,932 of NC_139043.1, read as the reverse complement.
CAAGCATACCCACCCTTCCAGCTCCCTGTATCACAACAGGGCATTGCCAACTGCCCATTCTTCTCCTCGCCAGACAAGATGGAAGAAGGAGAACCTGCCATGATGGGAGCCCTCTTGTTATGGGCACCATACATTGAAGAGGGGACAGTGACATGAGAACAGAAAACAAGCCATCTGGAAGAGCTGAGCAATTGACAACATAGCAGCCTATGAAATGGCTGGAGACTGCTATAAACAAATTTGATGTTGCTTATGCTGATTCAAATCATCATCTCCTTGAGACACATAATTTCCCAGCTCTGTCACCATTTTTTTCTTTTGTTAACAAAATTGTCACCAAACAAATGTCACTCTGGACAGACATCTGGGCACCATCTGATCCAGACCCTTCCTCGTAGCATGGCTGATGTGAAGCTTAGTTTCCCAGGCATGACTGTGCAAAAAAAGGGAGACACTGTAGGAGAAGAAAGATTGCCAAGGAAAGGTCATATATTTTAAAGCTAGTATCCAGGTCAACAGAATGCCATTTAATTACCATCTGAACATGGATGCAAATAATCAGAATTCAAACATTGACCTGTAATTGATTAATCAGAGCTTCCATATACCCAGGAAGCTCCTATCAAGCAAGTGGCCAGGGCTCAAAATTCCAGCCAAGCTATTGGTGAAAAGTAGCTCAAGCCTTCCTTTATGCTCTCCCTTCCCTATGATTTATGTTTATCATAATAAACATATGATAGTAAGTCAGTGTATTGAGAACATAGAGACAGGCTTATATGTAAAAAATATATAATATTTTGTATATAATTTTGATTATATGTAGATATATGCAAAGAATGATAAGAAAGTAGTTTTTCTACAAAGTGTAGGTGGTAGAAAATGAATTAATTTTTGTTAAAGGCTAAAGTATCATATTGGCATGCTTTTCACAAATCTCAAAATTTTGCAAAGTATCTATTATCAGTTCTAACTTTTGTTTTGCATAATAGGAAACTGAGACCCTGATCTGTATGTCTTTCATGAGGCCATAGTGACTTGTGCTAACAGAGTATGTATTCTGAAATCTTAGACCATGGAAGAACGAAGCAAATGCTTAGAAAACCCCTGTACTTCAAACAGTTCTGCAAGAGTAGACAAGTTAACAAGCTCTACTTCTGGTCCCCTGTCTCATGTCCCATGTCATTCATTTTGTCAGTCCTTTATTTATACTGTTTGCATTTACACTGCTATTCTAAAATAAAATTAAAAGCTACTACTTTATTACTAATTTATTTCAAGTTAGCACTCTCAGAGAAGGAAAAATCAACAGCTTATTTAATCTCCCATTATTTAATTTAGAAGTTACAGCTGAACTTCAACTGCATTATAGTAGATCTCTGTGAAGATATAGTAAATTAATTAGCAATGAAGGAGCAAATAAAGTGTTAATAGAATTTGAGCACAAGCAGTTACGTCCTCTTAAATACCCAATAACTATTGCATCATTGATAATAAATTATGATAGACCATGTAAGAACTACCTGAATATGAAATGATCTTACAAGAGATGCCCAGGTAAGAAGTACAAAATGAATTCATACTAGCAAGGCGCAAATTCTTTGCAATAAAAGAATGATTCGGGAAACCATCTGAAATCAGTTTTTACTACATTATCGTCATGATCTATCAGAACACATAAAAATGCAACAAGTGTGGCATTCTCTGCTAGGGATGGGAATATCAGATGTGCTCTGAAATAATTCAAGGATCTGATTTCTGTGCACCACACAAAAAAAGTGTCTACCTTTTTGGCCAAATATATCTGAAACCCAAATCAAGTTGAGGAAAGAGAACCCCTTGGACTAGTAGCAATAAAATAATGGATGACCACATTTACCTTATGGGAGAAATAAGAGGTATGACAAGACCCCAGACCATCTGGTTTGTGAACTGTAAAAAAAAAAAAAAAAAAAAAAAAAAAAAAAAAAAGTGCTAGGCTTTTTCTGGAAAATATCCAGTTGTAACAATTAAGAATGTGCAAATGTCCATGTAACATTTTGATTCACCAGTAGAGGACACCACACACTTCATAAAATTATTAGACCAGTCTGGTCAACTACTTTATAAATTTTGAAGCCAGGTGAAAACTCCGGACCAGGTCCCACTTGGGCCAAGCTCCTTCTCTAAAACTCCAGCAGAAACACCTGATTCTTCAGAGGCTATTTTTCCTCATAGATTTTTTCCTGACTTTCTCCTACAACCCAGAATTTAAGCCCATACCAGACCATATTCAGTCTCAAGATCCTATCTCTACTACCCGTTCCCTTACATTTCATAAACAGTTCCTACAATGATTTCTGTAATTTCCTCAGCTTACAAAACCACTGAGGGTGCAATATAGCAAGGATTTTCTTCATGACACGACCAAATATTCAGTGAGAAAGATGGCAGTGATTTCTCTTAAGACAATGATGTGTTACAGAAACCCAGTATTGAAACTATGGGTCAACTTTTGTCTCACTCATCTCAGACACAATATGGGTTTTTTTAGAACAAGTGTTAGAAAACTCTATTTTTCATGTATGATCACACTGCCTCCCAGGAGACAATTATAGTGTCTTTCGATATCTAAGAAAAATAGTTTTCCAAATGTACACATGGGTTGTAAGTCATATTTGCGCTATGTTCATTCATAAACACCAAGATGTGGGATTATTTCCACAATTATTTCCATTCCAGAGATATATTTGCATCTGTGCAAAGACTCCTGTTTCAAGATTTACACTGGTTCTAAATAAAGAAGCATTAAAGGAAAGGAAATGGTGTTTACAGGACAAATAGAATCAAGATATTTTAAATTTCACTCTCAGTTGAAATCTGTGTATTGAACTGCAGTCAAGCAACCAGTTAAAAAATACAGGAAAAAGGATTTCTTCTGTTGTCATTTAAATCCATCCTTACTGGGCCATTGTCTAAATCCTGCTTCTGGTGCCAGCGTGCTGGTGTATTTGGGATTTCTTGCTGACAAATACAACACTGCTAACATGCTCAGCTGTCTGTTTTCAGTGTAAAATGTAAAAATGCAGATGTGTCCAGAAGTCCAGTAGACAGTAAGACTGGGCCCTTCATTCATTAAAAGATGCTGGCAGGACTCCAGTGGCTTTGAAAGGCTTTCTGTAATCCATTAAAATGCTCTTTGAGGAGGAAGGTGTAAGTATCCTGTTATCTGAAATATACAATATATATGAAGATATGCAAGCAGCATTATGAAGAGCAAAGTATGTCTATGATACTGAAATGCCAGATGGGAAGTCAAAAACTGAGTGGGAAAAGTATTAACAATGACTGATAAAGATGGTAGACAGTTCATTAATGCTGTTTCTATGTGGAATTATTCTGAAGATCAAGCTAAAACCATTTTGTAATGTACATCCTCATAGTGAAATAAGGATAATGCATCAGGTATTAGACTTTCTGAGCCACTGTACAAAACATGAGGAATGTCTTTTATTTTCATAGACAAAGAGCAGCATTATATGGTCTCATTCAGAATGTCACTTAATTTATGCTTTGAGAAAAATACAAAACAGGAAGAATACATAAGAATTTTAACAGCTTATTTTGATTTCATTTTAACATTTGTAACTGCCTTGGTTTCCATGTAGAATGAATCACACATACCTACAGTGAAAGTCTGATTGCGTCTGAAGTCGAAAAGCAAATATAGTGTATATATATATATATTTTTTTTTTTTTTAACCTGTTCTTTTCAGTAAATATTAACTACTGTCAGAAAAAGAGAAAGGACTAGAGAGACTCCTATGGCTGAAAGCAAGTCTTCAAGCAAACTTAAAAACTCCCAAGGGTCTGCTCTGCAAAATAGTGATGGCTGTGCTTAAAGCCTCTGTACCACAAGTATGATCACACTTCACTCTTAGTGTGAACGCATATGCAAATGGGCTCAGCTTATTTTATACAAGAACCAAGATAATGTATCTAAGTGCAAGAAAATTTTAAGAGTACAGAAAATGGGAGTGACCAGATCTAGTTTGTTAATTGCAATTCTCTGCTTCCAGATAAATCTTCATCTTGTAACTCTTTTCTTAAAGCTAGGGAAAATTATTTTCAGAGCAGTTCTCTCTTTTCTTTTATCCTTATGCTTAATAGAAGTCTGTACCAGACCTCATTATCTCTTACAAGAAGCCAGTTGCTACTAATTTCTGATCTGAATTTCATCTGCAGGAAACCATACCAGAATTGTCTGCTACCTTAGATAACTTTTCTTTCTTCTCATAATTTACTTCTGTGGTATATGAATAGTGATATATCTTCTCAGTTTTGTCTATATCTGACAAAGTACCCTTGCAAAATAGGGGCTTGAAAATGTAGGATCTAGACACTAGGTCACACTGGTAAATTTCCTCTGAACCCGTTGGATTTTTCACACTTCATGTAGGAAATTAGTACTGTGTACAGCTTTTCAGATGAGCTCTGCTATGGTCTTGCACAACAGGATCATGCTTTATATTCTCTCTGACAGAAATAATGTGCCCAATACATATACCTTCTGTATGTCTTCTTCACAGGCATATCTCACCACAGCAGATCTTGATCTGATGTCTCTCACTTTAATCTTACATATTGTTACAATTAGTGATACATTTCTTAGTTATCTTTGATCTCATTTCACTTACTTTAGATCTCAAGGTCTTTTGCATTTGTCTTTCACATTCTGTTCCCCCACTGTGTGCTGCTTATCCTTGTACCTCCCTATATTGTGTCATCCATACACTTACTCATTAGCAGTACATTTACCTTTTCCTGCTTTAGGCTACTAAGACCTATCTTTGAGGTAGACCACAAATAACTTCTATATGATAATTTCTCTTTCAAAGTGTCTATCAGCAAAAGTGTAGAAGTTAAAAAGATGTCGCAAATTTAGTTGTTGCCAAAATGGCTGTCACTATACAGTGCATCAACATATCAATATGTGAACGACCTTGGATAACTACTTATATTAAAAAAAAAAAAAAAAAACTTCTAAATTCTTGGCAATGACATCAGCTGAAAAAAACATGTATTAACTTGAATCTTTTCCCCTTCTCAACACCTCATTAAGCCTTATATTTTCAATTGGGCTTGACAAAAATCCAAGATAAAACAAGGTATCTGACTCTTTAAAACTACAATAAAACAACACAGCAGAAGCCCACAGTAGCAGTAAAAGCCCATATTCCTCTAAATCCAAGTTCTAGTACATGAGACACAGCAGTTCAGGGACGAAGGAGAGAAATACAGATAAATATGTACTGTATCTCAACAAAGACAACAGTAGGTGTTTATAAATCATTTGCAAGGTCTCCAACTCCTCCAGTCCCCTATGACTTGAGTTTAAAGACCATTTTAATTCAGTTCCAGGATCTAGAATGATAAGAGTCTATGACAGAAGTGAAAAGAAATACATTATTAAAAATATTCATGTGTGTCACTTATCTGTAAAAAATACAGTTAATATCAGAGGTAATCTGTATTGCTGTTGCATCCAGCTATGATTGATGCCCATAAAGCAGAGGAGAGAGGGATACCAGGGAGGCCCAGTAAACCAAATGCAGTGCCAAATCATTTTACATCCTGCCTGATGAAGTTCTCTATTTCTCTATTCTAAGATACTCAGTTGATACGTAACTGGGTTAGTCAGGTACCCATAAACAGCCCCTGTCACAATTCTGTGCCCCAGGATCTTCAAAGATCTGATTGCTACAAAGAGGGGAAAGACTATGTCACAGCACTTCTTGCTTTGAGGCTGGTACCACTTTCATATCCAAAGGATGTGAAACGGTACATTTTTACAAATAGAAATAAGGAACAATTCTGAAAATAATAATATATGTCACAGATTTATATTATATAAATAGTCCCGGTGACATCATTGAAAAATGCACAGTTAATGCCCAGTCACTGCTGGAAAGCAGATGTAAAGGTAAACCCTTATACTAGCTTGGGATTGATCTATGCTCATACGTCAAAGGGCAAACAGAATGAAAGTAGCAATTTCATTACGGTGTCTGTCAAAATAATGCTTTAATTGATCCAAATTCTTTATTGTCTTTAATGGATTGAGCTGCCAAAGAGAGTTAATGCCTCACATATTTGGGTGAATTATAGGTTAGGATGCTCAAGAACTTGTCAGAAGAAAAATGATACCTTCACAGTGAAAGTGGTGGCTAAGGGTAGCTCCTTCAAGTGCTAAAAAGAAATAATGCTATAGGAATATTTTTAAAACAAAGATGTGTTTAAAACAAAACAAATCAAAACAAAAAGAACAAAACAAAAATGCTTTTCTCCTTTCAAATCTTTATTTAAATACAGTTTCTTCAAATGTAAAAATTCCTTGCACAAACATTCAAAGAGCAATTGTTCTTTGAGCAATTGTTCTACCAATTGTAGAATGGTATTTGAAGGAAAGATGTCTTCTGCATGTACTAGAAGAGTGCACAACTAAACATACAGTTACTCACACTGAGCTTTCCCACTATTTTCTTACAAAATAAGAAAATTCTGTGCTTAGAAATAGTACCTCTCTATGGTCAAATCCAGCAGAAACTGAGAACACACATGTTCATAGTGAAAGATGACACTGACTGATCCTATGTATGGACATAAGAATAACTTTTTGTGTGTGGTTCAGAGTTTGAGCTTCTCACAAATTCACAATACTAATGAATGCTCAAGGACAGGCAGAGAACATGGCTGGTAAAGTGGGGAGTGCATGGATGCAGTGTGTGAATCTTTCATAACAAATGCTATTTTCTATATAACTACTATTATCTGCTTCTGCAATGCTGTCGTTATAAATCTTTCTTTGATTGCCTTTCCTATTCTGCTGTCTCGTGCTTGTGGCAGGACTTGCTTTATTTTGTTTTGTTTGTTTGTTTTGTGTTTTGTGGTTGTTGTTTATTTGTTTGTATTTTGGACACAGAGAGAAAAAAAAAAAAAAAAAAGCCAAAGAGAATTGGGTCTGAAATGTAAATATGCTTTTGATGTGTAGTGTTATTTGTCACTCTTCCCCCAAAACAGCACAAGTCTAGAAAATTTCCGATGTCTGGAAAACATTTTCTCACCTCCTAACTGAAAGTGCTTATGATGCATGACCTGCCAGCAAGTTAGATTTTGGTGTAAAAAAAGGTCATGCAGAAACCAAACATTTTTATTTAGCAACAAAGATTCATCGCTAGAGTCAGCTAGCTGCTCTCCTTTATGCAACTAGTTTCTAATTGGAATTACACCAATGATCAGAAGTTATACTTTCCTCTGTGAAATACCTGCCCATGGGAAATTGCAACAGAGCTTGTTCAGTTGAGATTTCTGAACCACAGAGGAAAATGCAAGCAGGAAGTCCCTGAACTGTAATTTCCATGCTATAAAGCAATAAATAAATAAATAAAATAAGATAAATAAATAAATAAAAGATACCTGAATCCAAGTCTTCAAATTTGGCAAAAATCAAACTTTTCAGTCAATTATTTATAAATTTTGCAGACTGCAGTCAGTATTTACACACATTCATTTCAATTAGTTGTTGTTGTCACCACTAGAAATGTTATCAAAGGCAGTGTTGATGGAAAACATCTGTTGATTCTTGTCCATCTTCTCTCAGACTTCTCTTGACAGAGGACTTTGGCTTTGTAGATGTGCAGTGGGAACACCCTGATCTTGTCATCTCCCTGCAGTCACTCTTAAGGCACGAGAGCATGAAGACTGGAAGGGTGGAAAAGCAGCAACAGTGGTTCCCAGGAAGGAAAACCATGCCAGCTGCCTTTGTTCCTTCCAGAATGGGGTGGTCTGGGATGATGCATGCACCCTGACAGTCACTGATAGTTTGTTTCTTTCATAACTGGAGGTCTGGAGTTTTCAGGAGTTCCTGGACCAAAACAACTTATTGCTTGCATGTGAACTTCTCAAGCACTATGCATAACTAACAAACTCTTTACACTTGCCCTAAACTTACAAGCTCATTGAACTCCTCGCATTATTTCACACTACCTTACATACTGTTAAATAGGTAAAGATTGTCACTTGAAACTGTTTCCATACATGTTAGCAATCTCTTAGAGGGGCTGACATTGAGTAATGGATGTCACATCTTGCCCTGTGTTCACAGTGTCAACTTGAATTTTTGAAGACAAATTCAGTTTTGTCCACAGGCATTCAGAATGGGTGAATCCAGTATGGTTCCTGGTCACTGACACAAAAATCCACAGGAAAACAGGTGGACACTGATATCCCCAAGACCTGTTCTGTTCCTGGATTCAAAACTGAAGAAAACCATGTTCAGTCTAAGCAGAAACTACAGCGGGTGCCAAGAAAAGCAAAGGAGAAGCGGACTGATAGCTCTCCTAGCTGCCTTGTTTGGAAGATATGCAGCTGCATCATAGACCAGCTAAGCTTTCACAGGGGTTATTTTGGTATATCCAAGGAGAAAGGATTGCAATAATCCATATCACAGAAAACCAAAACTTGGATTACAGAGTCTTGGTTCACCTCCAAAGCTGTGTTTCTTTGCTATCCACAGTCATTCCTTACAGTGACTATAATAAACATCCAAAAATGGAGCAAAACTTGAGGCAGAATCCAGTACTATAACTTAAACAGGGAATAAGAGCAGTCTACCTATGAGGCGATGCCTGCAGCTTTTCCTTTTCATCAAAGTAGTTCCCTTTTTAAAAAAATTACAACTCTTATTTCTTAGCTTTGAACCAGGCCCTTTTCATCTCAAATCCCATTTTTCACCGCATTAGGGATCACTCATATTTGACATTTAAGACACTACAAATGGACATCATTTTCTGTAAAACAGTATTACATATATGCTCACTGAGATGGAGAACAGTGGCATTTAACAGAAGTTTTCCAGGCGAGAGCTACTGGGCGAGGAGGTGGAGGAAGCTCCTACTAAACAGCTTCAGACTTGCAGAGAGAAATGAAAGAAGGCGTTTTGAAAGGACAAGATCTCCCCACTCTCCCAAGTCTTTCAGTAAGTCAACTGCCTCAAATGCCAGGTAAGCTAAAACTGTGATAACACTGAGGTCTCATCTGCCTGTAGTTGTAAACTACAGTGGCAAAGGGCTCTCTTTACATCTAAACCAACATGATGCTTCACCAGCACTCAGCGAAGTCAAATGTTGCAAAACCTAGCCTGCCACCAGCTAGCTACTCATTGGTGATGTAAAGCAAGACATGTCTGGGGCTGTGGAGGGCACTGGTGTCTTCTTAATTAGAAGCTGGAGTTATCAGTTAGCAACTGGGAAAATCACCAAGGAAGAAAAGAAAGCAAGGAAAAACATGAATGGTTCCAAGACTGCTGACTGATCTACTGGTTTTTCTGTGAAGCTGAGAAGGCCTGAGGCAAATGAAAAAAAAAAAAAAAAGCAGGAAATCTTAATAGGGTAGCTACAAGAAATATGCCAGTGAAACAATGTCTTGGAGGAGTAGTAGATGTCCAAGTTTTCAAAGTGACAATGAGAACTCATTCACCCAACAAGAAAACACATGCCCCAACCACTGAATTACTCTGTCTTTATTCAACAGCATTTCTAATTATCAACTCTGTCCTGAGTTTAAAACTCAACTGTAAATCTTAAAGTAGTGACTGAATCTAGTACAGCCTCTAATTATTAAAAACTCTTTGTGAATTAGATCTGCAAGTATTGAAAGCCAAAGCCTAGATATCTTATCAATGACTTTGCAGATTCAGCTTCTGGAAAAGTGGTTGACCCATGTCAGACAGTCATTTTCAACTTTCATGCTTAGAAAAGTGCTAAAAGTGAATTAGTACTAATGCTTTTCCAAGGTTTGTTAACCTTGCTTGCTCAACAGCTGCTCTCTGTTCATTATAAGTCTAAAAAGGAGCTGTAATGGCCTTGGCATTGCCAGAATTTGGGGAGCAGTGCTCTAAAAGCTTCCGAACAATTTTCCCCTTGGAGAAAGATGATTGGCAAACATTGGCAGTCTGAGGACTTTTACATTGTGCGATGATGAATGCCACAGACGTACAGTAAATAGGGCTGCTGCGAAATTTAATGGCTGCTTTAGATGCTTCATTTCTTATTAGAAAAGGTCACCCATTGTCCTAGCTCACATGATTAATGTGAGCTCCTGTATCTTTATAGGATATTTCTACAATATGTGCTTTGCAAGTAACTGTTTGTTCGTCATTTCAGACTATACCAACGTTTGCTACTCAACGTGAATTTAGATTTGTTGTTGAATACAAGCATTTTTCTGGTAGGCTTGTGTAAGCTGTCCTACTGGGAAGAGGCTTATGACTGGGGCCTAAACTATGCGTGTAGCCCACTTTAGTACAATTTGCTCCAGCAGGATTGCTGAAATTCATGTTTGCAGTGCCATTTTAAATAAACAAATTACGAAATCCATGCAGCACTTCTTTACCTATTCTGTAAATTTGAAACAGGATTTGTTATTTTTTTTTTAATCATCATTATTTCCCTGAGGTCTGGGTGGCTTATTGCCATCCATACAAACAGAAAATATTAACAAGTTCTAGTTTCCTTATTCCAAAGTTTTTCATCTTACACCTATGAGCCCAGTGCTTCACAACAGGTCTTGTTACTTATTAGGGATATCTGGCATCGAAAGGCAGACCTTTCTTCTGTCATGAAACAGCAAATGCCTTTGACAAAGACTGGGACAGACTTATAGACAAAATCACATTTGATTTAGGAATCCCAGGACGTGTATATCAGTCAAATGTAGTTCATTCTTGATCTTAAGTATTTAGTCTCACTATCCTTTACTCAGAAGTCCAAAAGTGGACAGCCAAATGGGGATTCAGAAAAATAGGAGCAATAGATCATTCAAAAAGGGAAAAGAACAGTGAAATTAAAAGGCATGAGATCACTAAATGGGCTGAATTTCCTGAACAATTCATATTCCATAAGTTATTCCCTCTTTTATATTTCATATAAGGTCTATCCTTCCGACAGCCCCTAATTCTGTAATTGTTACTAGCATTTTCCTGTATGTTTCAGTTTTTTAAGAGGGAAGGCATTAAACAAAGAATCCTAAATAATTGAGCTAAATATCTACAGCAGATGTTATCCTATATATATGAGGTATATGCAATACAGCTACATGCATAGGATAAAATGTACCAATTTTACAACAAGCTAATGCCACTGACAGGCTATCCTCTCAAACACCTGAATTATTAATAGATATGCCAAACCCATGAGGACTTCTAAAAGGTAAGCATTTATATAACAATTTTCAGATTATTAGGAAATAAAAATAGAAACAGGCATGAGACATTTCATCTATATTAAATATGACTCAGAACCTAAGAATCTGTAGCTGGATTTTGCTTCTGAGTTTCAACCTCCAAGCTTTGTTTAGCCTTCATTTATTGCTGTAGCTGTCCATATACCCAGACCAGCACAAGCATTAAAGCAAAAGAAATGTCTGTCAGCAATTGAAGGCTTTTACCCAATATTCTGCAAGGTTTTACAACTACATCTTCCATTAAAATAAGATTAGCTTATGTTGGTATACTAAACTGCTGAATATGGAGAGCAATTATTTACCACAATTTAAAGACATTAAGAACTTGTCAGAATCAAATCAATTCTTGGTTAAGTAAGGTACATTAATAATTGCCAGTTGATGAAACTAATATGGATTTTATTTTAAACTGAGAGAGAAAGAAAATATTCATCATCCTTGTCATTTTTATGGAGTTATTCAGAGAATGAATTATTGATTATAGGCACGGGATGAGTGAATAGACTGTAGATGTTTAGGTACTTGTCAAATTAAGAAGTATGATTACAACAAAATGCAGAATTATGACAAAAATAGGTGCAGTGTCTGACAGTTCTGTACCAGTGAAGAACAGGTACAGCTGATTTGTATAGAATCAGGCAAAAAGATAAAGGTCCAAGATCCCTCACTGTTCAAGAACATAAAAATCTCTAAAGCTAACCTCAAAATATTACAAAAAATACATATGTACCCTCCTCTGTCTTTCATTAATTCTGGGGTAACTTACAATGCCTCCATTTTACACACTTGTGCCTTGACCTCTATACTAGGGAAAACGTCACACCTCCTCACACAGGACAACTGGGCACCCCAGAGGATGCAGTGCAACCTGCATTGCTGCAGTGAGAAAAGACCTCAGTCACAGTTGGGGCCCCAGTGTCGTGTACCAACACTGAGCTTCTTACCTCCACACAGCAAGTAGACAAGGGCAGGGAGAAGGCAGAGCCTGGGGGGCCATGTGCTCTGAAGCTTTGTTTTGACACTGCAGTGTTTTGACGAGTAGCTCTGCATGTGAGTGAGCTGGCAGCTTCTCCTGGGAGGGAAGGCATGCAGGCATGTACTTGCATTGCTGTAGGACAGTGTATACTGATTAGGGATCGATCATTATACTTTGTGCAAGTACTTTTCTTCTTCTTCTTTTTTTTTTTTTTTTTTTTTGATTAATTATTTATGAGGGAATTTCAGTATTAGAAATAATTTACCTTCAAATGTTTCCTTTCTATCAAAAGCCTTCTGAAAGCCAGGTTCTCTGTCTTTTTGGTTATATGTTGGTAGTCAAGGTCTTTCTTTATGAGACAGCCTCCCCAGCTAATTTTATCTTTCAGCTTTGCTTTATAATAGTCACATGCTGGTGTGATTTAGACAATAAAATGATGATAAAATATATTATTACTTTTGATTAATGTTATAATTTGTTGGTGCAGTTAAGCTTGTCTGACTCAGTCCACTGTGTTCAGAATGTTGTATAACAAACATAACCTTTGATCATTTTATATACCAAAAAAGATCATAATATTGACATTTTATCTGGAACATTTTCATGGGGTTACAAAAAATAGCATAAAACTGCTCTTTGAAAGGTCTTATATATATATATGTATTGATTTAATATTTAGTGATGCTTTCAACAATCAAGAGACACGGGATTCTGTAGGTTTCCTTTTAAAGCTCCACATGGGTTACTTTTAGAACTGCAAGTACTGTGTTCACAATGCTAAATAAAAATTGTGACTTTATTTTAATTACATATTTGCCCTTTAAGAAATATTGAGCATTAGGAAGAAATTCAGGCTCTTATTTATTTATTTATTTATTTATTTAATGAATTTTAGTAGCTAGACTACAAGTCCACTTTTGGCCACTGATTGAGTTAAGTGAGTCATATTTTGCTGTGAAGAATGTACACCACAAATAATGTGTTATATTCCCAATATATTTCAGACCACTGAACTGAGTTTCTTTAAGCTGACTCTACAGATATACAACTGTATTCATTTGAAAGTTTAAGAGATGATTTCATAGGAGTTTACCATATAATGAGGAAGCTTTTAAAATTTCATTCACACAAATACCGTCAAAATGAGATAGTAGATGCTTGTCAGTTACAAGTAAATAAATCCTAATCCTTGAGGGGAAAATGGGCATTGGATTATCCACTGCTATAGCTCACTTGTCAGCCCTTTGGATAAACTAATGATTAAGGAAAAGCACTTTGTAATGCGTGGTTTAACCCTGCTGATTTCATTATAATGATCTGAATGAGACATGTATGATGAAGTGATTAAGATCCATGAATCTCTAGACTGAATGGAGAACACAGTCTCTAAAAGGGGCCCTGGTGAGACATCCCTCATAGTTTTGTTATGGAAGAAAATGCTAAGTTCTGGAGTCTAAAGAAGTCTTCATTGTCACAGCAGTGATGTTACATTGTTTAACTTGTGCTTGGTCCTTCAAGCCTAGTCCACAAATCTAACTTCAATGACAACACAATACATAGGGAAAACGGGTGCCCAAGAACAAGGTTCACAAAAAACCTCCCACTCAGTTCAAAATCCCTGCATGAAATTCCTCCTCTTCTTTTTAAAAGTCCAGAAGAAAACCATTTTATTACTCTCTTGTGTGTACTCTCTAATGTTAATCAGATCCTGTTGCAAGAGTGCACCAGCCTCTATCCAAACCCCTTTGAGCTGGGAGAAAGAACTGGTCCTGTCCAGTTCTGGGTATGCTCTGGGCTCTGTACTGCTTGACCCCATCTCCTACATGTTCTGGTTATACTCAAAAGCAGATCCTTATTCATAGGGAGCCTGCAGCTGCAATTTTCCATTTAGAAACATAAGTTATGCCACTTTTGAGATCTACATCTAAGTTTCTTTCTGAGATTTTCTCTCCAGCATCTATATAACCGGAGGGTTTTTAACCTCTGTAAAAAGGCCACTGTGGGGAGAAATAGCAGAATCTGCCCAGGGAATGGAGACATGGATGAAAGAAGGGGCATAGCTGGCAGGGGGCATGGGCTGCAGTACATCTTAAGACTGTAATATGACTTGAGGTTGCAGTAGCATCATTGCCAGTTGGCTGTGTTTCCATACCAGTCCTCAACTGCCACAGTCTTTCTCTTTGTAAGCTCCACAGAGGTAAAGTGTAAGTAAGCATCCTTCCCTCATCTGACCCATCCACTGACATCACATACCACCCTCATTCAAATGTCTCTGGGTGCAAACCATCATCTGTCACAGGGTGTGTATCTACCTGCGACATATTTTTCATGGGAGGAGAAGAGAATTTGCACATGGATACATTTATTTGGGTATGTATCTTGTAGGGTAAAGTCTAGGCCAAAAAAAAATGTATCTTATTCCCTTCCTTTATATGCACTTTTAGTATTTCAAAACCTGTCCACCTTCCCTACTTTTTATGGCTGTTTTTCATGCAACTTTTAATTAACAATAACTTTTCACATTAAAATTTAATTAATTTTTTCCCCATAGTGAATCATTGGTCAACAATTCACAGCAAGTCTTATTAAAATCCGATGTAATTACTCTCTACACATCCTGAGAACATTACAAACATTTAGTTCTTATGGTCACAATGATTAAAGAATTGAATTTGCTGAACATTATTGTTAGAGCTTATACATCCACAGAGTCAAATGTATTGGTGCTTTGTGCTAGACTTGTAAAACTACACTTTACCCAGCCAAGCTACTCAGCTAAATCCTTTTTATCAGATTGGAATTGGAAAGGACTGCAGAGTTTGTAGGAAAATTTGTAAGTGCCATTCTTCTTTTTGTTCTTAGTGCTTGGATTGCTGATTGCATTCTCCCCTGGCTGCCTCACTGGATTTTCCACCAGGGATTTACAATAGCTCACCGTATAAAGAAGGAAATAACAAAATTATTAATGACCCATTGACGCCTGCCAATTTTGAAGAGGTTTTTTACCTGGGGCTTTCAAGTATTTCATAATTATTTGACACTACTGACTGCTTTTGCCAAGTCCACATATTTCCTTAAGGCTGCTGCAGAGTGCACAAATACATTCCAGGGTTCCAATTATGCACCAGCTCAGCCCAACATGTAGCTCTTCCACTCAATTTACGATGCTCACAGGTGTTCCTTAGGATTCAGCATACACTGCACCACTCATCACATACCTGCCATCACTTCTTGAGTGTCAAAGGCTCATTTTGCCTCCTTTATCCCTCCTCACTCTCTCTACTCACACATAAATCACTCCTATGTTAGCAGTGCACAAATAATCTGCAAGATTTTTGTCATGATACTTCACAGAGGCTACTTCTCAATGAGTTTAGAAAATTAACAGGTTGAAAATTGATTATTTAAGATGCAGAAAACCTCTGATCAATGTTTCTAGGCACTGTCCTACATTTACAAAGTGAAAGCCCTATTTAGCAAAACAGGATTAAATGCACAAGAGATATTTTTGGCATTTGTTTACTAGATAGCATTTGAGACAGAAGAAGCCCCACACTGTCACATGAGGATCAGTGACTTCCCAAGTCTGAAGGCAGATTGCATTTCTTCTCTTTTCCCTATAAATCACAGGTGTTGCAGACACTTCATACCCACCCACCACTGGGCAGGTATTGACAGTAAACCCTGGTCTCCATTCCAGACGGGCTTGATTTGGGTTGACTGTAACCTCCACAGCAGCAGTGAAGGTGTTAGTGCAGGTGATGAGGACAGCTGAAACTCAGTTTTACAGAAATGTGGATATATAATCTCATCTCCTTTCTCAAGTTAGTAGTGAATCTCAGATCTATTTGCACTCCACTATTCTGACAACAGCATATTATATTCCAAGGAGATATCTGATAGGAAAAAAAAATACATCAAGACTGTCACACTACTAAAGAAAAAGGAAATTAATATATGTTTACCTTACAGGACTAGTGACCTGTTTTGGGATTTGAGTTCAAAGATATAATGCAAGGACCTACTTGTTTGTTCAAACAATTCTGAAAACTGGCCAAGAAGTAATAATATCCTTGACATCTGTAGCTCTTTAATGCAGGAATTACATTAGAATAACTGACAAGCCTTTGCATACACACAGCTTCCCATATGCTAGGTGTTTCTTTTAAAGTAAAGAAAAATCATTTTCCAATTTTTATCTAACTGCCACTTCAACAGGCAGGTTTTCTAGGACAAAATTAGAGTGCATTTATCAAAAGATGACTAAAAGATGAAGGAAAAAAAAAAAAAAAAAAAAAACTGCTAAGTCACACAGCTACAAAGCTTTCTTGCAGTCAAGGTCTCACAGAATGTACAAAACAAGCTGCCATGGGAAACCTTTAGAGCCAGGTTGCGTGCTTCTTGGTGTTGTTTTCCTTCTCACCAGTGCTTCAGCTACCACTAATGAGACTGTTCCTGACACAGCAACGTAACCAGGAGCTGTATTTGGACAGAGCACAAAGAAGTGGAAATGCAGCAGGGGAGGACAGGAACAGTTCATAATACCAGGACAATTTTGCACAGTGGTGCTCTTTGGATCAAGGGAGTAAAGACTGTGGGGAGGACAAGGAGTTGAAAAGGGAATTATATTAAGTATCACATGACAAATCAGTTGCTACCAGAACCTTAAATTAACAAATTTGTCCCTTCTTTTTTACTGCTGAAAGGTATTGCATATTTCTTCTAAATCCAAAAATTGGCTCACTTGTTGGCAGGAATTTTTACTCACAAAAAGAAGAACAAGATCTTTTCTAAATCACAGCCAGTATCTAGCATATACATTTGCTGATAAACAGAAGAACTTGCACTTCCTTTGAGGACGGACAGAAAAGTGAGATGACAAAAGCTGTGTGAAACTTGAAAACAACAACAGCTACAGTCTGTGTGACTGAAGCAAGAGTTTTAAGCTGCAGATTTAGTTTTGAAAGTTACACGGCAAAAATTACAACCTTCAGCTGTGAATGAGAATTCACAAAGACACTGTGAGGCCACAGCAAACTTTCTGATGTAGAAAATCTACTCTTCCAAATCTACTAAGCTAGGAGAGACTTACAAACAGCAAGCAAAACATATTCCAGCTGATTAGGTCCTCCATCATGTGTTTTTTGGCACAGGCACTCGTGCTTCCTTATAAATACTTTCACAGTTAATTTTAATGCCTGTCACATAAAGTATTAATAGCAGGACTCCAAAATGGTGCCAGCACAGCTAGTCATAAGCCACATGATTATATTGCTAAATACTAAGTGTAAATATGAAAATGTGATTGGAACCTGCCTGGCTCAGTGTTGCTTAACACTGAGTTTGAATTCTCTTCTTCAGAAGCCATGTAACACGTTTTTCTTTTCATGCTACTCTTTGCTCATGCTTCTTTGATAAGTAGGTAAATGCACTCTCTAACACTGACGAAACAGGTGTTTGTGTAATATCCTCAGGAGGGCCACCACAATGTTTTTCAGAGGGGAATAAATGACAGCAGTGGCAACTGCAAAACAAACATGAATTGACTACTGCAGTATTGTCACGGCAAGGATTAGTCTTTATGAAGTCTATTGTGGTTTGTCATGTTAGTGACTAGGCAGCTGTGGAAATCCTACACAGGGTTTCCATTTCTTGCCAGCTCACAAAAACAAAGCAGTGTGGCACAGGGAAAGGGGGGCACAACATAAGTGATGTGGTAAAGCTTAGCAAGCGTATTCAATATTATGGCATACTGCATGAGGGAGAAGCTCCAGAGGTTTGTGGTTATCCAGTTCTCCAAGGTGACTAGGTTGGACGTCATTCTCTGTTCCACTGAGGGAGCTCTTCTTTTAACATTTACAAGCTGGAGAGCTGGAGTGATTTCAGCATGCAAACTCCCAGAGCCCTTCTTCATCTAAAAGCTGGGTGGCACCTATTGCTCATTCCAGATTCACAGCATGACCCAGACCCATCTCTCACTTCTTGTTTCATGGGCTGGAAATGCTGGTTGTGTGCAGATGGTCAGCGAGTGGCTCGAGCACGTGGTTATTCTCACTTCCCTTCTGTGCCTTCCCCACTAATCTCACTGCTGCTTTGATTGCCTGGTGTGGCTGCTGAAGAAAATCAGCAGATGGAGACAAGCTAAACGAGTCTTCTTGAAGATAGGTATGAGAATTTCACTGCAGTGCCTTCATCCCTATTTTCAGCCTTGAGGGAGCAGCAACCCAAGAAGAAAAGCACAAGGTGAATCAGGATGGAGGGAAAAAGTGGTCACTGTTGACTACAGACAGCCTTTAGTTCTCTGATTTCCCACAAATATCTACAATTCCCCCTCCCCTTGTAATGTGTGTACAGATATCTACCGACCTACAAAACCATATGATTTTACTAATGCAGCTCAAAAAATGCCCAACAGTAATTCTTGTGGATTTTGTTTCATTTTGTTGTTGTTGTTTTGTCTTCCTTCCTTCCTCTATCTTTTTCTTTCTCCCTCTCTCTCTCATTTCTTCTCTTTCTTTCCTTCTTTCCTTCTTTCTTTCTTTCTTTCTTTCTTTCTTTCTTTCTTTCTTTCTTTCTTTCTTTCTTTCTTTCTTTCTTTCTTTCTTTCTTTCTTTCTTTCTTTCTTTCTTTCTTTCTTTCTTTCTCTCTCTCTCTCTCTCTCTCTCTCTCTCTCTCTCTCTCTCTCTTCCTATGGATGGACTTTCTCAGGAGCTCATTTGAATGGGTTTCCCAAGGAAATACAGACAGCCATGATACCTGGCACCTTCATTTCTCCCATAAGAAGTGTACAGTAGCTTGTGTTCAAGTGATAAAACCAAACAAAAAGGAGAGACTACTGTCCATGCTTTTCTGCAGAAGAACAAAACAAATAGATGACAGATGGTAAACACATCGCTTAGGCAATGTGAGAAGCTGCTCACAGGCCAAGGTTGTAAATGAAAAATAAGACTCTGTGGAATAGAAAATAGAATTAGAGGCTGATGATTGTTCTGGGGTGTTGTTGATTTTTAGTTGTTTTTAGGAAATTGGAGTCATGTTCCCAATATTGAATTCATTAAATGGCTTCATTTTTCCCTTTTCTTCTGTTGACAATGAACCTGAAACCTATTTGTATGGTTTTGTTTTATTTTATTGTATTTTCCTGATTTCAAGACATTCCTGATTTCAGGACAGGTGACAGAAAATCTAACCAACATAGCCTTAGATGATTGTACGGTGTCCTGAAGTACCACTGAGCTACTGTGCATTTGCTACTTTCTTTTAATGAAGTCACTGCAACATGGCGTTCTCTCATCCAGAGAAGCAAAAGCCTCATTACATGCTGAAATAATTTGGCTATTTATTTTTAGAGTTAATATATTCCCTCTCTCTCTCTTTTGTTGTTGTTCTGCTTCTTCTGTTTGGTCATGGTGAGTGTCTACATTAGTAATTTAGTTCAGTTGTTTCACTCCACAGATCTGTTCCTACTGGGCTGTGCTCCCTGACAAATCAGCAGTACCCAGCACCAACTGTTAGATTTGTCCCAGTTGTTTTATTGAGCTTGCCCTGGTACTCTATGGCAGATTATGTTCTGCAATACATTGCCTATTTTTCACATCTGTTCAATGTATCATGGATCTTGCCTACTTTGGTTTTGCAGGAGACCCTATTATTAGTGGGACTGGTTTACATATTTTTTCCACATATGTTACAGACTATAAAGCAGTTACAACAAATATGCCAGTGAAAGCTGTTCCCTGATCAGTCCCTTTCTCTGCTAAAGACAAGAAAGTCTTTAAGGATGTTTTCACTCAAGCAAGGAAAACAGTGAGCAAAAGGTTAGATCAGAAAAAATAAGTATCAAATAGAACATAGCAGAGGACTACAGATAAATTACAGAATAATTGCTGCTAATAACTTATTATTCATTTTACTCTTGCCAATCTAACGGATTTTCATTGTACAATATTGAGATAAGAGATTACTGTTGGGAATTGCAAGAATGAAGACAGGAAGGATAACATCCAGCTAGCCAGACTGTAAATTGTCTCAAAGTCAGGCTGCATTAGCAATAACCTGACAGTGGAACCACATTAGATTATACTAAGATGGTGAGAGCAGTATAGAATGCCCTGAATCAATCCTATGTACCTGTCTACCCAACTGGAGGCTAAACAGTGACAGATGTAGGGCAAGGACACATCAGTCTCCCTCAGCATCTCCCAGACTGCAAACAACCCTACCTAACCACAGACAGCAAATAAGGTATTTCCAGATCAGAAAGCTGCTGGGAGATGTGCATCCCAACCCTCCTCATGCATATTACAGAGTCATGCAGCAGTGAAAACTGACAAAAGATAGAAGTAAAGCTCTATGTAAACTTCCTGGTATCAAAAGGAGGTGTGGATTTCTGACCAGTCCGTATCACAGATGACTATCTCTACTGTCTGGCAGACCAGCTTGCTTGCAGATTTTGCCACGTCTGTGACCCTTTGTGTGATGTTAAGCCTAATCATATGACATGCAGGCAAGATCAGACCCAGAGCACCCTGGATTCAACGAAGGCTTTTTGACTTTCAGGGAATGCATGAACTTTAATACAGTTCTGCTAGGAAAAATAAAGATAAACAGAACCACACTACTATTTGTTTTTAAAACAAGCAAGGAAGCAAACAAACATCTGTGCTCTTCGCATCTCTGAAGCAGTGGTGAAGAAATTATGTGCATTTGGCAGGTTGTGCACACGCTCTCCACAAGAAGGCAGATACCCCAGCAATGCATCTGCCTCCACAAACCTGGGGGCTTTTAAGGAAGCTGAAGCTGTCATCCAGCCATGCCATCCTCCCCAGAAATGGTCACAAACCACCCCATGGTGGTTTGGTGGATGGGATGTTTTATATGGGCTTTATGCAAAGGTGCAGATACATCACATGAAAAATTCTTACTGCAGTGTCTTGGGTTAGCAGAGTACATTAAACCTCAGACTTCCATGAAAACTACCAGTGTTCCAGTTCCCCTCCTGATGAATCCACCAGCATTAATTCAGCAAGTAATTGCTGAAGGCTACCTGACTTTGAAAATTCATACAGCCACAGTAACAGTCAAGTGTTGTGTAGGAACTTCAAATGCCAACTTCAGATTGGGGTCCATGTTGTGCACCAACAGAAGATAACCAGCAGGGTGAGATGTAGGCTCAAAAATGTTAAGCTCGCTGCATAACATGCAGATAAACTATAAAACCCGAGCACAAAACTGGTTGAAAAAATGTGTCCAAGGGAGTTACTAATAGCACCAGTATGCTCTGTGAGGATTTCACTTGTGTACAACACCTTTCAGTATACCTATTAATAGACTGGATAAAGGAAAATATAGTATTTCCTAAATCTACAAGTTTTACCAACACGGAAAAGATGAATAGGAAGAAATTCTTACAAACTGGGAACACAAACTGGAAAAAAAAGAAAAAAAAAAAAGAAAGAAAAAAAAAAAGAAAAAGATCAATTTCATTAAAAGCAAATAGAATTTTCTAAATTAGGCAGAAACAATCACCTGTATCGCAGCTAGTGAACATCTGGACAGGTAGGTGTTCTACAGAAAAGAACCTGGGTCGTATGCCACATGAATAAATAATATTGGGCTGTTGCCAATAGTAATAACACATATACATGTTATATATGTGTGTGTATAATATCTAATGTATAGTACATTATATATAATGAAATACAATTAAATAAACAGGAGCAAAACCTGCAATAACAGGACATTTTTCTTTTCTGTTCAGTAATTCTAAAGATTCCAATGAAATACTGTTTTCAATTTAGGTACTGGGTTAGAAAAAGGAAAAAAAAAAATACAAATACTAATAGACCCAACTTGCAACATGAGAGAATTAGCATAGACATCAGGGGAAAACTTTCTAGTGGTAAGTATACCAAGGCACAGGAACAGATTGCCTGGGAAGCCTTCCTTAATAGGTTGGCATCTGTCAGCTAATGATGTAAGTATAGTTGATCCTGCTGTGGGTAAAGGGATCGATGGGATGATCTCTTGATTCTCTAATTTTGACAAAACACGGTATTAAACATACATTTAAGCAGAAGCAAAAAAATATTACTGGCTAATAATACTTATATAATTTTGTATAGCTTAAACTACAGTCAAAATGAAAAGGGGATGAGTTTTCTTTGTTTAGTCTTCCTGCAACTTTTATTATTATTATTATTGTCATTTAAAGGAAAAAAAAAATCAAGCACAATGAGATATTAGCATTTAAATGAGTCCAGCTGTGTACTGAAGCTCACGTC
The DNA here is from genome assembly GCF_965140915.1 of Aythya marila. Taxonomy (NCBI): domain Eukaryota; kingdom Metazoa; phylum Chordata; class Aves; order Anseriformes; family Anatidae; genus Aythya; species Aythya marila. Next base: position 114,463,396 of record NC_139043.1, on the reverse strand, counting down.
TTGCAGGAAATAAGCAAGGTCCACTCTCTGATTACTAATGTTTGCATGAAGACAATTTATCTGTGCACTTGCCTGTAATCTCACAATGAAAGAAAACCAATGGAATATGAAGAATAATGGAGAACAAAGTGCTGAAGACAAGTGTCTTCCTTCACTTTTTTTTTTTTTTTTTTTTTTTTCAGATAGAGGAAGGTCTGTCTGTGTGTATGTGAAAAAAAAAAAAAAAAAAAAAAAAAAAAAAAAAAAAGCAGCAGTTCTATGCATATGCCCATGAATAGATACAGTCACATTGTATCAAAGCTGTGTTTTATTGTTATGTTATGTTTTGTTCTGGTTTTGTTGGTGGTGGTGGTTGTTGTTTCTTTGTTTTGTGTGTATGTCTGTCTGTGTTTAATGATTTTAAAGGACTCAGGCTTTACACCTTCACACTGGTTTAAGCAGCTGATCCCAGTTTGAGTGCGGTGGCCCCAATACCAGCCTCTCATCCACACAGGCAGAGAAAATTTTTACAGAGATGGCTGCAAGTGATTCTTTGTAGGGAGTTACAATCTAAGCAGAACACTCACTGAGTACACACAGAGGTGGTCTTATTTTAAGCCTTCTTCCTTCATCTCCAGCCAAAGAAATCTTTAGCAATTGCTATATCCAGGCCAAGCTTTCATCTTCAGCTTGTTGTGCAATATTAAAGTGCTAGAAAAACATAGGCAGAATATTTGGATAATGGATTATATTTTTCAACCTGAGGTAATTCAGAAGGTTGGAGGGATTTTGCTCAACATTACATCCAGTAAACAGGCTATCACCTTTCAACACAGCCAAGAATGGAAATGTTCAGCTGAAAATGTAAACAGGTTAGTAAGTTATGAATGTGAAGAGAGGAAATTATACTGCTTTGCTATAAAGATTCAAAATAACCACTGAAATTACTTTAAGCAAGCCTCAGATCTTCCAGTGACATACCATTCTCAGTGTTTCTTATTTAGTTTGCCATTAGGAATAAAAAAGGAAACAGATTTTTATATGAAATCACTTCTCTCTTTCAGGAAGATTCCAAAATGTTTTATAGGCTCATACATAGCAATCAAAACAGCCATGGAGTGAAGCCACAGTTTCACAAGTGTACAGACTGCATGTGCCAATTTTTCTGAAAGTTTAACTAAAAAATGAAGTAATAAATCCAATAATGGCACAGGTTATCACAAGGGGGCCTGGAAGAACATTCTGTTACTGCAACACACAGCTACCGGCTCCAGGGTAGTGGCAGGTCTTGGTTTCAAATCGTGTCAAGGATCCCTTAATTAAGAAAATAGTCAGGCCATGAGATCATTTCAAATTCCCCCAACCCTTCTGGTATCTAAGATTTCACATAACACAAACCTGAGCAAAACTAGGGTGTAGGTCTTGCAAGCCATTCTACAGATATGCCTGCAGCCATTAACTGATAATGCCTTTAAAAATGGTGATTTTTGAGTGCTCTCTTGATGGCAGTTTATTACACGATAAGCTGACAGCTGGTTCCTGCTCCTACACCACTCACCAACACGTCTGCTCATGTAGGTTCCTCCCATGTGTGTGCACAGAGCCAGGGAGATGTCTGCTGGAAGGTAGCTCTGGAGGTCATTTAACCCTACTGCTTGCACAGAGCATGGTCCTGGCCAATCCTAGGTCAATACCATGACCTAAGATAATAACAAGTCATTACACAGTTGCTGTAATTTTCCTTCCTACTTTGTCTCAGATGGGCTTCTGAGGTGGCCAGGAACTTCATGACTACTCAGACCTGCAAAAACACATGCATGGTTTTCTGCACCACACACTGCAGCCTGTATACAGAGTTATCACAGAGCCATCTATGTGAATAAATGAAAGGGCAATACATTTCGTTATTAGGTATGTATGCATGGCTGCTCAGGTACGCAGAAGAGAGTGGAAATTTTCACACTTGGACCTACAGGGCTGTCAAAGTGACCTCTTAATAGACTGGCAGGGTCTGTAAATATCATTCATTCATTTTATCAGCTTATTTGTTAGAGCTTTCTGATATGTTTGCCTAGACCCAATTTTCAAAGGTCATTTTGGCTAGTATGAATCATATTCATGATTCACAGAATTACAGTCCCCTGTAACACTGCCAAGAAAGCAAGCTGAAGCACTGTATAACAACCCTAACACTAACATTTACTCTTTACCAGTTATTTGGGGGGCTATCTCTAATGCTGCCTGAATAAAACACTTGCTACCGTGAGTAACAGGGAGATTCAAATTCTGGTGAGCAAGCTCTCTGAGCAAGCTTGAGCAGTTGCTGTTGTTCATCCATTAACCGTAGGTCTAGCTCATACTGTCCCTTCATGCTTACTGAGTTTTGATTGCTTTGGCTGGGTGTAACAGAGAGATTGTGGCTGTTATCAGCAAACACTGCCGATCAGCTTATTTGTTGACTTTGGTGCAGAAATTCACTGACTTGGCTTTGTACTACATACACAGCCCTGGTAGTGCATCACTCTGTAAAACAAATGTGTTCCTCCATATTTTTCCTTTTTGCTGCCAAATCTCATTGATACTGAAACAGTGTCCTGGTCTATGGTGATAGAAAGCACTACACAGGCAACACATTTAATTGACAGTATTTTGTTTCTTCATTTTCAGTTTACTACCAGCTGTTTCCAAGTGATGGATCTATCAGTGTTTACCTTCAAACTAAATGCAACCACTCTTATTGTAGGAATGTGCAATAACTGCTTGGAATTTCACCACTAGATATGAAAGCCCTGTAGTAAATATACTGCATTTGGATATGAAGTTTAATAAGCTAAGTGCAATTGCTCTGTACCATTAGGGATTAACTTGAATACTGCCATATTTCTAGATATAGAAACATTTGTCCACTAATTGCCTGTTTAACATTATGTATTAAAAACATTTACTGAAGCCTGGCATTAAGGTAAGTAAATACTATTTTCCCCTCCTCAATGCAGTTACCAAACAGCACATTTCATTAGCTTGCTAAAGACACCCCGACTGTGGCCACATAGCTCAGCTCGCCGAGCATCCCACAGCCTCATGCAAGTGATAAGCATCAAAGAGGTGGGGGCTCTGACTTGGAAACTGCCACAGAAGCATGGATACCCAGCTTCTCCCCTCTGCTGTGAGACTCAGTGCTCATTGTGACCATAGTGTTCCCTGCTTGGTATGACATACTGTTTAAACATTCCTATTTTTCCTTTTAATGTTAGCCAGGATGCTGCACAATGTTATTATTCCTGAGTGTATCCCTCTTTTCCAGGCATGCCTGGCTGCCTGCACACACATTCCTTGGGAATGTTAAGTGCCAATGAACTGTATTTTTTTGTTCCTAATGGCCCACTCAGACAGGCCACAGTGGAATTAAGAATCAGTGTGGTGATATAATTGGCCAGCTTGCTTTATTTTCTGGACACGGACAATTTTTTCCTCCATCTGCTTTCATGGGACTCAAAGCGATAGTCCTTACACAGAGGACTCAGGCTGAAATTGGTGCATTTTACTAGCAACATTGCTGAGTATAAATGGAAAAGCCAGTTCCTGAAGAATATTAGTTCTAGGTGTTTCTCAGTGATTCAGGATGAGTGCTGTGAAATGTTTTTCTCTTTCTTACTTTGCCACAAGCCAGGAATGCGTATTCTTCAATCAAACTGCACATGGTGGCATCTAAACCTGGGTGTAAACCCTCCTTGCCTGATTCAGAGAAGCTCCTGAGCTCTTTTACCATGTCTACCAGTGTTACTCCTTCAAACTCCTTTTCCACATTTGCAAGGCCACAGAACCCCAAGGTTTGTTGGCAATTTACAGTGCTAATATTTAGTAGTACCTTCAGCAATAAGAAAGTATAGAATTTTGCTAGATCCCTTCCCAGCTATGTTTAATGATAGCTAAGCCTACATTTCAATACTCAAAGCATATTCTAACATCAAAGCATGTCAGAACTGAGGGCAGAAATTGGTTTAATCACATGGAACATTTTATATGAAGAAATAGTCCAATGCTACTTTGACTAAGCCAAGATAGCATTAAATCAGAGATGTTATCTTCATGTAGAGCTAATCAGGTCTATTAAAATCCTGTTTTATATAAATTATCTTTTTCTATGGCAAAATATCTACTGTTAGACTAGTTCAATTTTATTCTCCAGTCAGAAAAAAAGAACTATGTCTGGATTGATCGAGGACATTTCCAGTTTGAACCGCATTACTTAGCAGACATTGATTTTATTAGTCACATGGTGTTGTTCCTATTACCCAGCTGAGTGCATATTCAAGCTCCTTGAGTAACAGTGCTTGCCTGGGCAAAATATAATATTTGGTTTCCAAGGACATTTTTAAATAAATTGCTAAAATTGCTTTTGTACGAATGTGGAGGACAAAATCCTTTTCTCTTGAATGTTCACAGAAAGCAAGAACAAAGGGGCAGAAACAAACACTGTTGCTTTTAAACCTCCTCTGCCTTAGAGTGAGTGAACAGAAAATGTTTTTACTGTCTCAAAGTCCAAGATTTTAAATATCTCCTCTTTATGTATTAGGAGAGGAAGAAGACATCAAACTAGAAAAAGAGGCCTGAGTGAATGGTGGTGAGGTTGTCTGGTTTTGGAAGTCTCAGTTACCAGTTTGTTAGCTCTACAAAACAGAAGTACTACAGGAGGAAATGAGTGAACATTATCACAGACAGAGACAGAGTTATGTTACTGATTTGAATTAGTAACTTAAATCCTGAAGCTTTTAGTCCCTGGTCCTTGTCCTAGCATAGCATTATTGCTTATCCTGGAACATATGCCTTGTTCTTCCCGGAAACACCTACTTCCATTAGAAGAAGAAAAAAAAAAAAAAAAAAAAAAGTCTAAAAGAATTACAAAATCCTGATAAAAGATAGTTTTGACAGATAATTCCTTGAGGGGCCACTCAGGAATAAAACAGCCTTTGGCCACCTTATTGAGGCTGCCATCCTTTCAAATCCCACAACCTAAGTAGAATGAGGCTTGGGAAATATGTAAATAAGAGACATTTGGTTAAGTCTTGCTTCAGAAAGTAGATCATCTAACAGATCTGACAGTCAGAGTTACAACTCTTTAAATTTATACTAAACCCTTGTCCTGGCATGGTGCTGAGGTGCTGAAATGACATGTTTTCTACAAGGTGCAAACCTAAGGGTTCTTAAGAGGTAAAAAGAGAAGAAGTATAAGACTAACCATACTACTACCCTCATTAGTTATTACATTTCATTTAGTTATTTCCCAGTTGCTTAAACTTTCCTGGAGGTTTTTGCTGGGGTCTGTGTTCCCCATATCTGCTCTGAACAGATGTGTCCTCTGCCTCCAGAGCTGCTATATTCTGGTCCAGGAGAGCTCTGAGATGGAGGGGCAGCAGTCAACAGCAAGGTGGATAATAAATACACTACACATGTATGAGCATTTAAATATCCTTAAATGTAAGGATGTTATTCTAAAAAGAAGAAACTGTGCACTGTGTGCAGACCACCTTCTTATACCCAATCTCAAGTTTTTTAGTGGATTTTGCCATCCAATTCTGAATGAATGTAAGCATGGCACAAAAAGTTCCTTCTCAGAGGAGGACAAACAGCATTTTAAATTGTGTTAAATACAGATGGCTGACTCTATCAGGATGATTCTTCACCTTAGAGACTGCATAAATTCAGCCTCTCTAGGACTCAAACTTTCTATTCATCCAAAGGGAAAAGACTACAACTGGTATAAATTAGTAGGGAAGTCCTCAACACAGCAACCACAGTACAAATACATTTTCTTTTTTTAATTCTGAGTATCTCTAAGCATTACTATTTAACAGATGAAACCTCTTCAGATGCAAGGCTTTGCACAGAAAACAGGCACCGTTAATAAAACGCGTGTCATTTGGTATATCAGGAAACTTCTGGACATATTAATCAATAGGGAGCAATCACTTCAAAAAGTCCATGTTTCTGACTAAATACAGTGTGCTGAAATTAATGCAAATGGATAATAAAATATTTTCACACTGTACTGACAAGTAATGGTAGAAATCATTACCCTAATGGCTTATGAACTTTTTATATTAGAGAGTGATATACATTGGCAATATTATGATTAGTAGCAGACTTTCTATTCTGCACTTGACATAATAAAGTAGTAGAAATTATTAATGCACAGCATTTCACTTCTGTGTATATTTTATGTTAACTCCAGAGAAAATACAAATCAAGTTCTGTCTCTCAGCAAGTCTTAACCTCAAACCTTCATCTGCACTAGTGTAACAGTCTTTCTAGCTACAGTGGAATAAAACCAGCACACCTTCTCTAAAGTGGATGCAGTCAAATTGTTCAGACCAATAGAGCTGTTCCCACATGAGGAAAAGAATAAATTGGTTTTGTATCTTATCCATGTCCACAGCTGTGCATAACAATACAGCCTTCATTTATTGGTATGTGTAATGTGATTGGCATTTATAGTATATATGAACACTTTCTCTGTTTGTATCAAAATCAGTTTATAAATTAACATCAGTATTTCTCCACCACCACCTTCTTCTCCTATGAAGAAAGGCTGAGAGAGCAGGGGATGTTCAGCCTGGAGAAGGGAAGGGCCCAAGTTAATCTCACTGCAGCTTTTCAATACTTAAAGGGGGCTTATAAAAAGAGGGAGAGAAATTTTTCTTAGGAAGACAATGACAGAAAAAGGGAACCCAGTATCACTACAACTTTCACCACTTCTGCTCAAGCTGGTACTGCTAGTAAAACCCTAACACAGCCTAATAACCTTGCCACTGCAGCTTAGGCTGTTCTGCTACTTCACCAGAATGACCTACTCATTATGTAGGACTAAGTTGTAGTCATAGATGTACACCATAGATACACAAATTAGATAGAGTTGAACCTTTATATTCATAGATCTGCACTCATATTTTTGGGGAAGGGGAACCCTTATACAAGCAGAGTTAAAGTCAGGTAGAGGAATATGATTTTATGGTCCATAAAATAAAATATTTTGGAGCCAACTGCCTCAAAGTAAGGAATAGGAGGGATCTGAATTGTCCAGCACTTTCCTAGCTGCTTACAAATAAATTCTTGAGCAATTGCAACACTTCAGTTAGACTGAGCTACTACTGAAAGGAAAAAAGTTTGGCATTCAGAGCCTCTCTTCCAAACAGGATCCTCACTGGCATGTCCTTTCAGACAGGTCATGGAACGGATGGGTCAGGAAAGCTCTGGTGCTGCTTGCAAGGGCTTGCTCCCAGCTGCCAGAAGACAGAGGGGAAATCACCTCTGAGGGTGCTGACAGAAACAGACGTTTGCATTTAGGGTTTTGTTCTTATCAGCATGAAGATGCCTTTGAGGAATAAAGCATAGATTACACAAAAACATAAAAGCAAATCTCTCTTTTCTGTCTGTGGGTACTTTCATTAAAACAGTTAGGGCCTGCTGCTTGCAGAAGCCTCTGCATAAATGAGTCTGCCCTCACACACCTGTGACAGAAGAAAGGAATCTCAAAGCAGAAGTTAACATGCCAGTTTTAAAGCTCCTTGCAAAGGCCATAAGGATAGCAAAAACCATGTGCAAGACATTTGTTCCCCTCATGTACGTACAAACATACACTGCATGTGCAGCTTGCTGAGCCCGTGCTCTGCCCTGGGCAGCCACAACTACATTCCAGTGACAAAGGCATGCAGCAGTGCTAGCCTGGCACCACAGGCAGATGGACAAAAATTTAATGGATTGCATGGCTTTCATGTGAGGGTTGACTCACACCCAGCTTACTCAGAGAACAGTATGCTTCCTGCACTTAGCTTTGTTAATGGATCCTCAATGACACTGCTATTATAAACAAGTAAATACAGATAAATAACTTTCTTTTTTGAACTTCTCTTCCTCCCCTCATAGCAGAGTTCTTTTGCCCCATCAAGCCCCCATGTCTTTTTGTCTATTCCTCAGCAGGCAGGAGAGAGTAAAGTTAGATTCTCTTAAGGACAGACTAGAATGAACACATACACAGTACTTCAGAGGAAATAATAAAAAAAAAAACTTTTCAGCTCACATAAAATCAGATTTTTAGTTAAATACATATCCTCCACAGTTATCACTGCCTACTGTTTCATCTGACTCAGCTATTGCCTATAAATCTAACTGTTGCTAATGGCTGCCCAGTATCAGGAATGGCCACTGAACTTAGAAAAAGGATGGAGTCTTACAAAAACATGACCAGAAATACAGCAGCATTTAACAGAATATAAGGAAGAAACAAAGCAGTGACTTAGTGTCCAAAGACTTCCCAGGTACTAAGCTACCAAGTGCAGCTCCATTCACTGAAAGAAGAAAATCTGCTGTGTATTACACAATTTGAAGAACAGTACAACAGTTCTTTTTTTTTTTTTTTTTTTTTTTTTTTTTTTCATTTTCTTTAGCTATATAACAATATTGGACAGATCAGTGATGTGACCAATATATCTCAGATTTTCCCTGAACTGGTGCCTTGACAGTTGAGTCACCTGACTAATGCAGGAGGGCAGTAGATAGTGATGCTGCTCTATTTTACAGTGAGAGCAGACAGGCAAAGATGATATAATGCCTTCAGGAATCTGACATGATTGATATCTGCCCCTATTCCTGAGTGTAACAGTGCAAAATAAAAAGACAAGGAAGTAAGCTCTGATCAGAGTGTACCGTAAGCACAGCAGAGCTAGCTACATCCCTGCTTTGTGAAGGCAGGGGGGATTGGCTAATGCACAAGTGGGCATGCTGCTACCTAGCTAGCACAAACAAACCCTGCAAATGATGTCATTAAAGAAAAGTAAAAAACACAGCTAAACAGTCTGTCAAAGTACTATCAAGAGAAGAGAAACATCGAGTCAGTGTCAGTCTGGTTGCCACCAGGCATGGCTTGATGTTTGTGGAGAGTGACATTGTGAAATGCTCCTGAGAAATCTCCCTTTGGCATCGGGGAGAGTTTTCACATTTACCCTAGAACCACTTACTGAGCTATTTGCACTCACTGCCACAAGAGTTTCTGTCAAGAGGACAGCTGGGAGCTTTGGCAGGAAAATGTTTCTTAGGGTGCCATTCACTAAGAAATACATGATACAAATAATCCAACTTTTCTGAGTTGTTTCAACCATAATGCAAGCACTACCCATTCTGAAAACACAAAGATGTTCTGGATGGAAAACAGAATTTTGATGAGGCCAAAGGGGAATCCAAACTACCGTATGGCAGGAGAAAAATGTGTCCCTTTTGTCTTGCAAGGCAAGGATGCTTCAAGAGGCTCTCTCTATTCTACAGTTCCAAATTGTAACAGAAAGGGAGATAAAAATATTTTGGTGAAGGTGAAGAGGAAAGAGAAGCCTCGTTTTCCTATTGTTTCAAAAAATTAACTCTTTGGAAAAAAAAAAAAAAAGAAAAAAAAAGAAAAAAAAAGAAGCAAGATGATGAAGGGAGCATATACAGAAACATTGTTTTAGAGATAAATAATCTACTGCTTGGTTTTCATAGATCCCAATATCTCATCATGTTTCACTAATGCTCTAAATCTGGGAAAACATAATTAATAATAATAAATAGTGAAGGTAATTACTGGGTGGTGTTTGGCAATATAATCTCATCAACCTTATCACACTTGAGAAAGTTATGTGTGCCTTGTTTTCCTAGGCTTTTAGCTACAGAACCATCAAGGTAGCTCTTCTTGCAGAAATATATATGTTTAAGCATTGTAATTTATAGCCCAACTGATGTGCTGAAATGTTAAACACCTACTTAAATATTTCTGCTCAACTAGGTCATGCTGGATTGTTAGCCAGCATGTTATCTGACTACACCAAATTTCATCCTCTGAGTAGCAAACCTTCCCAAACCTTTGGATGCAGAATCAAGCTTTCAGATCAAATTGCACATCTTCTGCAAAATTATTCTGCAGAAGTGGGAGGATTGCAGCTCAGCATGTTAGACAATGCCTTGCATTTCAATGCTCCCTCTCTTTCAGAGTTCCCTTTTCTTTTTTTCTTTAAGGAACAAAATTATCTACAAAACACGCTTTCTTTTCATTAAGACAATGATTTTGGCCCTGCTGCCCTCCCTGCTTCATTTACACGATCTATTGAAAGTTGCTCAGCTAATGCTAATCACATAGTGCCTTGTTGACAATACAGCTAATCTGATTTGCTGCTCAAGTAACGCACTTGGGTTGTAAAAACCCTAGATTTCAAACCTCTAGCGCATAATTCAGCAGTACCTTCAAGCTATTATTCACTAGTCTGAGTGCCTCATCAGTACAAGGTATTAGTTAACTTTTTAGAGATTGTCCTATCAAAAGAGCATCAGGTGATTGCTCTTTTGAGGCACTCATCCCAAATCCTGGCTATACATTTCACATGCCTACTGCATACGCTGTCTGGATTATAAAAGGAAAAGCATTAGGGTGTATTTGCAGTTCTATAACAGTGGGAATTAAATGCATAAATCCTATCACTGTGCAGAGGAGCTATGTAACTTAGTCCCTGTTAAGTATATGGAAAATTTGAACTAATCAGGCCATCACAAAGAGGTACTATTTGCAGGGGGCCACTCAGTATAAAATGTGTTAAGACTTTTCAGGTTCATTCCCTCTTCCATGAATTTTAGACTTTTTGCCTTAGTTTGACCCTATCCAGCTATTTAAAGGATGTTAAATGCTTTGTTCATTTCAATTCTCAGTCCATAGCTCCTATCTTTACTTTCATCTCTGAAAAGAAAGACAAGAAAAAAGGGGAAAAAAAACCCTCTCTGTCCTCTGTACAGTCATGTGGCTGATGCTAACGCTTTTTACAGAAGTGTCTCACCTGGGATGTTCTACTTGCTCCCCTTCAACTTATGTTATTAAAGGTCTTTGGAGATACTTTTGTTTCATCCTTCTGTTCTAGTTTAGCAAGGGTGATGACATACCAACTGAAATGTCTGGAGGCTTGTTAGCAAAAACCCTGTCACTGGGAGGAATCAAAGTGTTTTTGTGCAGAGTCCTTAGGGCACTGATCCTGGCAATACAGCTGGACTCAGATGCGGCCTCCACATGGTCTAACGTGACAAGCAGCTGGATCCTCAAGCCAACAGACAGGGAGTTGTTTTCTTAGGATGAAAAGTATTTCCCAAAACCAAGGGGTGAAATGAGCACCAGTGCCAGAAAAACTTGCTTAATTTCTTCCAGCATTTTTTAACTTTCAAAGAGGGCAAAAAAAAATAGATTAACTAGGAAGAAGAAACTAGTTCTTCTCACTGCAAAAAAATCAGAATGAGCACTGGAGCAAACTCATCACTGCAGATCAAATTTTGAACAAGATGGGAGTTGGGAACAATTCCTTTTAGTTAGGCCAGCCCTCTGTACAGATAAGCAATCGTTTTAAGCTGAAAATAAGCCTGAGAGTGCCTGTCAGATGTATATGTAATCATTTGCAGTCTAGCTGGAGGATGACCCACAAATACAAGCTGGCTATACATCAGTAATCAAATAATTGACTGGCTGACAACTCAGCCCAGTGCTTGGCTTGATGTCCCTGACTAGACAGGAAATGGCATTTCCTGCGTCTTGATAAAGCAGATGTCACTTGGTCCCTCCAGCCAAATACATGGCACTGAGGGTATCTTTAGAAAAGGTTCCTTCCCACGCATGTAATATTGGCCAGTTTAAAAATATGCTCCATCCCCCATGAAGCTTTATCAGGCAGTAGCTTTTAAGAAGCTGAGAATTTAGGGGAAAAACTTCTACAAAAGATGATGCCTTTATAACTGTGTAAGTCTGCTGCCATGCTGCTTTCCCTAGCTGGTGTTCCTTCTCTTATTTAGGCAGTGTCCTTCCCTGAGGACACACTCCCTTCCTGCCCAGAAATGCAGCAAGAAAGTAAGCACAAGACATGGGCTCGTGGGATTGGAATGACTTGCAAGTGAGCAGCATCTTGGACACTCATAGTCTCAAGCAAGTTGTTTTGCTGCCTGTCTCAGTTTCCATTAATTTAACTTAAGAGGGCTCATTCTTTTTGTGGTTTGCAGGTATACAAACAGTAGCTGTTACTGCACTAAATAACATGTGATCGATGTTTTCCGAGTTTGATCTTGTATTTGTGAGTAACGTGACTTTATCTGGCAGTTTACTATGTAGATATGGATTTAACTTAAATCACTAAGCCATCTTCCATGTTGTTTACTTCATTGCCCAGCACTCCAGAAAGTAGCAGAGACAATAAAGTTGGCTTCCCTGGAGGCTGTCAGAAACTGTGAGGAAGCAACATACAATGTGTGAAAACATCAAACTCCTCCATTTCTATCATTAGTTTTCAGCTGGTTTAAAGCCTGGGACAGCTCACCTCAAAATCACATGAACGCCAGCATAGAGGGAAAGACTGAATGTGAAGAAGGGACAAGGGAACAACAGCACTCTCAGCCTGTAGCTGTCTCTATGACCAAAAGATCAGGCTCCCAGCAGACCTGTCTTTATAGCCTTTCCCAAGAGAAAAGGGGGGGTAGTTTAGCTCTGGCCCCTGGGACAAATCACAGTACTGCCACCTTGCCAGAGCTAGGTGCTGCCAGTCTGCTTTGCCAGGATGCATTTGGGACTGCAGAGGAGATGCTCCCTTGATTAAATATCAAGAATTTGCATTACCAGATTATTGCCCTAATCCATCCAGCTCCATTTTCTGTCCCTGACAGCAGCCAGCACCAGCTTCTTCAGAGACCAGAGTAAAGTCCTCATTATAGGCAATTTTACAGTTAATAAAAACCTAAAAGCCTGTACGCAGACAAATCCCTGTGGTTTTCACATTAGGAGTTTGCCAGAGTTAAAACTGAGAACTGACCATAGGATTTGGTGTAGCAGAAAATGTCAAACCCCTGTTATCCGCAGAGCTTATGCTACTAATAAACAGTGAAAACACAGGAGCATAACTGGAGTTATCTGCACAATAACAAAGCCCTATCCTTAAATAATATAGCCCTTAGAATCACATTTTAGAGGAAAGAAGGGTATATCTGCAGAGGCTGCCTTTTCCTGACACCCCAAGTGCAGATTTCTGCAATCACCTCTCCAGACTGAGTGCTGCATGCAGAAGTCAGGATGCAAAACCTAACTCCCGTGTAATCCTTCAGGCTGGTTACAGTGCTTGGTATGCTGCAAAGATAGCCAGACTGAACTTAAGGAGGCAAAAATCAATTCATAAACAACTTTTAGATTTGATAACTGTCCAAACGTTCACCGCTTGGGTGAAGATAATTGTACTTGCATGCATTTCTGAAATCTATGGCCAGGATGAAAATGGGTATCATTCAATAACTCATCTCTCAACGGTGCCTGTAAATACACTGGCTGATCTATAAAGGTGGTTTGGATTATTTGTTTTGTATTGCTTCCTCCACTAGTTCTCCATTACCTCCTGTTTCTGTTACTCTCCACATCTCCTTGTAATTAGTTTTAATTTACCCAGTCCCTGTAATACAAGCTTGTCGTACGTTTATACCACAGCCCGTTACCACCCAACATGATGAATATGAAAGGCTCAAGCTTGTTACAAGCATTAACACATGCAGGCAACACCAAATATTGTGTGATTAGTGCTCTGGAAGGTGGAGACAAGGTCTAGGAGGCTTTTCATTCCAGATCAATAGGACTGATAGAGATTTCTAGGCAAGTCTTTGGGCTAGACAGTTGTTTAGGCATAGTCTGTAAGCAAGGGCTGTGTACAGATCACTTCAGCAGGGCCAGGAGCAACACAAAGCTCAGAATACTTAATAATGCTGTGATTCCTCAGCGGGTGAGGTTGACCCAAGTCATCTTTGCCCCAACCCAACCTTGCACTCAGCAACTCTGCCCCTAGCTGTATTCTTGCCCCCTCCCTTGCACAAGGATTGATCCCTACACAGCTGCATGTAGAGCACTTTTGGGGAGCTGAAATTATCTATAAAACTATAAAAAATGTTGTGAGTACATTACTTGTTTCAGATCATATGTCATGATCTTGCAAGCAGCAGCAAGAAAAGGAAAGGCAAGATCATAGAACTGGGAGTAGAAGTGATGGAGGAACCAGAGCAGCCTTGTTTTAGGTTAGTTTATGTGGCATAACATTACATTCTCACTTACTTCAGTGACTTACAGCACTTGTGGGGGGCAAAGAGATTTCATCATACACCCTTGAGTCTCAATACCTCAGCACATTTGGGTCCCACTTGCCTCCAAGGGAAAAACAAAATGTGCATCATTGAGGGAGGAATCTGGGCTTCTGGTAACTCTGAGAATACAGAAGGGGGCTGGGGGTTCTGGTGCCCCCAGTCCTGGAGGGGAGGTATAGCTGGGAGTACAGAAAGGTGTCTTCACTGTCTGTGACTGTGCATCCCTGCTCCTGCAGTTCTCCTTGCCTGTGTGTACCTAACATACTGCACATACTTAATTACTCTATATATTTGTTTATAAATTCTCTCCACAACTTTTACTGACCCATCCATTAAAGCAATTTGCAATCCATGATCTGCAGAAACCTGGCAGTCTGCATCACCTAACAATAGTCCACAAAGCAATTGTGGCACTATGGCTTAAGTCAGCATAACCTTATATCCCTTCCAGCTAATTACTATGACAGCAGATCTGCCCACTTGGCCTTCTCATTCCCATCCCCATGTCATTTCTTCTTTTGCATGGGCAGCAAGAAAGGATATGGTGCAGAGGCAGGACCAAACACTGCTTTATATGGTAATGGTTCTGAAATTGCACTGTCTGCAAGCATACATGAAACAATAGCATAATAAAGCAGGCATATTGCTGGAAGCTTAAATTTGCTGTTGGAGGACCTCCTGCCCCTCTGAAAATGTTGTCTGTGGGTTCTCAGAATAGAGAAGGCTGTAATGGCATGGCATTACACTATTCTGTGTGTATCAGAGCTGCTCCAAAGAGGAGGAGAACTGCCATCTGACACAATGCAATCAGACCTCTGGCTTCTCCTCCATGCCTTTGGGATTTAAGGTCTTTTTCTTTTTTTTAACCTTCAGTCCTCCTGCAAACCTAATCTCTCTCTTATCCTACACAACCATGTAAAGGTTAAGCTTGAGTGACACGGAGTTCATGGAGAGGCAAGCATCTATTATGACTTCTAAACACCAAAAGTCAACTTACTTCTCTACTATCCTCATGTTAACGTTTCACCTTTGCTTAACACAAAAGAGTTCTGCAAGGCAGCACAAAACACATGGTAGGGGCAAGGAGTATATGCTGAAGCAGGTGTATTCACTGCTATCTTCTTGTACTGCATGTAAGGTACAAGCAAAATGTTGTGTCGTTTTGTTCATTAACCTGATTTGTAGTGGTATGAGTGACTACGTGGGAAAAAAATTATTGGGGGGGGAGAGGAAATACAGAGATGCATTCCTTACCTGTTCCTCTCCAACCTGCAGGCTGATGAACAGCAATAGCACAGTGTTGTATTACTGACAAGAGACTGCCTAAATCCTGGATTAAACAATCATGGACTGGATTGCTGACTCTGTAACATTCCTGTGCAGCCCTGTACCAAAGATACCCATCCTGTAGTCACTTCTGTTTAATGATAAAAAGCCCTTTCTGCTTTGTATTTCGCTACATTAAAAAAAAAAAAAAAAAAAAAAAAAAAAAAAAAAAGAATATTGTGGGTGCAAAGTCAACTGTTCAAAGGTTAGGAAATGACAGGTTTAAGATTTCCTGCCTCCCTTCCATTTACAATACAGCCCTCAATTATAAGACCACATGCTATTTTTTCTGATGAAACACTGTGGCTTTCTCAGTGCAATAGATGGTGCCAATGCACAGCTGTGCAACATGTTGCTTCATTCCCTTCACCTACCATGTAGTTTCAGGCTCTGCTTAACTGTACGCTAACCAAATCTCTTCCCTCTGTATAAAATAATTTATCTCTTCATGGGCTTTCCTGTGGTGTTCCTCAATATGCCACTTGAATGCCTCGGAAGCAGAAGTTAATTTATCTCTAAATTAGAGAGGAGTTTATATTCCCTCCATTTTCAAGATGGGAAGCTGTAGCTGCAGTGAGGCTGCACCTAGAAAGCACAGCAACACATCAAAATGTGCCCTTGCACCCACGGTGTCCCATCAGCCACCCGGCATCCAGGCTGGAGTGCATGCCACCCTCATGGTCTGCATGCAGGGTGGGTGCACACCTTCCCATGGCCCTCTTTCTTTGTGGATGCCTGCCCCTAGAAACTTTGGGAAGGCAGGCTTTTCCACTGCATCCCTCTGTAACTAGATCAGCAGCAGAAAACACCCATCTCCTCAGTTTTCAGTGTGTTTTTTGTTTGTTTGTTTGTTTGTTTGTTTTTGGGGGGGGGAGGAAAGTGAAGGTTGAACCAGGACACAGCTTCCTGTGCCCGGACGCTTTCATTTCACCCTCAGGTTTCAGAGCAGTCTCTCCTATTGCCTCACTGGCTCCTTCCGAAAGCTCTTCCCTTTCTGCTGTTCCTCTCCCATCCCTAACAAGCTTTGTCCTCTCAGTCCCTGTGAGCCCATCTCAGGCTTTCCACCTCCCTGTCCCCACCTCCTCCTTGTTCCCAAGTTTCATCCTGTGCTGGTGAGCAGCAGGGAGGCTGCTGCCCTCTCCCTCTCTGCAGGGGTGCTCCGCAGGTGATTCTCTCCAGCCTTTAGTGAATTTATTTGTCATTTAGTTTTACATTCTCTGTCCTCCTTTTAACTTCCCATGCTCCTAATGCTAATGTTTGGGCACATTTTCATGTACTTCCCGAATGAAGGCTGCTTTTCTCAGTTCTGAATCAGTTCTCTTTTTTCAAATTATATATATATGTACATATATGTATATACATCCATCATACTGATGAAATGAAAACACCCCTGTTTTGCATCACCCAAAACCAAAACATGCAGCTAGCAACCTCCCCAAAAGGAACCAAGGTGCCCGATGAAGGCATCCCCTTCCCTTTGCCCATAGTTACTTTTAACCCCACAGAGCAACCTGTTTTCTTTCAGTCCCCAGTTGCTGCCGAGGCAGCTGCACTGTGGCATGGCAGGACCCAGGGAAATTTTTTTGCATGGGGCTTGAGTGTAACCCGCAGCTGTGTGTACAGCCCGGCACAGGCGGACAGCAGGGCTCTGCACCTCCTCTTCCTGCTGTAAGCTCAGGTTGCTTGAGGGCCAACAGAAAGCAGGATAAAGTTTTTTTTTTGCTGGTAAGGGCTCAAGAAGAGAGGAGAAGAGAGAGGAAGCAACTGATGAAGGAAGGGAGAGAGAGGTAGGATTTTGGGTCCAGAGGCAGTGGTGGAAGGAAATAAAGATAAAGCTCACCCCAAAATTTCTAAATAGTGCCATACCCATCCTCCTACCCCCAAGCCCAGCTTATTCCCTACCACAGCAGCTAATAGTTTCACCAGAGTGATCAAGAAGGTAAAGGGGAGAAAAGATGGAAAGCTAGAAGAAAAAAATGTGCATAACTTTGCGCTTCTCTCATATGTTGCCTGCCACTGGTGCTTTAAGATAACCTTCCCCCCTTCTATTTATGCAGAAACTGCCTAATCCAGTCACTTCATCATATGGAGCAGGCTGTGACACCCCCACCCTCCCCAGTGTGAATATTTTGCCTTCCTCCTTCATGTGGCGGCAGCAGGATCTCAAAGTATTCACATAGTCCCCAGCTCTCCACCCAAGGCTCAAAAGTCATATTTCACTGTATCAAATACTAAACATTGGATGACATTTAATTTTCAGCACAGGTTATATACCATTGCAGAGCACTCATCTATAGAGCTAACACCCTGATATGTGCTATATACCTGTGCAGCATACAGCCAGGCATTTAGAGGAATATCATTAACCAGCCATCCAGCTATTTAAAATGAATTAAAAGCAGCCTCAATTTTCACATCTGCTCCCAAACGTCCTTGTCAATTTGCAACCTCAGTTTCCATAGACACTTTTTTTATTATTATTATTCCTTCTCACAGATATCACCTTTCTCAGAGTACAAAAGTTGCAAGTTAACAAATTAGAACTGATTATTCAGAGAGAAGCTGTGTGAGTGATCATTCTCACACATACCTGGCACTGGCTGTCCTACCTTTTGATGGGACACAGCTCGTACAAAATCATTTGGGTCTCACCTTACTACATCTGGCAGATTTGAAGACTTCAGAGTCCAAACAGAAGCCAAACCTCACCCTAGCTTAAAAAATGCCCATTCCGGGGGTGCAGTCCATCTACATATTTGAGTCTCTTAGTGCATATTCCCTTCCCTCCACCCCCAAAAGGTTAATCCTAATCTTTCTGGCCTCGGACTCCTTAATTCTGTTGATTTATGCAGAGGCATCCAAGGAACTCTCAACGGTCAGCTCTTGCATGTTTTTTCTGCTCCTGAGCTGCCGCACTAATGGTTTGAACCCTTACAAAGAGCACCACAACAGCCGTGCTTGGGTCAGATCAAAAGTCCAGCAAGTCTCGTACCCCATCTTTAACAGGAGGCAATAGCAGATGCTCATTATAAGCTGCTATCAGTTTACATTAATATGCCAGGCTGCACAAATCACAGCTGAAGCCTCTGATTCATCATCTATCTTGGAGGGAGATGCCCTTGTTACAACCCCCACTCCTGCACTGAGGAGTAGTTGTGGTAGGGAGAAGGTAATCTGTTTAGCTGCAGCTATGTATTAGGGAAAGTGAATCAGAGCCTACAGATTCTTCCACATGTTTTCAGTGTGTGCTCTCCCCTTTCAGTCATAAACTGCACCAAGTCTACAAATTGATACAGATATCTGCCTACCCTCATTCCCCTTTCCCTGTCCCCCAAAATGAAAGTATTTACTCTAAAGCTTTTTGTGCACTGTATATTTGACTGGAGAAAAAAATGTGGCTGGACACATAAAATAAACCATAGAAATAATAAAAAAAAAAGGTTTGTTTCTATATATTTGACAGTCTGAGCACGTAGGTATTTCTTGCAGTAATAAGAGGTGGAAAAATCTTAGGTCAAGGTGACGTTTAAATTAGAAGGTGTCCCTTAGATCTCTCCCCCTTAGAGGACAATTTTACACATTTGAAGAGCTATTAAATCCCATCGAAATCCTCATGGATTGTGACCAGTGGAGAAGGCCATGGATGTACAGCTTCTTGTAGGACTGGCATTTTCATTTGGAAATGCATCAGGACAGGTAATTTAGACCAGTGTTTTCTATTGGAATGGAATAGGAATAGCTTGATTATTAGCAAATGGCAGGACAGGCTAATATTTTGACTTCAAATTCATAAACTTTATGGCAAATAGTGTATTTTTAGTGCTGGGCCTGAAAACATCATTATTTTGTTCTTAGTTCAGACTGATGGAAAACTACAGAAGAAAAACACTAGTGAAAATGTGAATGCAGTATTAGACAGAAAGATGAGTTTTCAGTTAAAATCACATGTTTGCAGAAAGTACCTAGACTTTTGTAATTTGTTTTTCATCATCAAAATACTGAGTGCTTGGACAAATGCAAAACTCTCTCCATTTATCTCTGAAAAATGTTCCTTCTCCTACCCTCCTTTCCCCAGCAGAAAAGCCCCACATTTTTTCCAAGCATGGAACCTAGTTTTCTAACCAAACTCTCTAATAAATCAAAAATTTTTACTACTACACTTTGCATATGTGTAGACAGCGGTGTGAAGTAATGAAGACAGGGGCTGAGGGACTTTTGTGTACTCTGATTTTTCAAACCCATTACCCTCCATGGTTGCAGCATTTTATTCTGTATACTCCTTACGTTATTCTGTATATTCTGTATACCTCTTTTTGCTACTCTGCAAACACAGAAAAATACTTGAAGACAAAATTCATAACAATAATAGATTGGAACTACTGCCAGGTTTTAAAAACCATTGTTTAATTGAAAAGTTATAAAGTAAAAGCAAGTACATGAATTGTTGAAATTGTCTGCATGAAACATTTATAGTGAAAAGCCCTATTCCATAAAGATAGATGGAAGGACATCTCTTATATGCAAAAATAAAACAGTTTATTTGTCTGCAAAGCTGGCATCTTGTAAGCTTGCCTCTGGAGAACAAACTGGAACACACAGCTGCGGAAAAATGCAAACCTTACTTGCTGAAGCATTCCTGCATCCACGAGTGACCTATGGGAGGGGATGGGGAGCCAAGGGTGGCACTGAAATGTAATGAATTAACCTGCCTCCTCCCATGTGAAGAAGTGTAAATAAAAATCAAAGGGATCTTTATCCCACTGACAATATGGTATGCAAGGTCACATGGCCTAATATTTTAAGAGGATTAGAGCTAAATCTCCACAAACTTTGAAACGGCCCAACCAAGCCTGTGAGCTTTTCAATTTAAATGGGTGCACAGCATGACTTCTACGATCAGCTGGAATTTGGCAGGAAGAGATATAGTGAAGTGGACTCAAACAATTCAGTCCTGCAGTGATAGATTTTACAGGGAATCTATTAATTTGTAGCTATGCAGGAGGTGGAAACAAAGCAGGTCACCAAAAGAGCTCAATACTTAATTGTGTACAAAATTAATTGTGAAAATAGGGGAAAACATCCTTTTTATTTATTATTCACCAAATCAGGAGCACCATTTCTGTAGTTGTGTTTCATTTCTAGGAGAAATGCAAGGACCACAGTCTAGCTGAAGCATCACGAACCACTTAAACAGCACTTCCATCGATCCGAAAAACCATAGTTCCCTGAAAACATGCAAAACATGCAGGAGAAAGCCCTGTTCTGGATAGTGAAGAACAGCCTTTCACCAAAACATCTCTATTTGAGTCTCAGACATTATCACATGCAAGATGCATGCAGAGTAAATCTATTCAGCAGATGGGGAAAATTGCTAATTGTCCAGCAGAATCCAGCCACCAGCTGGCAGGCAGCTACCATCACATGAACAAGAAGCAATCCCAATAACCGCACATAAAAATAGCATAAAAACATGCATTCAACCTGAACCATCAATTGTCGCTAGGGGCACAGCTGACAAAAGAAAAAAAAATACATCTGCTCAGGAAGCAAAGTGTGTGAATTCGTGTGCTTGTGTTTCAGGAGCACTGGAAAATGTTTCCGTGCTAAAAGCAGTGGTAGTAAAGCAGCTGGGGAGCTCCATTCCCCGTAATGCTGATGGTTGCCCTTTGGAGTTCAGACTTGATCCTCCGCATATGGAGAGATGTAAACATTTGCTTCCCAGAGCAGTGCTCTTCAAATACTTGTGCCTAGGCAGTACCTGCAATTACCCAGGGACGGGACTGCTTCTGCTTGGCCAGAAAGATTGGAAATATCCAACAGTTTTAGTGGGAGCATGGATTTTACTAGACCTCAATGTATTATTTAAAATAATAATAATAATAAATTTAAATTATTTGTGGAAAAGAAGCAGCTGATGAGCTCTGTTTAGCTCTATACCTGTTATCCCTTGTTGCAGAAGTGCTGATGCGGAGATTCAGCTTTCCCTTTTCTTTGCCACAAACAATGTTTTTTTTACAGCTCTGTCATGTCCACTTTCTTCTAGCCTTCCTGTTGCTTCTACTAAATGAAGTCGTGAGTTAGCCAAAAGGCCCTTGGGTGAAATGGAAAACTCTGTGGTAGAGACAATGAATTTTTCAGTAGAAAACATAAAGAGTTTTTAACCAACCACAAGACCTGCTCGGAAGGCAATGTTCGGTGCATGTGGACTTAGATTCTCTCAGTAACCTTTAAGAAAACAAAAAAGATGCTGCTTCAAAGGTTTTTGTTGTTGTTTTTTAAATGTTCAGTGCCAGTGCGTTCCCAGATGCTTCCCCTGCAAAACACATACAAGGCAGCAGGACTGGGACCTGCACTGTAGGCTCAGAGTTCTCCAGCTGCAGTTCATTAAATCAGACTCTCCCCCATACACCTGTGTGACCCTGAGAGGTCAAAACAGAATTGGTTTGGTTTAGTTTTTTTTAAGTAAAAAAAAAAAAAAAAAAAAAAAAAGCACTCAGGAAAACTGCATTTTTAGAAGGCAATAAGTAAGCAAGATTCTACATAATAACCCAGTTTTAAGCACCTATCTGAAGATCTTAATTAGCCCATTCTACTGTTAATTTCACATATCCCCTCATTGCCTTCAGTATCTTTCTGGAACAATTTACAGGCAACTGAATCTATGTTTAAACCCGTATCCATCTAGGCAGGATATGATTATGATTATTTATGATTAGTTCTTCAAGCATTCCCACTTGATCAGCATATGAACACTGAGAAGTTAACTCCCTGCATACTTGCCCCT
Organism: Aythya marila; assembly: GCF_965140915.1. Classification (NCBI taxonomy): domain Eukaryota; kingdom Metazoa; phylum Chordata; class Aves; order Anseriformes; family Anatidae; genus Aythya; species Aythya marila. The sequence goes on along the minus strand of NC_139043.1, from coordinate 114,441,147 downwards.
AAGTAAGCCCAAGCACCCTACAAAAATAATGAACAGTTCAACAAACCATTTCTGTGTGTTTGTTTTGTTTGTTTGTTGTTGTTGTTTTTTCTTTATTTCTGATATATTTTTCTGATATATTTCTGATATATTTTTTTTCAGATTTTTACAGAACATTCTCAACTATGCTTTTATTTGGAAGATCATTACTATCTTATTCTTAGATATTCCTGGGTCCTCTTGGCAACAGTCTAGACCCCTGTGTTATGGTCAGAAAAGGTTTGGTTTATTCTTCTGCTCCAGCTGCGGTGACCACATGCAGATACACACAGGCTGCTTACTGGATTTTGTACATTATTATTCCTTTTCCCATTTTTGATCCTCTCTTCTGCTACCCTCATACATCCCTTTGACCTCACCACCACAGTCTCCTCACAAATAAATAACTGCTCTTTTTTTTTTGTTTTGTTTTGTTTTGTTTTTTTTTCTTTCCCATGGGTGCCGGTTTTACTACATCTGCCCCCAAATAAAGTATTACTGATACAGTTACTGAGGTACTGCTGTCCTTGCAGGACTGCTGCAGGAGAAGTCCTCAGCACTCCCATTACATGCCAAGCATGGCCACTTCTCACACAACTCCCTCTTAACCACCTGTGAAATCCAACTGTCCCTCATAGCTCTGTCTCTAACTTTTGTCGGCTCTTTACACGGCTGCCTGTCACATCCATCAATTTCTCATGTTATGTCCTGTACTTTTCCCCTGAACACTCTGATCCATTGGCTCAGCTGCAGCATGGGTCCCAGGTATCATTTGCCTGCAGCCTCAAAAATCAGGAGAGGAGATTCCAACGTCTGAGCTATTTGTCTCTCCCAGAATGAAGCATCCTTTTGTGCACAAAAGATACTGTAAACTCGTGTTCAGCATTTCCTGACCAGTCCTTCCCCAAAGGCCATTCATAAGGCATGCTGTGGTGTGATGCAGCACATCTGGCAGTCTATTTTCAAATTAGATATTTTCCTTTACCTAGTGCTTGAGTACTTTTCTGGCCTCTGGCTTATAGCTCCTTTTTCTGGGCCATAACTGAGAAAATACACTGCACACTTTGGCAGAGTTACTTTCTGCCAACAAGCTTAACAGCAATGTGCTTGTGTGAAATGGGTCACGTGAAAATAAGAGGCCTTTCATATCTTGAACATTGCATACCTATGGAGCAGTCTGTCTGAAGGTCAGCTGCTCAATGAAACAAGTATAAAATGAAGTCCCACATTACAGATAAGCCAATTGAACAGATTCTGAAAATACAGTCCCTGTTCTTCTCTGCTTCCCTACAATCTCTCCTCCTTGCATCAGCTTTGCTGTCCATCTGACCCCACATCAGGCTGTAGCAAGTGGGAAATTACAGCAAGAAGCTCTTTAACAGTATAGGTAGCAATTCACTAATGCAAGCTTAGTTGAGGCTCAGTTCATTTTTGACTTAAATCACAGTTGGAGACGCCTCTTCACAGTAAATGCAATCTGGAAGATGCAGACTTCTGCACCCACTCTGGCAGTCAGTGTGCAAAGCCAGAGGAAACACCACCTGTCCCAAGTGTGGAAGACCTCTCTCACCAAATGGACACTTCCACAAAACTCAGTTCTTCACGTGTGGCCACCGCTGCTAGATGACTTCTCTTTGTGGAAAACAGATGTGGCATTTTGTCTCTCAGCTGCTCAGCTGGTTTTTGCTTTTCCATAAGTAAGGACAAAAGTTCTACCTTTCCAAAAAAAAAAAAAAAAAAAAAACCACTGGCTGCCTCCTAGATTTCTCTGGTTAGTTACCTCAAAAATGAATGCACTGAGGGGAAAAATATAGTCATTTCTGAAAGGACCTGATATATATGTTTATTTTAGAACTATATATATATTTGTTGGACAGCACAACAAAATAACATCTAAAGGAAGCCAATATATTTTCAACACTGAAAAGGCACAATACTTCATACTAAAATTACAATATATTGAATTTGCTGCCATTGGCTTTTTCATTCATAACCATTTGAAGCACTGTCTTCTGCTGTGGATGTCCAGACGGTATCTTTATAGAGCAGAAAACATTTTGTCTTGTAAATTTACATGATATCAACATAATCCTACCTAACAAAATGCAAGGGGAGGAAAATAAAAGCTGTGAAATTAGTTTTTCTGGTATCAGAACTGCATTATGGGTAGCAATTAGAAAATGCCTGCATTAACCATGAACCAAGTGAGCAGATTTAGCGCATCACAGTAATTAATGAGTCTGCATGTAAAAGATGATAGCAACTCTTTCCTTGACACTACCTCCTTGTTGGCAGCACAGCAAATGCAATTTAAGTTATTGAGGCCACAGAGACAGTTCTCCCTGAAATGTGGAGGGAGATGAATGCAGGTGCCATGTTCCTTAATGCAAGGGCTGCGAGAGGACCCTCTGCCCTAACTTGCTCTGACTTTCTTCAGCTTGACCTCTCTTGTCAAGGGGATCCTAGATACAGATCCTGTATGTTTTAAGTGCTATATTCCAAGCAAGATATCTTATGTATGATGAAATTCCTTTCATGCCATGGTTCTCCCTTCCGATCATCTTAATGGCATTTCTGGGTAAGTTCTTTCTCTACTGAAAATTAATAATAATAATAATAATAATAATAATAATAATAATAATAATAATAATAATAATAATAATAATAATAATAATAATAATAATAATAATAATGTTGGAAATGGACTAGCAAAAGGAATGAAAACAGAAAGCTGAAAAATAAGACAAAGCACAGCTCGCCTTTGTGTCATCAGGATTCCCATGCTGGTTTATTTCCAGAAAATATTGAAGCTCCCCAGGCCACATTCACATGCTAGAGATAGTCTGCTGGGAATAAACAGCCCATCTCCTCACTGAGAAGCTGCCACAGGGCCCAGAAAACAATCAAGCACAAGAGAGTGGGATAAAGTGATGAGAAGAGGGTAGGGATCGCAGCATTAATAGAAACACTGAAAGAAGAGAAAACAGAGGAGTCTGGAGCATCATCACCCCTTCTGGAAGGAACCCAAAGGGAGAGGGCTAACAATGCCCAAGGGAAAAGCCTCTGCTTGGATGCTCAGCACAGGCTGGGGCATGAGGTAGGTCCCTGACACAAAGCAACTGCTTTTCAAGTTACTTTTCTCTAATCAAGCAATTGGCCCTCTTTCTTGGTAGGAAGAAGAAGCTGAGGAGTGCCAAAAAGGGTTAGTACAGAGAAAATGAAAGCAGAAATTAAACAGCCAGAAGTCCATGACTTAACGTACTGAAAAAAAAAAAAAAAAAAAGAAAAAAAAAGCATACAATCCTGGTTGTTATCTCCCATCAAAGAGACAAATGTCCAGGGAATAAGAAAATTTCATTATATTGGTGCCCAGGTCTTGTTACAAAGAGGAGGTACAAGGTCAAGAGTCTGCCTGAAGAGTGGTGAGTGGAACACTGCTCTGAATAGAAATATGTAAGTATATTTAAGAATTAAGATTCATTAAAGGAAGTTTCTCCTTTTTCTTCTTGTTCTGTTATCTCCAATGTCACTGTAGTTCTGTTGTGAGAGGATGTGTTTCTAAGGGCCTTTTTCCACAGGGATTCTCTTTCTTTCTCGATGTGGCCTTTTCTCATTAATCACTCCCAGGCTCTCCTTTCTGTCCTCTAGATGTCTTGCTCCAACTGATTGCCTTCTCCCTTCTCAAACAGTGGCTCCCTCAGCTCACGCTGTGTTCACACCTTTCCCCATCTCCTGCAGCCTGCACAACTATGCCCTGCCGCTCCAATCACTCAAATCCTTCACACCCACAGCAGTCGTCTTTCTTCAGGGCGACACCCAACCGCACCATGCAGAACTGTGAAATCCAGGAATTAAACACGATATTCTGCAAGCAAGAGATTAGAAGAGGACTGGATGTTCATCCCAAATAGGACTGATCGCAGTAATGTACCGTTCAAACAAGGAAAGGTGACGGCAGGGATGTGTGCACTAAACATATTGTCATGGGGATTGGAGCCCCCCTTTTTAAAAGCCTTAGTACTCAAGAACAGTTGAGTAGCTTTCTTCGCCTCTGACAGAGTCTGCTGCTTGTCTGCCAGCTGTCATATTGTCCCTATCTGCTTTTGGGAGCTTTTATACTTGGAGCTCATAAGATATACTTCTGAGGAGCGCTCTTTGCCTTTATAACGAGACAGATTATACTATGCTGCAGATATTTTCAGACATGTTCTCAAAGAAGAAATAAATCCAACACTCCAGAGAGAAGCTTCACCTTCAAACTGAAGCTGGATATCTTTTTGCCAGAATTTTGTAGTGCAGTTCTGCAGCAAAGTATTTTCTGGTCAGTCTTTAACAGTTGATTTTGTGTCCATTACTATGGGAGAGGTGTATGTGTTTTGCTTAAGAGAAGAAAAATTCTTTAGCAGTTCCCCTGTCTCTGGTACCCAAATACTTTATTTATACTGAACATATACCACTAGTGTAGCATGATATGTTTGTAAGAGGCTCTGGTATGACAGAATCTCATCACCAAAATGTACAACCCATGTACTGTTACAAGCCATGAAACACATCGTGCACTAAAACTGTGCTCTTACCAAAGCAAGTGGAGGGATGAAACTGTTAAAGTATTTGCTATCCAGTAGCTACAGTAGGGCAACTATACCTATTTTTAACACCTCCACACTTGAAAGATAGCTAAGGGGAAATAAATAAATAAATGAATGAATAAATAAATATGCATATAATTGTAAATAAGGACAAATTATATCAGTTTAAAAACTTACACAAACAACAGCTCTCACTTAACTGCATCTCACATAAAAAGGAAACTCATCCAAAAGTTGGTCCCAGACTTTTCCTCTGTACAGATTGCAGGAAGCACAAACAAAGCTACTGAGGCCTACAGAGGAGAACCACATCAAATCATGTGTCCACCCATTCCTCCAAGCAGCTCCGTAGGCAAAGCCTAACCAGTGCTGTATTGACTTGCCATAAGACAAATCATGAAGACTACAACCACACAGCAGGAGAAGGGGAATAAGATTGTCTCCAGCTTCCCCTTCCCCCAAAAACACTCCCCAGGCCAGGTTCAAGTTAGAAATGAAAAAAACAATAGCAAGAAAAGTACCGTTTTACAATTATTTATGACTGTGGTGAGAAGAAAAGCAGAGTTATGATGCTACTTGTGCTATTAAATAATTCCCAAAAGCATATCTATTCTATTCTCACAATCAGAAACCCCAAAAGCTCCTTTCCCAGCCATTTGCCTTGTTCTCTGAGTAAGCAGTCACACTTGCCTGAGAAATCATTATTTTTTTTTTCAACAGAAGAGGCAGAATATTACCCTTAAAATGTTCTGTTTGTTGAGGTGCTCTTGCAAGATGTAGGCATATGAAGTCACTGACTCTTCAGAAGGGCAGTGCACAGGGGCATCTGATCTCTTGTGTAGATGCAGTCACCACTATGTAATCGTATAATACTGAGGGGGCACTCAAAAACTCAATGCTTTTTAGAATACTTTGCCAGAGTCACTAATGGCAAATGTGAAGAGCAGGTTCATCAAGGAAGTGGCCACAAAACTCCCACATTCATAGTTCTGAACAAATTTAGGTGGGAGATAACTGCTGAAGTACTTTTACAATGACAGTATGGCAGAAGCTCTGGGAGAGAACAGAGCAAACTTCATCACTGCAGTCATATTTGAGTTCTCAGATTCCCAGGTCCCAGAGCACTTTCCTAGCAGCAAGTGCCTTCCAATCACAGAAATACACTGGCAATCAGATGGAAAAGCTGATTTGTCTGGACAATCAGGGAACTTTATCCTGAGGGTAAGATCCAGCATGTTAGTTGGGATGTGGCACTGGCGAACTTTACACAAGAAAACCTAACTACCTTCAATTTTTCAATTGCAGAATGGGACAGACTTTAGACAGATTTTTTTTTTTCTTTTCTAGTCTTAGAACAAGTCTTTCTGTGGACTTGTGTTTTTGTCATGTAGCTATCTGGTCCTGTATAAAAGAGGGTATTTCTGACATTCCTTCATCCCTTCCAGTGCCTTGGACAGTGTCCAAAGACAGGTCACAAGTCTTGTCAAACCTTACCTCACACTTGCCCAGGCAGACCCTCCTGGCCAGATGGTGTGGACAGGCAGACAGCTGGGTCTTCACCTTCTAAAAGGAAGCAGTAGACTTTTAATACCTGGCAGACTATTTGCTTGGGCTCAATCCTTTGATCTGCTGTACAGTTATATAACTTTGAAGCTTTTTGTAGATGTAAATGAAAAGGAAGGTAAATGAAGCTGCTGTAGTCCCACTGCTGTGCGCTGGAAAGGTGTAATGTTCAGCAACTGAACAGCTCAGGATAAGCTGGCAAAGGGTCCACAGGCTAGCCAGATAGTAGTTGAAGCTCTTGCTTTGATTTTCTGGGCACTTGATGGGATAGGCCCCAAGCCATCTAAAAAGATACTCAAACTACCTGGAATGAGTAAGCCTGTGTTAGCCCACAGTAAAATACAAGATAAAGGGATGGGTAAATATTTCAGCAGTTACACTGCTGTCTGTACCTTTGGTGAGTTAGTTTAAGGCCATCTTACATTTCTTTACATAAGTACAGACCTATCCCGCACTACCAGCAACAACTCATAGTAATTAGCATCCATGTTCATTTTAATTATCTATACATATTTTGAAAGTTTTACCATGGAAGGATAGAAATAGAACCTGCTGGAGAAAGCTCTTTCCACCAGATAGTGCTGATACTCATGAACTACTGGTTTGCAGATGCAAGAAGCTTGAATGTATATATGTATATTTGACATAATTTCATATACACATATATTTATGCCTATATATGATCCATGTAAGGTAATAACCAGCCTGACACACTCTCTCCCTCCAGATAATTTGATTTTCACTTAACTGAAAAGCACTTGCATAGGGCAGACAGGGGCCAAAGCTCACTCCAAATGTCTTGCTCTTGTGCCACTGACTGCCACAATGATTGTACCTTTTTTTCTCCAAATCAAGTTATAGAAGACTATTCACAGTCAGTTTATTCACATAAGTTTCTGTCTCCTTGCTCAGATTCCAGTCAACTGTGTTACAATTAAAAAGATGAAATAACAGACTTTTCTCTTGACAATGCTAAAATACTAGCTACTGGAAAGGAACACCGTTTTAAAGAAATTCATGACAAAAGCAATGCTGCTGATCTATATCAGCAGAAAGACATATCATGCCAAGTTTTATTTGTGTATGTTTTTGTATTTTTTTTTCTACTGTTCTGTCAAGTACCCTGCAGCACAGTTCAGTGATAGCGGGTAGTATTTGAATGAGTGGGTAGTGGATGTCAAACTGAGTGTACAAAAATGAAAGCATTGGCCTCATCTATGGAAGGTCTGTTCAATTTTAAAAGCTAATTCAATGATACAAGCTTTCATTCAGCTAGTTTGCTGAAAGTATGCAAGCAGACATTTTCTCTTCTTTTTTCCCTTTTTTTTTTTTTTTTTTTTGAATGTCTGGTGCAGGCCCCATGCATCTGTTCACAAGCTATCTCTTTTCTACCACATAGAAAAATCTTCTCAACGACCTGAAAAAACAGCTAGGACACCATGCTATTCCAATTACCTGTGAAAGAGTTTTCTTGCTTCCTTTTAGATCCTAGCAAGCCTTTTTGTCTGCCCCAAGTCTCCTAAGCCTCCCTCAGCTACATTGCCTCAGGACACAGCTTGGTACAGCACCATGTGGGATGCTTGGCGTTTGCCTCTGATCAGTGCTGGTCCTCTGTGAGCTGGCTGCTGTGCAGCGGGGAGAACGAGGCGGGTGCAAGGCAGAGAGGAGAAGTCTGGCTGCTCTGGGATGGAGCCCATCACCTCCTCATTAGTCTTGCTTCCAGCCCGCTGGCCTGCAGAATGACAGTCTGGAGGTCACTGGCTGGTCTGGATCTCCAGCTGGGCTCGTCATGACACCTAGTCAGGATCTGGTGCTGTCTTGTCCTGTTATAATTGGATCAGTCTTCTGGCTTGTCTGGGCAATGGAGGAATTCTGTAACATTTTCATGAATATTCTGATACCGTCTGTACTTATTTATCTTGTCACAAGTAAAGTGACTTAGTCACAAAAGAAGAAAGGAAAAAAATAAATCCTTCAGAACCTGCAGGATAAAAATGGCCTCCTTGAATCAATCTTCATCTGACGGTAGTGTAATTATGGATTATTTACCAAGATCCAGTCTCCTACTCAGAGCACAAAAATTGCCAAGGTGCCTGGTGCTAGTAAATTAGATAACACCCAGGGTGATTTGTCATTATTACAGATCATTAGTTCTTTTCATGTTTAAACTTGCCCTTTCCAAAGACAGACTTTTTTTGGGTGTCTGGAAGATACAATATGCTTCAATCATGACTCAACTGGTATGTTAATCATTGCACTGCATTGATTCTGCACTCCCCCAGAAAAGAAAACAGCATTAAAAGCTTTATAAAGTGAGAGCAAAGAAAGGAAGGCACAAATGAACAAATATGACTTTGCTAATAGAGACAGTGAGGGCAGGAACTTTATCTGCAGCCACAATGTGAAAGTTACTGCTCCTTCAGCTAGTCCTGTGGCTGGCACTGTCCCCATCCTTTGCTTCTCAGGCCTTCAAGTAAAGAGCTCTCTTAATGAGAATGAAATGCTTGGAGGTGTGACAGAAGCCTGAACTGGGCCACTTGGAGTTGATGGCATCCTAAAATCCTTTTCTTCGCAGGTGGGAAAGTGTTACTGTGCTGCCCTCTAACGCTCACAGCCTTGCATGTGCTCACGGATGGCAAGGTTTAAGGTTAAAACTGCTGAACAGGCACAGCACCGTTTTGCCGTCTGCTCTCATTACATGAACTTGGAAAAGCAAGACTTTATGCTACAGTCAGTGTCGCTTTCCCTGTGCAAGCACACTTGTTATTACTTAGTGAAAGCATGAATTACTGAGCACTTTGGGGCTGTAATCCAATTTGTGGATATTTCATTTAAAGTGTGCCATGAGTGAATTGTCCCACATTGATGTATTGATAGGCCGTAGGCTGATATTGTCACTGAGAAGTAAAATAAGGCAACTCAGCATGACTGGAAAAGATAGGGGAACTTTACTTGAAGGAAATTGTGATGTGACATGTTGGGTTCCTGTTCCTTTAAATTTTAGACCGTACAAATATGATGCTTCCTGGTCTGTTATAGCTTGCAGAACCGTTTCACAGGATCACTTAAATCTTTTTCAGGAGCTTCCCTGCCCTGAGTTTCTTATTGTTCTCCTTCTGCATCACCTAAAACCCTGTCAAAACTTAAAACCGCTCTCCTAATCCAAGATTGACCGCCTGAGCTTTGGGCTTCTGTACATCCTGTTTTGCACTTAAATAGGCACCAGCAGCTCCCCCCTCTCTCTTCTTCCCTGTAAAGAGGTGCAGAAGGGGGTGTATGTGCTCAGCAGTGTGCAACCTGCTTGACCTTGGAGCTTGGGAGCTGCGGCAGAAGCTGCACAACTGCTGCCAGGCTGGGGGCAGGAAGAAGAGGAGGGAGGGGAGGGCTGCAGTGGAGGAAACATGTCCATGGAAACCCAGGGCTGGGGTCTAAATGGGCTTATCAAGCTGCATAAATATTAATCGCGTCGTTTAAGCCGACATTCTGCCCCATCTGCAGAGCTTCACTGTAAGAGGTTTCTCTAATAGGGCATGATGTCTCCAAGCTCCTTTTGTTAATAATTAAAATGTATCTCGAATTACCACCCAGTTCATGGAAGATAACGCTGTGTCGGCAGTGTCGGTCGGGGAGATCCCAGTGCATAATGCCGAGGTGAAGGGGTTAGGTATGCAGCCTCCTGCCTTTCTCTTCATTATTTACATTTCAGTGCTTCCTAAAAGCCGTGAGATCATGCCCTTCATGTGCTAGGCTCCTACTCTCTACCTCTTTTCCTCATCTGTAAAATGATAACGTGTTCACTTGTCAAGCACTTTGAGGCCTACCAATGGAAAGCATCGTGTACGAGCTGGCCTGAAAAAGGATGTGTATGCACAAAAGCTTGTTTGTCAGAATATACTAGCGGGGTTATTCTATGCCAGTACTGATAAATCTTCTCTGTTTCCTTAGTCTATCACAGGCAAGCTCTCTCCAGACACATATTAAGAGGTGGTTCTGGAAAAAGAAAATAGATATTTAGGAATGATGAGTGCCCTTCTGGCAAGGAGGGGCAGACGACAAACACAGCAGAGTGATTCAGCATTGCTACAGCCAGGAGAGCTGAAGGGCACCAATGAGAGATGAGTGGTGATAATAGGGGAGTGTCAGTGCTTTGGACCAGCCAGAAGAGTGGAAGGGTAAAGCACTGTCTCGTCATCTGCCTTTTGGCACGTGGAGATGTATGTGTGACCTGCCAACAACCCTCCTTCAAGGATCTCAGCTACAGGGAGCAGCAGAAGAGTCATAATTTAAAGGGAAGATGTAATCAATCCAGATACAAAATATTTAAAATGTGAGTTTGTTCTGGTTTTCTTCGGAGGCCAATTTCCATCTGGCAACAGGCATTAAAGCCTGTGCAAAGGCAGGTCTGTGGCTACTGGTCTGCCATAGTGATAAAGCGCAGGGAATGAAGTAGAAATAGCACAGGCAGGACTCAGCCCACACAATGCAAACCAGAGCCTGGCAAAAAGACATCTCAGATGATGACAATCCAAGCATTAATGTTTACATGTTATAACTCATACTGTAACAAGATTATAAGTTTTGGTCTGGAGGTGTAGCTTGAGCAATCAGGGCTGTTGGGTTGTGACATTAGAGGACCCTAGGCTCAGGGTGACATCCCACTGGACATCTCGGGTGTCCCTGGATCACCCTGTGCTCTGCTTTGGGTCCAGAATGGGCAGAGTAACTGAACTGAGCACCTGTGACCGGGTACATCCTTTCAGGTCTCAGGGTTTACATCAGTGCAAGCAGGGCTTACATAAAGCTGTGTTTGAAATCCCTTGTGTCAGAAATCTCTTGTTGTGCCCAAGAGTGGTATAAAAGGCTTTCAGAACTGAGCTCACATTACTTACAAACTAATGTCTTCCACGTTTTTAATTACTATACAGATCTCTTTTACATGTGGAAACAAAAAAATGACACCAATGGGAGTTGAAGTATCCAGTGAAGATTTGAATGCACTACGAGATTTCTCTAGACATGGAACACTACTTGTTCTCATCTTCTCTAGCCGTAAAATTGCATTAATTCTAAAAGGAACCTGTATGCCGCACTTATTAGTCAAGAAACCTGAAAGAAGAAGAAAAAAAGAAAACAAGAGGATACTGATGAAAATGTATAGAAAAAAAGCATTGTTTAGTATTAAAGAGCAGACAGTACAACAAGGCAGTCGCATGAAAGGAGCTAAACCTTTCTATTTCATTTTTGTTAACTATTTGAGCACCCACTGACACCTTCTCTCCTTTCTTTTTGTGCTCCTTTTTGTCATTGTTATCTAATTCCTTGTTCTCAGGATAGCTGGTTCACAGGAGGCTCTTAATCTTTTGGCTAGGTGTTGTAATTGTTTGAAAACAAATTAGATTGCTAAACTGAGAGACAAGAGAATTAAGAGACACATCTGAGGTCACACGATAGGTTAATGGCTAATCACAGTTTGAATCCAGGAACTTCTAATTATTAGACTTTTTCTGTAATCGACTGTGTTGTCTTCTGCAACTCTGGAGTGCTATAATATCACTTGGAAATTGATGTAAGGGTTGCATAGGTGAAAATTAAAAATGTGGTCAGGAGACAAAAAATTGAGCTATCAGGAATCACTAACGAGCATCCAGCACTGATCACTTCTTAGACAAACAGACTGGACTCTGCAGAGATATTTTTGATACCCCCAGAACAATTAATCAACTCTCAGATGTGGCAAGTGTCAGTAATAATAACTTACCTGCAAATCACTGAATACCCGGTGAAGATGGTGCTTGTGATAAAATCACTCTGTCTTTTGTTTCCTCTGCAGAATTTGCTGGCACTTACTACCCTGCTGGGAATGTTATGTGGAAGAAATTCTGGAAGAAGGCAGAGTACTGCTCTCCTTCACCTGTCTCCTTCCAATTAAACCTCCATGGATTTACGTCTTAATAAAAAGGCAGTTATACTTTTTTTTTTTTTTTATTCCAATTCATCTTTGCTGTTAAAAACCACTGCTCCAAATATAATAGGTATTGTCTGCAATTGCTTAAATTGGGCATAAACATTTATTGCCTCCCCAGCTAATGAAAGCAACCTTGCTGTTCTTAGGAATGAGGAAAATTCCACTCAAGGTCAAGTGACCTGATGTTTTCAGGCAGCCTCATTACCCACATTAGCACTATAGAAGATGAAGCAGAACATCTGGTAGTGTCATAAAAAATGATAGAAATGTATGTATATCTATCTGCTTTAGCTCTTGTGCCAACATTCAGCCTGTGCTCCCATTTTGGGTCAACACTCTGAAGAAGTCACATTGTTTAAGGTTTAGCTCAAAAACATTTTTGGTCTCTGTAATTCCCTATGTCAAAATAAATAAATTAATAAATAACACAGGGACACAAAAATTAACATTCCTTGCTCCTTGTCTATGCTATTGGATTTCAGGCAGAGATGATTTAGCCAATCTAATATGCATTTCGTCTCATGTGTCTGACATCTGGGAGGTAGTTGTTTATTATAGAGCTGTCAGTATTCCTCTGCTGTCATGTCTGTCACAGAAGTTTGTTCACCACTACAAAAATGAGTTACAAAACTGGAAAAAGAAAGGATGCTTGGCAGCACGAGAAATTCTGTGCTTCTCTGACGTTACACTCAAATGAGTCGCTGCCCCAGTGGCATTACAGTATGCCATTCAGTCCTTGGAGGTCATAGAAGGGCAGCAGCATCTCACCAAACCCCTGCAGGAGGAATCTCTCTGCCCACAAAAGCTCATTGTAGTTGCACAAATGGAGTTTACACAGATCCTCAATTTTCTGCCTGACTCCAGCCCTGATGAGAGTAGTTCTGGGTCCATTTTGCATCAGCAGGTTATGATCACACACTGACAGCTGAAAGACTTTGCTTTCTGGCTTTGCTTTCTTCCTGAAGTCTGACACATCTGAGGTATGGAAGGAGAGAAGTGCAAGATCTGGCTTTCCAGCTCCTTGTCATATGGAAACGCTGCTGCTCAGAGTATCTTTAGTACAGAATTTAAGGGAGCTTCCCCTCCCTTCAAAGCAGGGGAGCACTGGAAAAGGGTGGTACAGGGCTAAAAAGTTGCCTGAAAGGCATGTATGGCACGGTCCATTTACACGGTATGACTGCTTTGTATCTCATTAAGCCCTCCTGCTCATTTCAGTACAGTACAAATGACTATACTCAGGATTTAGGAACTCCTGCTGCAGGTGCCACAACAGTCAAAAACTGGATTTTTGTGGTCCAAGGATCCCAGAAACCCAGTCACTCCCCAAAGCTCCAGAACCAAAGATAATGAAAACAAAAGGATATCTACCAAAGTGATGCTGTAGTGTATGTTGTGTCCGTCTGGATGTGTAATGTAGCCAGGAAAACAGAGAAGATCCTGGAGAGAAGTGTCAGATTCCTTCATGAAGCTGGTCCTTTCCCACTCCCCCCCTTTCCTTCCTGACCTGCATGTTTTCATCTGAACTGCAAAAGAGACAGCAAGGTTATCCTCCAGTGAAAATTTTTCAGCCTTAGTCATCATTACTGTTGCGGCCAAGGATAATAAAACAGGCTCTGTGCACTCCTGGTGACCAGTTGGAAACTGCTGCAGACAACAGAGCATAGGAACAACACTGTGTTTAACAGGGGACAAGGCTGCTCTTTCCAAGCTAGCCTTAGAGGAGTTTCATGCAAAGATGTGAAACCGAGATAATCAAAACCCACCACCTCACTCAGTATGCTGTATTGCCTTAGTACACTTCCCTGCCTGTATTTTAAAGTGCTCGCAATTCAGAGTAATTTAAAACCTCATCAGAACTCACTTGAGGGTTGGGGTTTAGAACCTCAGTCAATTAAGTCCATGTAGATGAGTAATAGGAGTAAAACTCACAGTTTTCAGCACAGAAAAAGAAAGGAAAAAGAGGGGAAAAAAAAAAAAAAAAAAAAAAAAAAAAAAACACCTAGCCTAGCTATTCAAAAGCAATTATATTTTTAGTTACATAGAGAGACATTTTCAGACTACTAATTGCTCCAAATCTGTCTGCTAAAGAGTCATTACATTCCATTTTAACCCCTCTCTGACACCAGGAACTAATGTTGTAATTGAACTGTGTCACTAGTGATCTCAGTTCAAAATCATTAGTAAAGTTGGTTTTTTTTGTGTGTGTGTGTTGTGTTTTTTTTTTTTCATATTTCCTCTAACATCACTGTTCATTGTCTACAGGTGCGGGGTCAGATTTGCTGGTAACACATGTGGGTACAACACCACTGAGGCTGGTGATGTTGCGTCCAACTAGGTCTGCAATGAGGTTGGCCCTATGTGCTACAAGCCACAATTAACCAATATATTTCCATTGCAGATTGTGTCCCGTTCACTCAGCAACATCCTTTTGTGCCCATGACAATGAAGTAGAATAAAACTCAGTAATATCATGCTATTGAGTCCTCCCTAGCTGTTCTATATCATAACGTCATTTCATAACCCCTCGCATGATTCTGATTTCAAATGTGGACTAGAAAGGAATGATTCATTTAAATAATTTTGGCTGTAGTGTGCTCTCAGAATTGTAACACTTCTTGATATTACTGTGTGCATGTAAATAAAACTGGGATCACCTCGTTTCTCTCCATATACAATCTGAAGAATGAAAAAGCCTGAGTCAGAACATCACAATAAAAGTATTAATAAGGTTACATGTAGTTTCCATATCAAATTAAAATACAGGTTTTGTCTTTCTCATAAAAAAATAAGAAACATTAAACATAGAGGATGTTGCTAAAGGCAGGCTTAGAAAGCGATATTTAACCATACAGCATAATAGTTATTGGCAAGTGATAATGTGAGTCCTGTAGCAATTCTGTAATTAAGATTCTACCCACATTTCTACTTTAAACCCTGCCATAAAAATATGCTTTGAACTGTAACTTGGCAGAGGTCTTAGCACAGCAGTATTTTTTGTTGTTGTTGTTGTTTTATTTTTTAATTCCAAAAAATCATTCAGCCATTTTACAGCAGAGAAAGATAAAGAGTAAGCTGGAAGTTTCCAAGCTCTCTGTTATGATCTTGCACAATTCATCTGAGCCCAAGATTAATGCTCACAAAAGCAATAACTCAATCTCATTCTCATGGCATGAGACAGCTCAGAGCCCAGCATTTAGCCAGCAGGTAGTGGAAGAGCTTGCTCATGCCAGTGTCTATCAAAGCAGTTGATTCATAACCTGCCTTACCACTCTGAGCACCTGTTGGCCAGATAGATGCAGTTATTGATGGCCTACCCCTGCTTGTTCTCCCCGTTGATGGAGCTTACACCATTTAGTTGTGTTAGCACATGCTGCAGAGCTCTTGTCAGCACAACTTACTGCGCTGAGCACTATCATGCAACTGACCTTAACAGGACCATCAGCTGGCTTGTACCTCATTAGCTCAAAGGACAGGAGAAAGCAGTGGTGACCATCTGCATATGACTATGCAGACAGCACCTGAGGAGAAGCTGCTTTCTGGGACACACTGTGGCCCGTGACCTGTTAGAAGGGTTACGCTGAGACAAACAGCCACATTTCCATTTTTACCGACCTCATATTGAAACCAGGCTCTCTGGGGACAAAAAACTGAGCTTGTATCTGGGCCAAGATCATGGTAAACTGGGTCACCACCATGACTCTGCCACATGAGTCAGCTCAGCTCTCAGGGGAAGAGCAAATGCCTTGTGGCAGGAGCCACGGCTTCGCACAGGCTTCAAACAAAACTGCCTAGAAACAGTCTTGATCAACCTGATCTCCAGCAGCCAGAGGTTGAATGGCTATTTGTGTGCTCTGTGGTACCTTCCTACTGATGGGAATATCAGTTAGTGAAGACATACAGTGGTATGTGGTGGAGAACCGATCCTGGATAAAACTAACCCAGAAAGAGAGGGAGAGGTGAGTTAGTTTTAACCTTCTTGTGACTAGAGTGACCAGAGCATGGGAGCTGTGGGTCAGTAGCATTACTGCTGCTAAAGGTAATTTAAAGTGTATAGGAAAATATAGCTTTAAAATTCAAGCACAGAGACTAAATGACAACCAGAATCTCTCCCAAACACTGTGAAAATCCCATGTCTGTTTTGAGAATCCAGTTTTTGAGTCAAGTTTTTATACTTCTGAGGAAATAATAGTGTTAGAAACAACTAACATCCTGACCCTTTGGACTAGCTCAACATATGCTTCTTTCTCTGAAGCTTAATAAGAGAGTTTTTACATCATTATTGCACCATTTTATCTAAATTTACATCAATATTGTTATTATATTCCTACCAAATTGACTATATGATCTATTTCAGTATCCACTTAGCATAATAAAAACTTCAATTTAACTAAAAACAAAATTAAAACAAATTCCCCAAGCACAAAGCCAATTAGCAGACCATAAAGACTACACATCCGAGGTCCTTTTACTTTAGCCAGATGTTAGAATGAGCTTTTCTAAAACACTTTGTACTGCTTTGGCTTAGCTCCCCAATCTCAGAGACTACTCATGAAAATATCCTTGGCCTTTCCATGACAAATGGAGGGAGGCTTTATGAAGTGCTCCTACCAGCACTCCTCTACAGCATGGCACAGAACTGCTTTTCCCCCGCTTTCCTCATTCTTCCAAAAGGTAACTTCACTTCAGTGGTAATCGGTGTATCCGGATCATATAGGAGGCAAGACACTAATATAAATGCCGATTATTCTTATTAACTTTTGGTGAATAATCATTATCATTACGTTTCCAAAATTAGGTTCTACATTAATTTCTTCCTGTGGTGCCCTTTATATTAAACCATGGAGGTTTAATCTGCAACTACAATTTTTCTTGCTTCTGTGGGATTATTTTATTGCCTTAATGTTCCTCTAATAGATGGTATTTTGGGCATGTGAAATGATGACTGTGTATTGCAAACCAATTAGGTTTTATTTAAAAAAACAAACAAACAAACAAACAAAACAAAAAAAAAAAAAACACTTGTGATTGGCAATGGAAAGATATAAAGTACTGAGAAATGTTTGAATTTCTTGATCCTGTCTCAGAAACTGTGCTGTTTAGCCGATCTGCTAAACCATTGGAACAGTTTTATTTTTAGACTGCATGGCTCCAGTGCTAACATTTTCCTTTGCTCCACAGAACTAATTATCATCCCGTACATTATTGTGCATACCTTCAGTTGAAATCAGAAGTTAGATTTATTCAGTGATTCTTTCTAAAGCAACATGAGATGCGTGCCCTCAAACTAATTTTATCCTGTGGAAAATTTAATTTTACCTACCATCATATTTTAAAGAGTTAATTTCCATTTTGACTGTGTTTTATTAATAGGCCACTGGAAGCTTATAAACACTTCAAGGCTTTTAAGACTGTGTTTTTGAGAAAATGATTAATTATGCAGTGTTATGGATTATGATGCCCTCCTTTTCTGTGGTTTCCGGACTTCTTGCTTGTTGTCATGTAGCTCCAACAGTCTGATGAACACAAGAATATTTTTCTACTATTTGTTCTAAAAGAAAGTGTGGTTCTTTATAAAGGATGTATTGCCAATTGAGAATCTGCCACTCACACAGTTACGCTGTCCTGTAGTGCATATCATATACAACTACTCAACACATTTGAAGACTAGTTTAGTATTTGTGCAAAACCCCAGACTATGAGCTGTGGAGATGGACAAGCTTAAAGCTAGCAGAGACAAAGGCAGTCATCAAGACTGATTTCCCACTCAATACAGACCATATACTTTCCATCACTAATTCTTCCAAAAGAGAGAATTATTGTTCCTGGAACACCAGAGCTATTTGATCTATGAGACAGCAAAGGGACAGTGTCACCTTCTACTGTATTGCCTCAGTTTTTGATGAAAAAATGTCTGAATAGTTTCTTTACAAAAGTAATTCTTGGATTCTTTATGGATTGTGTGAAGTGGAGCCGAGTAAATCTTGAAACAAGGATCTCTACTGGAGAGTATCAATTTCATTTCTTAATTAATATAGACAGTGTGTCCCAGGCCTCCCTCCTAACATAGAAGTACTTTTTCTACTATCTTCCTTAGAATATCACAGTGAATGACTTTATTCCCAGGAATATTAGTGCTTTTCTCAATACACAGACACTGCAGAGAGATTGCACTTATGAATTAATCACTTCAGAAACCTGATCTAGCAGGTCTAGTTTACTCTGCTTGGAGGTCACCCCCACATTACAGTGGAAGGGGTTTTCAAAAGCAGACAGTGACCAACTGATATGGCAAGAATTCTGTCCCAATATTGTCTCTCTGTAAGGTGGCCTGATGGCCAAGTGCATTCAGGAGCAATGGGGCTGCTTCATTATGAGGCAGGAACAGCAGGTTGTGATGATCCTGAAGAATTACATTCTGACCTGGCCTGTCCATCCAAGTAGGGAAGCATGGTGGGGAGGTAGGGAAACTTTTTGTTCCCCCAGGGGCTTGTCTTGTTACAGGAGACCAAGTATCAGAAAATGATGAACTTCCTAGGAACCAGCAATCTATGACTTGTGCAGTAAACAGGTGATCATTCCTCTTGTCCCTAATAAAACAGCAAGCCCACCGACCTTGCAGGGACAAGAAAACAGATCAGCCTAGAAGGCAAAAATGACCTATCTTCTCACTAGTCAGGGAGTGGGGGTGAAAGGGGCTGCCGTGACCTACAGCTTGGTGTGCACTCTGCATGCACAGATGGAAAGACATGCAAAGCCTTTCCTCAAGGCACAATGGGAGATGGCAATTTTTATCTGCCATGAACAGTTAGCATGGAAACAAACCATTTACTTATTTCATGGGCTAAAATATAGTAGTTATTTTCCCATAGCTAAAATGTAGCAGTTACGCCCACCATCACTTCTCTGTTAGGATCTGATATAACAATTTATAATTATGCTTTACCTTTTCTTTGTGATTTCCACCCTTAAATTTTGGAGTACTTCATGCACATTGATGAAGTCTGCTTTGCATGAAGCATGTGAAACCTTATCAACTCCGTGTTACAGAAGGAAGGGGCAAAGAATGCTGATCAAAAGACTGTGGACATGTATCATTTACCTACACCTAGGTGGACAGGAGGAGATCCTGCAGCCTACCCGGTGCCCAGGGTTAATCATTGCTCTCCCAGCAGAAGCTCCACTTCTCCTGGCTGCCTCTGCTGCCCAGGGCAGAGCTCCCCAATCCATTTTGGCCTTAACAAGTGGGTCTTGCTTAAGAGGGGGGTGAGTAAATCTCTGCTAACCCAGCTGGATTCAAGTGCATTCACAAAAGCAGCTCAGGCTGGGTTGCCTCTGGCAAGAATGGGTAGCTAGGAGGCAGGGTCTGGCTGGTAACCTTTTCAGCTGGCATTGCTGCAGCTGGAAAAAGGATGTGTGCTCACACAGTGACTTGCCCAGGGTCAGACTGTGGCGTAAACAGACTTACAGTTGCTTAACTTAATAAGCAGAAGATAAGCATGGGGAAGACAGGAGAAAGTTCACAGCAGAAATTCTACAGTGCAGTAAAAAGAGAAGATACAAGAAAAGCCAAAGGGAGCAACAATTTCTTTGTTAGAACAAGGTCCATTTTTCAATATTAGAAGAAAGAAACTTTTCTGTGATTCTTCACTTTTTGCTACAAAGTCTTTATACAAACAACTTCTAGTTTTATGAGGCAGCAACTAAACAATCCTTCTCCAAAACTGTCAGACAGTGATAATTAAAGCCGCTATTCAGGAGACTGGATTTGAGCCACTGCTTGACAGGGAAGAGAGTGTTATGGAATATCCTGCACTCCCTCAGCTTTGCACAGCCTTTCCTTTGCTATGAACTCATGAAAAAATGAAAGTTAAATCACATCAGACAAATGCATAATGAGCTTGTGCTGCAATGTTTAATAAGTTAATCAAGTATGTTAATGATACATATTTACAAGAAAGGGATTTGACTTGAAATCAAGTCAGGAAACAACAAAGGCTGGTAATAAGAACAGCTTTGCATTGACAAAGTCCAGATGAATATGAGATAATTTGGGAATCAAAAAGAGAACACAGAAACTGGTAATAGATGGAGCTATGAAGAAGAGCTGAATTTCACAGCCTATCCAATTACAAAAGTCATTACTGATGGGAATAGCAAAACAACTTGTCTATACAGGATATGAGTAGAATTCAGTGGGCTAAATTGTCTAAATCTGTGCAACATTTCATATTTATTTTAAAAAATTTGCTTGATACTGTGGAATTTGAATCTGAATTCCAAAGTGTTAGAACATCTGGAATGTGTCAGGTTTTTGGTTGGTTCATTAGAAGTAAGACAGTTGGGAGGTTGGGGATTCAGACTTTTCAAACTCTACAACATAAAGCACACTTGGAGTTGCCTAGGTTAAGGTTTCTGTTTTTCTGGTCAATTCTCATTTCTTCAGAAATAAAATGACTGCAGTAGAATCAGTCCACTATAAAAGCCCCAGTTTCAGATAAGAAATGGCACCCTCTCTTTGATCTCCTCAAAACTGTGAGACTCGTGGAGATGGCTGAAAATGAAAGAACAAAGTTCATCCCAAACTGAGGCTTAGCAACATGCCCTCCACTGAAGAGACTTTTGTAATGGATAGAAAACCAATTTTCTTTCTATTTTCTTCCTTTTAGAGAGGAAAATTATTTTCTCTGTCTGTGTTTAGAGTTTAGAGTTTCTAATTTCCAAAGGGGGAGAGAAAAAAAAAAAAAAAAAAAAAAAAAAAAAAAAAAAAAAAGCTCCATTGCATATGTGTTTTTTTGTTTGTTTGTTTTTTGTTTTTCCCCATGACATAAGTTCAGTGGGCTGATGAAGGGTGAACCTGGAAATACCACAAGGCACAGTGACCTCCCTTGTTATTGCATTGCTGTGCTGCACTGGTACCCCGTCAGCCCCTGTTGATTCAAGGAAGCATGTTCACAGGGTACAGTGTCACCCTGTGTGAATAGCTGGGATCAGAAAGCTGGATAGTTGTGCCAGTCCAGAGTGTATTTGCCTGCATTCCATGAGATACTAACACAGAAATATTGTTTCCAGTTCTGGTGTTAGCTTGAAGTAAGCTCACACAAAGCATCTCTGAGCTCAGCTGTAGACCTATTATACTGTATAACCCATTTATTTGTGTGCATTATGTTCCTTCCCTCCCCATACCTAAAGCGTTTGTAGCCCCTCAGCAACGTGTAATGTCTATTAATGTTTAATGTCAATCTGGCTAGCTCTGGTTGCACCCACTTTGTTCAAAGGCATGCTCCCTGGTGTCAGCTGGAACTGGACTTTAAAGATTTAAAGAATCTACATTCTTTTTCTTTAGATATTTTGCCTTATATATTCTAAGTTACTTAGATTGATTCTTAATGGTGGCAATTCAAACAAAGAACTCAGTAGTTCTCAACCATTGAGAATTTTTACATTTATTTATATCTACTTACAGAAATACATGTATTTTAATTTAGAAACATAATTTTATTTTGCAACACTTGTTGTCCATAAATATTTATTGACCATCTTGTATGAGCACTTCCCAGAATGTGGGCTGATCTCGAACAATGTGGTCTTGGTTATCTGATCTTTGCAAATGGATAATTGAATGACGCAGTCTGTTTCTGCTCATTTATTGGAGGGAAGTGATGTTGCAATCTGGGTAGTAAAGAATGAGAGAGCTCCTTGGATAACCAAAATTATTTATGTGCATTATTTTTTTTTCAAGATTAACTCTTTAATACAGTGTGAGTATTGCCTGATATTACATTTCTGAAATTGGACTTTGCTTGTATCAGGGGTCACACTAACAGCTTCTAGCCCTTTATCAGAAAGATGAACAACTCACTGAAGGACAGAAGATGGTGTGACAGAGGTTAATAATGCTTTAACCTTGTAAACTTCATAACCTAAATAAATTAAAACCACTTGGAGCTCTAAATGATGACTTTTTAACTCATCATGTCTCATTGTGAGTGGCTTTCAAATGATGGCTTCATAAAATCCCACCTAAGCCCAACAGCCAGTAGGATAAATTGTGTGATGTCCCTGAAAGGGTATGGCTAGGCTCCTTTGATGGCCTCAGACCCGGGCAGTGGGGGAGGCTGCGAGCTACTGTCTGTACAAAGGAACAGAAGGTTTCCTAGTGCTGCTTCCCTCTTCCTTTGTTTCTTTTCCATTCTTATCTCAAGGGCTACTTTCGCTTGGCCTTTCTGACAGTTGCACTTTTGCCTCCCAGTTCCTCTCTCATCAGTCCCACTTTTGTTCCACTTTTAAAGTGAAATACATAGATGAGGTGGCAAGAAGCTGTTTTATGGTCTTCAGTGAACATTTTTTTTTCCTTCAGGGTTAACCTCATTGCACATGTTGAGACTTTCCTGCACTGTCCTTGGCTTCTCTTTTTACTTTCTCTACAGTGAAAAGCTTAGCCTCAAACTGCATTTTTCTCTCAACCCTTGTAGCAGGAAAAAGGCAGCTGTGCTGCAGCTTTATTTTTTAAATTTCTTACAGCTGTTGGAGAGAGTATTTCTTTTCTGCTAGACTGGCTGTCTAAGTCTAGCTAGGAAATAACTGATAATAATAATAATAAAGCAGTGTAGCACAATTGAATGTTTGTGTGAGGCACTTTCTTCATCCTGAGCCTTTTCTCCTCTTCATAGGCTTCTGTTTAGTCCCCGTTATTGTTCACTCAGCATTTTATAATGACAGGCGTATAAACATTATAGAGCCATGCAGCTGGAGCGCGCCTGAATGCAAATTACCTCACACAGGAAATTGTGTAATGCATTCAGTACCTGAAAATAAAGACCCAGATAATGAAAATGGAGATAGTTCTGTGGATGTGAGTGGAATCATGCTAATTTACGGCAGCTAAGGATTTGCCTATGCAGATGCCCCAATAAGCAGGTGAAAAACAGTCTGTCCTATTCATAATTGGCACCTTTGTTGGCACTGCCTTCCCCAACCCGCCAGAACTGGATGCAAATTGCTCCCCTTCCCTCAGGACTGAAATACTGGGGGTTGGGAGATTTGAATTGTACATGGTTTAGGTATAAGGCATTTTTAAATGCACAGACATGTCAATGCAGCACAAAGCTTAAATTTCCACAGGGAGAGAAAGCTCTGCACTCCTGTCCTTTGCCTTGAACTGAAATGTCCTGCAGAGAAATGCCACAGAGTTCAGGGTATAAGGACCAAGGGCAGATCATAGTAATGAAGGGAATACATGCTTTGGCAAGCAGCTGATGCAAGGTAGCTACTGGAGAACGCAAGTCAATGGGCTATGGTGACAGAAACAGAGTCCTTCTCAATAATTCCTTTCTCTGCCTGTCCTGTGCAAAATTTAGAAGGGTTTACTATGTTCTCTGGATACCACAGGAAAAGAAAAAAAAAAAAAAAAAAGACCTAAAATTAATTAGTTTTCAGCATCCTTTCACAGAGCAATCAAGTTTTGCATCAAATAGCCCCCAACAGTTTCTGTTTTAGAAGAGGCAAATGGCAGTAACAAATAAAGTAGCGAGAATTTCTTGGGCTAAAGTTCCCAGATGAAGATTTTGCTTGTATTGAGTGTGTGCTTCAGTTTAATTGCTGCTTTATGAAAAACTCCAGTTAGCTCTCCTATCATACAAGCCTTAAGGAGGGTTTCATAGTGTTTCTTGCCTTTCAGCTTCCCTCGTGGAAAATGTTGATACATCTGCCTGAAGGGCCATTGAGGTTCTAAATCAATGTGAGGAAGGAAAGAGAATACCCAGCATCTTACATCTTGAGTGGCTATTTACACCTCAACAGAAGCAGGCTAAATCAAAATGACACTCTTTGATACTCTGCACTATGCAAATTGTTCCACAAGGGGTATTACCAGCACAGAATGAGGTCCAGAAACCCACAGGAAAAGACTTGCACAGTAATTAGATGCAAGTTGAGTGAAAGGCTGATGGTAATTCATAGGGCAAAAGGCTAAATGTCTTCATTTTGCAGCATGTGGAGGAACACTAAGGAACAAGACAGTCACAGCAAAACACAGACTTCACAGAAGCCTTTAAAGACATTGTGCAGGCACTTGCAATGAAAGAACCATATAATAGCAGAAGACACCATTCTATCATTGCACAAAAAAATCCTCACACCTTTAACATTATATGAGTGGAGATGTCTCTAATTGATAGACATGCATTCTTCTGTACAAAATTGCCCAGTGTAGTCTCCCTTGCCTCACCATGACAGCAATAAAACCCTGTTGTATGCAAACTAATGCACATACCAAGTTCTAATGGACGTTGGGAAACATGGTACCTGACAGAATAAGTACAGCTTAACACCCCCCATACTTGTCCCTACTCTAATATAATTTTCATTATTTTTGTGCAAAACCATAAATCGATCCAAAGTCTAAGAAACAGCTTGCATGTAAAGAAAACAGAGCTAAGCTTAGAAACCACATGATACTACAGACAACCAGTAATCAAGCAGGATCGCATCTGTACCAAAACAGAAGACCAATTAGAAAAAATATCAAACTAGTGTACCTCAAAACTTTAAGTAATTTTCAGCATCTCATAAATAATATTCAGTCATAGCGTTCCTCAATCTGACCTGAAAAAAAATAACTGCCTGAAGGTTTAGCTGGACTTGTCTTTTATTATTCAAAGCCAGTGTTATTCCTTCTCCACACTCCCCCAGATAAAGCAGACTTGAAATAAAAGAGCTAGAGGAAGGGAAGGGAAGGGAAGGGAAGGGAAGGGAAGGGAAGGGAAGGGAAGGGAAGGGAAGG